>NW_005364953.1:3514647-3548123 GCF_000412655.1 Myotis brandtii
AATGACAACAGCTTAGTGCATGCCAAAATCAGGGTCCAGAATCTGTGATTTATATTTCAAATTCATTGAGACAGGTTTTTTTTTAATTGTGTAAGTACCTATAACATCTCTATCCCTTAGTAATTTGAAAATAATAATACATCCCTAAGTTGCAGTGACAGCTACCTCTATCACACCATCTCTTTTGGAACTGAAACAACTTCCTAAAGTAATTTCAAATTATCTTTCTCTTATAACTTCTCAATATCCTTTGTGGTAAATTATGTAAATGAGCTAAACTGTTCATATGGGGAACAATTTTCAAGAAAATTGAAGGTAGCTCAATGTATAAATAGCTTTTTTACTCTTTTGAGAAGAACAATAGCTGCTTATTTCCCCAAGTAAACAATCATATTCAATTCATTTTTCTTACAATGAATCCACTCGGGTTTTGTACATTCCATAGTAATTTTAGCATTAACATACTTATCCAAAATGTAGCATCAAATTTAATATGCTATCTTGAAAAGTTACAAGCTTTAAATATGGTACTGAACAGCAAAAGATATCACTTTCTTCTAGTTTGCAAATAACAAGCATTAGCATAGCTCTCTATTGCCATCCATCTTCTCCATTAGTTTAGTCAAATCTGCACTTTACCTATAACCCTCTCAAGTTTCATGCATAACAGCTGGGCGCAGAAATATTTTTACTGCTTACTACTTGAACTTCATTTTCAATTACCTTAAATATGAGACAGAAGAGTAGCTAACCAAATTAACTTAACTTATGATACAAAGAAGTAGACCCTTAGGTGACTTAATTGTAGAGGTGGAAACAGAGGTTAATAATTGATTGCAGAGGTTTGCACCAAGTATTTTGCTTTTCTGGATAAAACCTAACTAGACAAAAGACAGCAGGTTATATTACAAAGAGCCCTATGAGAGAATCCTAAAATGTAAGTTCTCGACCAAGCTTTATGACAAAGTAGTGTGCCACCATTCTCTTATCTATAAAGTGGGGGGATCTAATATCATTAATCCTATGAACCTCATAGGACTTCTATGGCTAGCACATGAAAATAATATGATTGAACGTTTTAAACATACAAGTACCATAGGAAAGCCCCCAGTATAAGTTCAGTTATCAGCTTGCTTAAGTAAAAGGACTAGAAAGAAGATTCAGGCACTCTTTAAGAACGTTACATCCATAATTGCATTTAAGCCTTGAAAATTTCATAGTGAGGTATTTTCCTCATTTTACAAATGAAAAAACACACACACAAACACAAAAAAAAACAGAGGCATAGAAAGGTTAGGTAATTTCACCAAGATCACACAGCTGATAGAGCTAGAATTCAAATAAAAAAGGTCCAGCTCCAGAGCCTACTAGTATATGCTTAATCTCTTTGCTATACAAGGGTCACAGATTCTCTGATAAAAGATTCAAAGGAAGCAGATAGAACCAGAGTGGAAAACTCAGGCAAGACTTTAGGTTGCAGCTTAGAAGGAGATCAGGTGGCCTCTAGAGCTTACACAGCATCTAAAAGGTATTTTGCCTTGCTTATGTAACAAAATAAGCTTCCTGGGCAAGGATGGCATAAAGATGCCCAGAAAAGAGGGAATTAAGACCTGAGTAGAAGGGTCCCAAGATGCCATGAGTGAAACCAATGAAATTATAAAGACATGACTGTCCTGCAAGGTTACCAAGTGTGGGTCTGCAACACAATTTCCCTTGTCTACCACAATTTGCATTTACTGGACACCGCAGATGAAAAGAGATTTGAATTGACTTGGTGCTGCTGGGTCAATGTGTGATCAGTCTGATACAGATCTCTGCACCATTCCAGGCCACAAGCAGGAAATTTACTAGACTTCTTCAGCTTCCTACCAACAAACACGCAATAAGAACACAGCACAGATTGCACTGTAATTTTCACCTTTGTGATTCCCTCTTCTAATATCTTAAGTTTCCATATTCACCTACAGGGAGTAATACAACGTAATTACAACTGGGTTGCCGCCATAGAGAATAAGGTTGGCATAATGTAGTAGGAAGGTCACTGAACTTGGAGTCAGTAAGTCTGAGATTGGACCCATCTTGTGCCACTTACTGTATGACATTGAATAAATCAGCTAACCTCACTTCCTTTGCATAATAAAGGCCAAATGGCCTTCTCTCTCAGAGTGCTGGAAGAAATATTCCCACTGAAATAATACATATGAAAATACCATGTAAATGGTAAAGTATTTTATAGATACTATTGTAAGTTAATGAATTTTGCAATTATAAATGTATCAATTCTAGGTTATCTATTGTTTTGAAAAATGTTACTCAGGGAGTCAATGTTACTGATATTTTTGTTTTATTCTTGTTGTTGGTGTATTTACTATTTCTTTATTAAACAGCTTTATTGAAGTATAATTTACATAATATACAATTCAAAAATTTTAAATGTAAAATTCAAAGATATGGGGTACATTTATAGAGTTATGAAACCATGACCACCATCCAGTTTTAAAAAATATTCTTTCACCCTAAAAATAATTTCCACATACATTAAGCAGTCACTCCCAATTTAACCTCCCTCCAGGCCGTGGCAACTACTAATATACTTTCTGTCTCTATAGATTTGCCTATTCTGAACATTTTCTGCAAGTAGAATCATACAATATGTGGTCTTCTGCATCTGGGTTCTTTCATAACACTTTCATAGTGCTCTTGTTCATCCATGTTGTGGCATGTATCAGTATTTCACATCCTCTTTACTTCTGAATATAATCTTTTTTTACATGTTGCGTTAAATTTGCAAATATTTTTGCTAAGGATGTTCTGCCTTTTCTTTTTCACCTCTCCTTCTGGTCGTATTATTATGCATATATTGATATTTTTTATGCTGCCTCACATGTACCTGAGGCTCTGTTCATTCTTCTTTGATTTTTTTCTGTCTGTTCTTCACAATGGACAATTTCTATAGATCAACATTCAAGTTACCAAACCCTTTCTCCCAGCCTGAATCTGCTGTTGAGTTCCTTTAGTGAACATTTCAATTATTGTGCTTTCCAATCATAGAATTTCCATTTTGTTCTTTCTATAATTTCTACTTTCCTCTTCAAAACCACTACTTTGTTCATTTTTGTTATACTTTCCATTAAGTCTTCATTCATGTTTTCCCTTCCTTCTTTGAACACAATAATAGCTGCTTTGAAGACCTGTTGGTTAATTGCTACATAGGAGACAGAGACAGTTTAAATTGACTTTTTTTTTTTTTTTTAGTGAGTGTATGTCATGCTCTCCTTTTTTTGTATAATTCGTTTTTTTGTTGAAAACTGGACATTTTAGATTATATATCAGGATTTTTGTTATATTCTTTTATTTTAAGCCTGGCTTCCTAAGAGTGAACTTTGTAGTTTTGTGGTCAATGATTGTACAGAGGTTGTGCTAAACCATCTCAAGCCTGTAAGGGTTTTATCTCCTGCCAATAGATCTGTGTGTGGGAAAGGGAGCACATTCAAAGTTCATATCATTTTTAAGTTTGCCACAACTTTTCTTTTCCATTGAGCTTTTATATATCTCCTCTGTGCACTGCCACAGAGTTGACAGTGTGTGGCTGGCTTGAGCCCTCTCAAGTCTCCACTGTCTGCTGCATATGTGCACAGTCTCAGATAGGAATATGTTTTCACAACCTCAGGTTTGCAGAACTGTTGCCCCTTCCCACTGGCCCAACTTCACCAAGGTGGTCACTTCTACCAACAGTGTCGCTGCACAAGGGCATTATGCACCTCACCACATCAAGTGAACCATCTACCATAATAGTGCAGCTACAATTCTTAATCCTGCCCCACCATGAGAATTGATCAATCTGAGGGAGTGGGGTATGAGCAACTCCAGGCAAAAATACCATAGATTCCCACTTTTATTACCGAAGGAAAATAGTTTATTCAAGTATAACTGATTATTGGATTTTTGTAGAACTTTAGTTGATTTCCAGGGTGCTTAAAGGTTGTTTTTGTCAACTTGTCAAGTTTTATAATTCATAGATGATTTTTAAGAAATGGATACTCAGCAGGACACAGCCAGAAATCCTGCCTAAATCACTGATCTTTTAATGGCAAAAATTTATAGAAAGGTTATATATTAGGATTTGCAGGGTGTTGGTTAATATTTCAAAGACTTAATATAAGATAAGCAATGTAAAAAGTCTTGTTAATAATTTTATATTGATTATATATTAACAGGATAACATTTTGGAATGTTAGGTTAAGTAAAATATATTATTAAAATTAATTTCACCTGTTTATTTTTTTTGTGGCTTCCAGAATTTAAAAAATACCTATGTGTCCTGCATTGTCTTTCTACTAAGCAACAATATCTAGCTCTAACATCCAGTTTATAGGAAGTACTAGAATAGAGAAATGAATCAAATAATGCAATAGGGATGCAAACTGTATAGGAAAGAATATTTAGATTCAACAAATAAATTGCAAAAAAAATGGAAAGGGAAATATACAGACTAAAAGAGATGTAATGAGTATATCTATAAATTATAATATGTATACCTTTCTAGGATTCTCATTCAGACAAAAAAAAACCTACACATACATTATATGATAGTCTGGGAAATTTGGAAGGGTAGAGCATATTTGTTGATATTAAAATGTATTGTTTATTTTTAAGGTGAAATGGTATTATAGTTAGGCTAAAGAGAATCTTCATATCTTATAATCAGATACTGAAGTTTCATGAATAAAATTATATGATATCTTGAACTTATTTCAAAACATCTTGGGAGGTAAGAGAGGGAGTTGGGTGGGGAGGTAGATGAAGTAAAATTTCCCATGCATTGAAAATTGTTGAAGTTATATGATGGGTGAGTGTTGGGGTTCATTCAATCATGCTCTCTACTTTTATATGTTTAAAATTTTAGATAATAAAAAGTTAAAACAAAACATTTTTAAAGAATTGTTGATAATTTGATATATTAGGTTAAGTTCCTATTCCAGTGTAGGGCACACAGGATACAAAATTAAATAAAAGTAAGATACAAAACTGAATTAATAATGAAAAATTGCTAAAATTAGTTTCATGGGAACCAAGGGTGATTACAAAGAACTTCAACTTTCTATTAAATTCTTCTTAATTAGCTTTTATTAATTTTTAATCAGAAAAACAGTATGCCTCATACATAAAAGTTTATTACCAATTATTTGAACAAAAATTTAAACACTGAAAGGAAATACATCAAAATACAGGTTGGAGTAAAAGTGGGTTTACAGTTGTTTGTATGGAAAATAATACAATAATTAGTAAATAATAATACAAGAATAAAGTCTGTGTTTCACATACTCACAACTGTAAACCCACTTTTGCCCCCACCCTGTTGTGGGGTGTTGTGTGATTATGAAGTATACTAGGGGCTCAAGTGCACAAATTCGTGCACCTTGAAAGGAACTGTGGGCCACGAGGCTATGGCAGGCACAGGGGCGGGTCTCGGCCCATCCTCCGCACCCCTACTAGCCCCCTCCTGCTGTGGCCCCCGGTCCCCTCTCTGCCAGCAACCCCACTCCCACCATCGCCGCTCCCACATGCTGGTGGCGCCAGCCCTGCTTGCACCCGCTGACGGCGCGGACGAATTGGGGCTGGCGCCAGCAGCGGGTGCAAGTGGGGCCAGTACCATCAGCGAGTGTGTGTGACAGCTGCTGCCTCGATCGCCCCTCAGGAGCAGGGGGAGGTGGAGAAGCCCCCAGGGGCGATCAGGGCCCACAGCCACCACTCGCACCCACTGATGACACAGAGTGATCGGGACCAGCGCCGGGCACCAGCAGTGGGTGCGAGCGGCGGCTCTGGCACCGGCTGCAGGTGCAAGCTGGGCTGGTGCTGGCAGCAGGTGCAAGTGGGGCCAGCGCTGACAGCAGGTGCGAGCACCAGGTGGGACTGCGGCACGTGGGAGCAAAGAATTTTCAGTAACCACCAAAGGCTCACCCTGATGACAGCAACTGGTGCCCCGCCTTGGTTTGGCACCACTGCTCACCTGCTCCAACATCCCCCCACGGCCAACACCCACCATGTTCCGCACACGCACCCTGGTGATCAGTGAATGTCATAGCAACCGGTTGTTCGGTTGTTTCGGTTGTTCTGCTGTTTGGTCTATTTGCATATTATCCGTTTATTATATAGGATTTTTATTTGTGTGTATTTTGTATGCATCATTTTTATTTCCTTTATATTTTCCTTATTTCCTACTTTGAGGATATATTATTTTTTCATCAGAAAAATAGGAACTACAACTTTTGTGTAGAAAACTTTAATTCGGGACTTTGCTTTCTGCTCTATGTTCATACAGATGTGTGACTATTCAGCCATGTATTAGATGGTATATATTAATAGTTTGTATTTTGCAAAGCACTTGTAGACATTTTAAAATGTTTAAATTTCACATACAGTATTGAAGTTTATATGCCTACACCTCTCTGACATAGCACATTGGGAGGATATTATTACTCCTACTTTCACACAGGAAAACAGAGCCTCAAATATTTGCAAAAATAGCAAGGCAGTAACAGACCTTGAATAAGAACCCAGGTTTCATTACTCCTAGTCTAGTGCTCTTTTCACTATATCATGTTGCCTCGCATAAAGAATATCAAACTCAGAATACAATTAATTTAGTAATACTTAAAATAACTTAGGCCCAATTGAATTGAAGATATTTACATCAATTGACTGTACTATCCATTTTGCTTAACTGCAACCAAAAGACATGTGCAGGAAAGAGGCACTCAAATGAAATAACAGGGAGGAAGCAGTAGAATTCTGTGACATATGGCATGCTTGCTGATGAAATCAAAGGTATGTTTCATGCCAGCTTTTGGTCTGCAAAGTGTCGTTCATTTCACTAAGAGGCATACCACATGCCAGGAAATGCACAACCTCCTAGCCCTTTCTTTTGAAATCTAAACCCATGAGAGCATGGACTTGGCATGGCTTGATGGAACATTAAATACAATATGCTTGACCCATTTGTGGGTATAAGCTATCCAGATTATCCACTATGGAGAAGGCCTCTAGGTTGTCATCTGGATTCCCTATCAGCTCAGAAAAACTGGGGATACAACTGACTCTTAGGTTTATCTCTGGTAATGGAATAAGGATTTAAAATTTCAGATAATGAAAATAATGCCCAGAAAAGTTAAATCAGGAAGTAGATGAAGAATACTAAGAGTGTAGGGCAGAGGTAGCTATTGCTTTTATACAGAATAATATTTTTGCCCCTTTTTTGCCATGGGTAATTTTTTTGCCCATTAGTTTGGTACAAAATATCTAATCATTGCAAGTAAGGCTACCTCATCTCCAGCAGGGAAGGGAGATACTGGGGAGAAGGGTACCATGGGCTATTTAAAGAAGATATCTCTGTAAGATTTTTTTAAATTTTTATTTTTTAAATCGACTGTGGTGACATTGGTCAACATGAACAAGGTTTCAGGTGTGAGTTTCTATGTTACATAATCTCTACATTGCACCGTATGCCCACCATTCAAGTCAAATCTTCTCCTGTCACCTTATATTAGGACCCCCTTCTCACCCCACCCCCTTTCCTCTGGCAACCTCCATGCTGCTATTTGTGTCCAGGAGTTTCAGTTTTATATCCCACATATGAGTGAAATCATATTGTTCTTAGCTTTTTCTGTCTGACTTATTTCACTTAGCATAATGTTCTCAAGGTCCATCCATATTGTTGCAAATGGTACTATTTCATCCTTTCTTATGTAGATTTTTAAGAACAAGAAATTTTTGCTCTGCTACAAGAACCTTTGTTAACAGTTCAGTAGAAACTATCAGGGAAAATACCAATTTAGAGAGAAAACCATATGTTTAAGAAGAGGGGTTCACTGTGTGAGACAGGGGTCTTTACAAAAGATCTAATCATTGATAGAAATATCACCGTCGCTATGGTTGGCTTGTTCCTCCAGCTGGTATGGCGAATCTACTCATTTGATACAGCTTGTCGAACATGCAGATGACTCCATCCTGGAAGTTGGTTTGTACAGGGGAAGAGTTTGTTCAGAGGACAGACACCTATTGGCTACAGGGAGGACTATGCGTCCTTGACTACTTCTATTACAAAAGAATGAGAAGCAAAATATGGGACAGAGCATTTGAGTCCAGCTCTTCCATTCTCTTAACTTCCTATAAAATTGGCATGACAATATCTACTTACAACATTGATGTAAGAATTAACAAAATATTTGTTGGATGAACTTTATAGCAAAAAGTGTAAGATATATAGCATTAAGGTATCAATAATTGTTAAATGGTATAATTCTTTGGTTGATTATTAGATGGTGACACTAAAGGCAACTTCTTACTGTCTTCTTTTTGTTGTCCTCTTTTTCTTTTACAATGACCATATTCTAATATTATAATGAGGAAGAGAATCATCACATACCAGCTACATATATAAAAGCCTAAGTGACTGAATGACCAAATGACCGGTCGACCGGTCACTATGATGTGCACTGACCACCAGTGGGCAGACGCTCAATGCAGGAGCTGTCCCTGGTGGTCAGTGCACTCCCACAGAGGGAGCACTGCTCAGCTGACTTATGGGCACCAGATGCCGGGCTCACGGCTGGCAAGCGCAGCTGTGGCAACACTACTGAGTGGTAGCGGAGGCAGGTGCAGTGGGACTGGGCTGAGCAGGAGTGGCACAGTGCCTGGCCCAGGCTCGGGCTCCTCCCTGGCTGCCTGCCACTTCAGGCACTACTACATCCCTTGGGGGATGTCGGACTGCCGGTTTTGGACTGATCCCCATAGGCCAAGGGATCAGGCCAAAACCAGCAGTCTAACATACCCTGAGGGGTCCCGGATTGCAAGAGGGTGCAGACCAGGCCAAGGGAGCCTCTAGCTTTAAAATAATATGTAAAGTTCCTACTCTAATGAGGGACAACAGGAAGCACTAACTTCCTCAATGCTGACTGCATCTTTGTTGTCATTAACTCATTAGCATCTTACTGTTCCTTTTATTGGTGTGAAAATAGAGGCTTAAATAGGTTTGGTAACTTATTCAACTGCATATATCTCAGAAGCAAGTAAAATACCTAACATACTGCTTGAAATACACACATATACAGAGACATCTCATTTCATGAGTCATGAATAAGTAGATTAGGTTGAAAAAGTCACCAGCCCAAACTTGAGCAATAATACACAATAGTGTCTCACTGAATCAGACTGCTTGAAATGGAGCAAAATTTTGACAAGAGGATGGTGCATACAAGAAATGATGAGAAAATTTGACATAGAGGCATGAAATAACACCAAGAAAAGGAAAGGAGTTCACGTAATAAAAATTTCAAGATAACAATGCTCTTGAATAATAATTTCCCAATTCTCATAGATTACAATTGGTAGGTGCAGTTTTTCTCTAACATCACCACATTCTCTCCCAATCATGTACACACACACACACACACACACACACACACACACACACACACACACACGGAGGAAATCTCTTCCCCTTACTTCAGAATCCCAGGGTCGTTTTGCTGCTTCCAAACTGAATAAAAATCCTACTCTAGCACCTTTCCTTCATCCCTACTCTAAACCTACCCCTCTTTCCTCTCCTTCATTTAAGGTTACTTGATCTATATGTCCCCTTCTCTCACATCTTTTCCAGATGTCTACCTGTCAACAGCTTATTCAAAGTGATTAATGACTAATCAGAACTAAATGAGTTATTCCTCTCAGAAGAAGTTCATTTTTCAGAGGTCTTTGGAAATTAAGCTCTTTGACTAAAGGTATTCATTTCCAGTTTTGAAACTTAGGCCCCACAGGAGACTGTTAAGGATGATATCTTGTGTGGAATGGGCTTTCCTTTGAGTCTCCAAAGCCAAAGTATTCCAGCAACCCCTGGTTTTATGGAGCAGAGTTCTAGCTGGACCTGATTATTCAAGCCTCAGGGTGGAGACAGGATGGGCCTAAATCCTCAGAATATCTTCTATGGATTTAATATTAAGTAGAGAGAATTAAGCTCATCCCTAGATAGAAACTAACACATGAATTTTTTCTCTTCTACAGCCTCAGAGGGACTGAGTGTCACATCATTGGTTGCTTGAACATATGAATTAACACTGCTGCGTAGGTTGAGAATTTGGTACTTCTTATGAATTGTAGTATTCGTGTGTTTATATACAATTATTCTAGTAGGATTTAATGATACAAAGCTAGGGTTCTTTCCCCCTCTGCCAATGCTGGAGTAGTCCTGAGAAGCTATTGGTTTCAGGTTACTAAAAAAGGCTCTAGCTGGTTTGGGTCAGTGGATAGAATGTCAGACTGAAGGGCACATTCCAGTCAAGAGCACATAACTTGTACCTTGGTTGGGTTGCAGGCTCCTCCCTGGCTGGGCCCGCCCTGGTCAGGACACCCAATCAATGTGTTTCTCTCACATTGACATTTCTCTGTCTTTCCCTTTCTTTTCCACTCTCTAAAAATCAATAGTAAAATATCAGGTGAAGATTAAAAAATAGTTACTGAAAAGAAATTGCTATTTCTAGAACTTTATTTTCCACCAAGTCTTACTTGGTATTGTTTCAAATATCTACATTAAAAAATGCCCACAGTAACTGACTCTGACTCTTTCTTCTTCAACAAAGCGTTCAAATTACAGTCAACATTCTGGGTTCTGGCACACTGTCACCAAGAAATGTCTACTGATTGGAGCTTCAGACAGTACCATCATAGACATCTCTCATGATGACCCTGAAGAACAGCATAAACCGGAAGTGCCTTCTGAATATTCAAAGACAGACTAAACTCCATTCATTATAGTTTTACATTTAAATATAGTTTACTGAATTCTCATTCCCTGGAAGTAGTACAAAGCATATTAGAATTAGTGGGGCATCTGATTCTTCAATCCTGCTGAATTTATAAAAACATCACCATCAAAACATGGACCTCTGAATCACCCTCTAGGCCCACTATAACTTTCTTTGATGCAGTGTCACCTTAAAGCACTTACTCATGAGCAAGTGTGACTAACACATGGGTGACAACCACTATGCTTAGAGATAAGTAGTCATTTATATCTCTAAGGTATCTTGACATCAGAATACACACAGGTTGACAAATGTGGCATGAGCAGTAATCATTTACCAACTACTTGTCACAGAAAATGAACTGGGTGTGGGCTATCTTTTGGCAATGCTGTCACTGTTTCATATACTACATAGCCTGGACCTCCAACTGTGTTTAATTAAGAGAATATTATAAACACTAATTAGCTGCATTTAATTTTTAAAGCAATTTACAGTTCATAGTTTAAAGGGAAAAAAACGAAAAACAATAGACATGGTCTCTGTGCAATGTAATTAATGTTTGGGAAGCAGTCACTGGAGCACAGCATAATGAGGTTGACAAGTCAGTAGTCCTGACATTTCTACACAACATCACACCTCAAACATCATTTTAAAAAGCACTGAAAATTAAATGTGGCACGTCAAGTATACTGAGCTGCAGCGCCAGTTGTGAGGGGGGGGGGATCTGCTAATTAAAAGTTTGCAGTCTCTAATCAATAATCAGGATATAAGTTAGAAAGATGGTGTACAATCTGACACAGGGGAAAACATAAAAAGAGGTAATCACTGTTAATTTTTACAATAATAATATTAATAATAGCTCAACTCAAAATCTTATAGATGTTAAATAAGAAGTTATTTCTTGTTTATTTCTTGTATCCCCTTTTCCTTGATTTTTAGAGTAAATGAAAATTAAATATTAAGGTATGCAATTTATTTGAGAAAGGCTAGTCCAATGGTATCATAGCACTTTTACTTTTGACTTTTTTCATGAATCTTTCTGAGCATGATGGTCAGGGTGACCTTTTTCCTCTTAATTAAGAAATGAAATGGAGTTGTCACTATCATATAATACCTAAACCTTATGCTGAGGAAAAATTTGAAAGCCTTGATTCTTTCAAGCGTGGAGGCTTCTGTACTAGGATTTACTTGATCATACAACATTTTCTTTGAAGCATTTTCCTATGAAATACTTGAATGCTTCCCTCTGAATACAAGCCAATTTAATGCTCAACAACCTTAGAAGCAACCATATTGTTTGAATCTTTGAATTCTTAGAGAATATTTAAATGAGTTTTCTATGAAACAAGGACCCTCCCAATAGCTATGTCTCAGATCTCTCAGCAATGAAACTTCTTAAGCTGTTACATGCCTTCTCACTTTTCAATGAAATTAACAGCATATGCAGCCCCACCATGCCTTCACCACATTCTTCTTCTAGACCTGGGTTCCTTATAAATCCATTACCTTGAAAGGTCTAACATTTGCCTAAGTTTCTGCTACACTGTGCCTTACCTGTTGCTCAAGATATTTTTTGTATGCAAAATTGAGATCCCATGATAACAATATTAAATGCCATCTTCAACATATAAGAAATTCCAACAGGAATTTCATGATCACAAAATCTCTACAGTTAACCAATTTTTAAAAAAATCCAGTGGCTTTTCTATTTAACTTCTGACTATAACCTCACATATATTAACCTATCTTAATTAAATAATGCAAAATAAAGAGAAAAGTTATATATATATATATTTAGATGTTCATCTAATCATTGTTTAGAGAATTCAAATACTGGGAAAGGAATCCAATAGGTCAAAGTAGGTAAATAGTTCTATTTTGATACAGCCACTTGATTTACAATTATGCCACCATTAAAAGTAAAGGCAAACTATGTAAATACTTGAAAATATGCTTATGATATGTTAAGTGATAGAAAAATAAATATACCCTATTGTTTATAACTAAGTCAAAACAAATCTGTGCATAAAAAGCACTAAATAAAACACCTAAAAAGGACCAAATGAAAATGCATAAAAATGACAGCAGTTACATTGTTGAAATTATGACTGATATATATTGTCCACAAACTCTCCATCATATGCATATATCTTTTAAATAAAAGTTTGGCCCTGGCCAGTGTGGCTCAGTTGGTTGGGTACTGAAAAGTTGCCAGTTTGATTCCCAGTCAGGGCACATGCCTGGCTTGCCCTCTGGATCCCCAGAAGGGGGCATGTGGGAGGCAGCTGATAAATGTATCTTTCTCTCTCCCTTTCCCTTCCTCTCTCTCTAAAAATCAATTTAAAAAAATATTTTTAAAAAATTTTGTATGAAGCTGCCTTAAAAGACACTAATCTAATTTTCAGCTAAGATTGTATACTTCCTAACTACTTTTACGTTTCACTCACCAGAATTTTAGAACATCTATAGGACTATGAACTCTGGATGATTAATTCAAGCATTTACACTAACACCAAATTTTGGGTTGTTTTCAAACAATCTGAAAACTACTGTAGCTCATCAAAGTTAAAAGGTGGCAGCTATTTTTTGAATCATGTGTGATTAATTCAAGATAGTATATTGTTCCTTATTGATTAAAAGTCCCCTGGAAAAAAAAGCAGTAGTTTACACAGTCATGCACCACATAACAATGTTTGAATCAATGATGGACTGCATATACAGTCCCATAAGATTACAATAAAGCTGAACAATTGCTAATGGCTAGTAATGTCACAGTACAATGCATTGCTCATATGTTGGTGGTGATGCTTGTCTACAGTAATGTCCTAGGCCCGTGGTCGGCAAACTGCGGCTCGCGAGCCACACGCGGCTCTTTGGCCCCTTGAGTGTGGCTCTTCCTAAGCCTTAGGAGTACCCTAATAAAGTTAGTAACAATGTACCTACCTATATAGTTTAAGTTTAAAAAATTTGGCTCTCAAAAGAAATTTCAATCCTTGTACTGTTGATATTTGGCTCTGTTGACTAATGAGTTTGCCAACCACTGTCCTAGGCCTTCACATTCACTCACTGGTCACTCACTGACTCACTCAAGCCAACTTCCAATCTTGCAAGCTCCATTCATGGTAAGTGCCCTATACAGGTGAACCATTTTTTATCTTTTATACTATACTAGGGGGTCAGTGCACGAATTCGTGCACCTTGAAAGGAACTGTGGGCCGCGAGGCTGCAGTAGGCACAGGGGTGGGTCTTGGCCTATCCTCCACACCCCCTCCCGGGCCCTCCCACTGCGGCCCCCAGTCCTCTGTCTGCCAGCAGCTCCACTCCCACCACTGCCATTCCCACACGCTGATGGCGCCAGCCCCACTCGCACCCACTGATGGTGTGGAGCAATTGGGGCCGGTGCCAGCAGTGGGTGCAAGCGGGGCTGGCACTGTCAGCGGGTGCGCATGGCAGCTGCTTCCCCGATCATCCTTCAGGAGCAGGAGGAGGTTGAGAAGACCTCAGGGGTGATCGGGCCTGGCAGCTGCCACTCGCACCCGCTGATGGCACCAAGTGATGGAGACCGACACCGGGCGCTGGCAGCAGGTGTGAGCGGGACTGGAACTGGCAGCAGGTGCACACACCCAGCAGGACTGCGGCACAAGGGAGCAAAGAATTTTTAGTAACCACCAGAGGCTCACCCTGATAACAGCGACTGGTACCCCGCCTTGATCTGGCGCCCTGATGACAGCAACTGGTGCCCCGCTCAACTGCTCCACCATCCCACTGCGGCCAATGCCCGCCATGTTCCGTGCTCTGCTGCCTGCTGCCGACACTCTCCATGTTCTGCGTACACCCCCTGGTGGTCAGCACACGTCATAGTGACCGGTTGTTTGGTTGTTCAGTTGTTCCGCCATTCGGTCTATTTGCATATTAGGGTTTTATATATATGTAGACTAGATGCCCATGCACTTGGGGGGTCCCTCAGCCCGGCCTGCACCCTCTCGCAATCCAGGACCCCTCGGGTAGAGTCCCTAGGCCTGGCCTGAGATCGGGGCCTTTTGGGGCTTTCCTTCCCCTGGCTGCAGGCAGCTGGCCCCACCACCGCCGCTGCCACTGCTTGCCATCTGTGTAGCACTGCCCTCCTCCTCCCCTGCCACCGGTTGCCTCCCTCTGCAGGCGACAGGCATGGGGTGCAATCGCTTGGCTGGCCTGGGCCTCCCCTGTGGGGCGATTGATGGCAGAGCCCACAAAGGGAGGCCCTGCCCACCCAATGCAGCACCACCGGCCGGGTAGCCTGGGCCTCCCTCTTTTTTTTTTTTTTTTTTAAGTCAGAGTAATGTTTACTGAGTGATACAGAACTGAGTACTATGAAGGGTTTACCAGGATGGAAATGCACTGCACCCCCGCCTCTGCCACCCCCAACACCCAGAGACTACAGTACTTAGAAGTTACATGCAATGGCCATAACTGCTAAATATCTGTTAGTAAGAAATAAACCATAGCATATTTATACTGTATCACATCAAGTGATTATAGAAATCCATTTATATATTGCTTGTATAAAATCTTTTTAAAAAATATTAAAAAAAGAAAAAGAAAATATAAAAAACATGTACAGTTGAAAGCCCTGCCAGGACAGCCAGTCTGTAAACATTCTGTGAGTATGTGCTTTGGAAGGGCGCCCACGCCTCGTGCCCACAGCAACTCCAGCAGGGCCGGTGAGGGTGCACCCCGGCTGCCATTCTGGGCAGGACTGAGCTGGACCATGGTGGGTGGGTACAGCAGGGCCTGGCACTGTGCCTTTCTCCAGCCTTGCATCAGGATCAGGGTCGGGGCTGGAGGCAGGCAGATTGCAGTTGCACTCTGAGTTCCATCCTCAGCCGAATTTTGGTTGCAACTCATGGCTTTTCCTGGCGGAGGTCCTTTGGGTGGGTGCCCTGGTGGAGAGGCCAGAGAAGTGCCCACAGCTGCCTGGTTGGGCATCTCTCCAGCCCAGAGCCTCTGTCCTGCCTCCTGCAAGCCTGGCCCCAGGCAGAACAGGCCCACTCAGGGACTACTTTGGTCTCAGTGCTTGGTCCTGGGTTTCATCAGCCTGGGTTTCTTCCCCTGGTGTGGCTGATCTGAGTTTCACCAAAAAGCCAGGCTGATGCTGGCTGTGCTGAGCCTCATTGAAGAGTTTTTCATGCAGCAAGGAAGAGCCCTCTGGGGCCCCCCTCCTCCACTCCCTTCTCATCTCCTCCTCCTCCTCTTCCTCCTCACAGCCCATGGTCACTTCTTCTCCAGCTACTCCAGCAGTGGGTTGCCTTCTAAATTGGGGGTCTTAACGCTGTCGGTCCTGACGATGCAGGTGGGGCGATGCTGGTTGAGCATCAGGATGAGCTGCTGCCACTCCTGCTTCAGCTCCTCCATCTGGGTTTTCAGCTCCGCATTCATGATCTCCAGCCACTCAGATTCCCACTGCAGAAACTCCTTCCGCTACTTCTTGTTCCGGCATCGGGCTGCCGCCACTTTGTTCTTTTCCTGGCGCCTTTTCCTTTACTCCTCTTCCTCGTCTAGCTCACTTTTCACAGGTTGAGGCCTCTTGCCCAGTTTCACCTCCAGGAAGTGCAAAGGGGCAATCATGGCCCCAAGGTTGTGGATGTCAGCACATTTCAGCTTCTCTGCAGTCAGGGCCGAGCTGGGGAGTCCAGTCAGGGGGCCGAGCCCAGGCAGAGAGCCTGCAGTCACAGAAGGGTTCGGGATCTGCCCAGGCATCATAGCAGGAGGAGAGGCAGTCCAGCCCTGAAGAAGTCATGGGTGGAGGCGGCAACCCCAGGGCCTGGGCCAGGCTGCAGGCACCATACCAACTCAGGAGCTGCAGTGGTGCCAGCCCCGCCATGCAGCGTCCACCGCTGCCAGCGCTTCCCGTCACAGTCACCAAGCATCCCCCCCCCAGGCTGTGGTGGGCGGCCTGGGTCTCCCTCTTTGAGGCGATCGATAGCGGGGCTCTGCCTGCCTGCCTCATGCCCCTAACTGCTGGCCTGCCTGCCTCATCACCCCTAACCTCTCTGCCTGCCTGCCTGATCACCCCTAACTGCTGGCTGGGGGGCGGGGCCAGCCTAGGCGACAGGCGGTGGTTCTGGTCTCTGGTCGTTCTGGTCATTCTGCCATTTTGGTTGCTGGGCTTTTATTATATAGGATTTTAATGAGCATTTTCTATGTTTAGATACACAAATACTTACCACTGTGTTACAAATGCCTACATGTTGTACAGGTTTGTAGCCTATGAGCAATAGGCTATACCATATGGCTTAGGTATGTAGTAGGTATACCATATAGGTTTGTTTAAGTGTACCCTATGATGTTCACACAATAATGAAATAAATATAAAGACACATTTTTCAGAACATATCACTGTCAATAAGTGACATATGACTATACAGACCAAAAAATGGGTAATTTTAGTTGTTTTGGAAGGAAGGAATAATATATTATGGAAGAAAGAGAAACAAGGGCCTGGAAATTAAGAAACACTGGCTATGGAATCTAAAAAGAGGGGCATTCATAATTATACATCATTCAACCTATTTGTAATTACCACCCAATAAGGTAGAAGACATATCAGGAATGAAGGTGAGGACATCACTACAGATCCTATAGAAATTAAAGAGGATAAAACAGGGGAATTTAAGGAATAACTTTATAGAAATAAATTCAACATCATACATGAAATGTGAAAATTCCTTTAAAAACTGGCAAAACTTACGTAAGAAGCAATGGGGGGGATAACGACACATATGTAATACCTTAATCAATAAAGAAAAAAATAAAAATAAATTAAAAAAGAAGGAATAGAAAAATTACCTCCATAGCTATTAAACACATTGAACTTCTGGTTTTCAAACCAATTCCAAGAGAACTTTTTACCCAGGTGGTATTATTGTTGAATTCTAGCAAACATTTTAAAAGTAAATAATAATAAGCTTATGTGGACAACTCTTCCTAGCTCTGGTGCTCTGGTCTGGGAAGCCCAGCTTGGGGTTGAGACCCCACACTTCTCAGGGAGAATCTTCCCACAGTGGAGATATCCCTCTGGAACCTCAGCCACTGCCCATGGGAGCAGGGCCAGCCCTTTTCACATCTCTGCATTTCCTATCAGTCTCGATGTAGCTCCTTCTGTAAATCCTTGGTTATAATACTTCTTTTCAGCGAGTCCTCAGTTGGTTATCCAGGTTGGTTGTTCTATACTATAGCTGCAATTACAGTTTGTTCCTGGGAGGAGGAGAGTGTACTTTCTATTCCGTCAACATCTTAGATCTGTAATAACAATCTTAAACTATTTTAGAAAATAAAAGATAAAATATCCCCAACTAATTTTCTAGACCAGTACAACCCTGATACCCAAACTTCATAGGGACATTACAAGGGAAAAAAAAAACCACAATATCTTTCATAGACACAAAATCATTGACACAATATTATTAAATGTAATCTAACAATATATACAAAGGGATAATAAATCATAACCATGTAGGGTTTATCATAGGGATGCAAGGTTGGTACAATATTCAAAAATCAATGTTACTCACATTATAGAGAGGGTAAAATAAAAAATTCATACAATCTCCTCAATAAGTGCAGAAAATTATTTGACAAAATTTAACACTCATTTTTTAAATTAAAAAAAAAACTTTCTGCAAACTATAAAGGAAACTTCCTCAAACCTGTAAAGGGCATCTTTAAAAAACTTATAGTTAAGCCCTGGCCTGGTGGCTCAGTTGTTTAGAGCGTCAACCTGTATACCAATTCCCAGTCAGGGCACATACTTAGGTTGCGGGTTCAATCCACGTTCAGAGCATGAACAATTGATGTTTCTATCACATTAAGGTTTCTCTCTCTCTTTCCCTTCCTTTCTCTCTAAAAATCAATTTTAAAAGAACATATCCTCAGGTGTGGGTTAAAAAAAAGTTATAGTTAGCATTGTACCTAATTGTGAAACATTAAAATTTTTTCTCCTATGACAAGAAATAAGAATAGGATGTCTAGTTTCACCACTTCTATTCAATATTCTACTAAAGAACCTAGACCACACAATATGATAATCAAGAGAAAGGTATACAGACTTTAAAGAAAAAAGTAAAACTGCTTTTATTTGCAAATGATATGACTGTATATATAGCAAATCTTAAGGTACTGATAAAGTAGCTACTAGAGAAACTAAGTAAATTTAGGAAGGTCATAGGATTCATGATCTATATATGAAAATCGGTTGTGTTTCTACATACTAGCAACAAACTGGAACATTGAATTTAAAATGCCAATTACTATAGCATCAAGAAATATAAAATAGTTAAGAAAAATTAATAAAAGTGTATAAGACCTGTATATTTAAAACAATGTAACATTACAGAGAGAAATTAAAGAAGATCTACATAAATGTAAAAATATACTATGCTAATGGATATATATCAACATGTTGATTTTCTCCAAATTACCTTCCTGATCAAAATAACAGAAGGTTTTTTTTTATAGAAATCGATAAGCTGATTCTAAAATTTAGGTAGAAAAACAAAAGAGTCAGAATAGCTAAAACAATTTTGAAAAGGAACAATATTAAAGGAACTATGCTACTTGATTATAAAACTTATTACAAAATGACAGTAATCAAGAGTGTACGATATTAGTATAGGAAAAGATAAATAGATCAATGAAACTAAATGGAAGCAATTTCTAAAATTCAACTCTTCTGCAGGGAAAAAAGTCTGAAACCCCATATCTGATTTGAGGATATATAAAATATATTTATTTATTAATAATCTACATTTCCATTGTGCCTTTCACAGTTTCCAGTATATAGTTGGTGTTCATCAAACATTTGTTGAATAAATGTCCATCTTAAGCATTCACACTAGGGTAATAAGCCATTTGGCAGAGATTTAATTCTCTGTGGTAAATGACATCATCCTGTTATTTAAAAATCATCTAGCTCCATCAAACTCAAAATAAATCATTTATATATAAAAGATGACTATGTGCATATGTCTTAGAAAGGTGAAGTTTTTAAAATCCCATGTAATATACTTCTTATAGGACTCTTAAAAATACAATTAAATAAAATGTAGTACAACATGGTGAGTTAAACCCAAGCCTTCTGGATAAGAATAAGAGAAGGGTATAGACTATAATATTTTTTCTCCTGAGACGCCCCACCACATGCTCCCCTTCCCAGTATCAAGAGAATTACATTCAATGTGGCTACTACACGTGCTACAAACAAACATTTCAACACAGAAACCAGGGGGGTGAGGGCATGAATGGGTGTGGGGTGGGGGGAGGGCAATGGGGGAATAAGGACACATATGTAATACCTTAATCAATAACGAAAAAAATAATACATTGTGGACAAATTTTATCTCAAAAACAATTTCAATTCAAATCCTAGTTAATTAATCTAATTTCACAGCACCATGCATCTCATTAGGCTTAGCCATTTGTCTTAGCCCAAAAGAGCTTGAGGTTTTGCTCTAGAGAACCAACAAAGCTAATATAAAACTAAGACAGCAATAGATCATAATTCTTACTTTTAACAATTATTCATCAAAGCTGGCACAACACATAGGTGGAGTAGGCAGCTGTCTGTATGGTGTCAGTGCTGAGATGTGTACATCACCACCTTCCACTTCACTCCCACACTGCAGATTGCCTTGATACAGGCTTTCTCATCCTCAAGATTCATGCCTTTGCCTTAAGGGAATATCTCCAGAATTGCTCCATTAACATGCAAATAAGCTATGTAGGAGGGGTGACACATTAACACACTCACAGTAATTATCTGTTGCTATCATCCTATCAGGATTAATTTATCTTATCAACTGTCCAGCAGAAATAAAAGCCCTGAGGATATAAATGTAGGAAAGATACAATTTAATGTGGGTGGAGCCAGGGATGAGCTCAGGTGCCCAAGCCTAGGTAGCACACCATGGTTGGAGGGTTTGACCAACAAAGGCAAAGTATTCAATCACTCAACCAGCAGTCTTCCACTGGCTGCCTATAACCTGACAGCCACTAAGGTTAAGAACAAGAATAAATTCATTTTTAACCTTCCTCACAGATACAGAGAAGAATTTGGTGCCTGGAGTGAAAGGGAATGTGCCTCCTTCATAGCATTGTATTAAGGACTGAATGTAACAGTGCATGTTAAGTGCTTAATATAATGCCTGGCACAAATTGGTTCTGATACCAATTCCAATGTGTTTCAGGGAGAAGGTTACCCCAGCAAGCACATCTCAGGACACCAGCTAGGTGTCCTGTAATTCAATTCAAGTCTGGCTATTTACCTGGAGAAATCACCAAATTCCACAGGTTAAGGGTTAAGTCCTACAAGACTCTCCTACCGCCCCCCACTTCATATGCCACTCTCAAGTCCAGGTTGTTACATGTGCTTCTAAGGGAATGGCAGGTTCCAAGGATCCACTCCTCAGATTTGATTAATTTACTATAATGGCTCACAAAACTCAGAGAAATATTTTACTTACTATATCACCAGTTTATTATTATAAAAGGTGAGATGGGAGGGAGGCAAATATCTATTTCACCCCCACGTAGGAATTTTGTATAGGATTAGCCCTGGATAAAGAGGCATTTCCTACCCCTTCTGTATCTTCCCTGAAATATCTGGAATATATTTTCCTTAAAGCAACTATGCAGCAACCATCTCTTTTTATTCCCAAAGGAGTGACCAGTAGAGGGATTTTGGGCCAGTCACAGTGGGAGATGGCTAGGGTTGGAGAAGAGCACATCTCACCACAGGGAAGGCTATGTACACTTAAGGCTGGCTCAGCTCTCTTCTTGTGGATCCACATTTTTGTGAGAGTGTGAGTAGTGTGTCTGTGTGTGTGTGTGTGTGTGTGTGTGTGTGTGTGTGTGTGAGAGAGAGAGAGAGAGAGAGAGAGAATTCAAATTCATGTAGCAAAGTAATTCTCACAATTATTTCTATCATAATTTTCACATTTTCAGTCAAATGATAGATTGAAAAGAGGGATTTTATTCCACTTATCATCCTGCATCTACCCCCACCCTCATTCCTGAATCTGGGACCAATCATGAACTAGGCAAGCAGAATAATTAAAAAGCTCTAAGTGACTCAAAGGTGTGCTATCAAATTAGCTTTGCTGCTGGACTTGCTCTAACCCTATGAATCCTTTTAGTGTTTCAGCATTGCTCCTTTACAATTAAGCCCTATCCTTGACCCTAATTCCAGGAACTTAGAATTGCTTCCTTATAATACTACTAGAGGCCTGGTGCATGAAATTCATGTGGTGGGGGGGAGTCCCCTCAGCCCAGCCTGCACCCTCTCCAATCCGGGACCCCTTGCGCCTAAACTGGCAGTCGAATATCCCTCTCACAATCCTGGACCCCTGGCTCCTAATTGCTCACTTGTCTTTTTGCCTGGTCGCCCCTAACTGCCCCCCCCCCCACCGTCCTGGTCACCCCTCACGGCCCCACACAGCCTGCTTGTTCAGTGATTTGGTCCTCCCTCACTAATTCCCCTGCCGACCTGGTTGCCCCACGCAGCCTGCTTGTTCAGTCGTTTGGTCGTACCTCACTAACCGCCCTGCCGGCCTGGTCGCCCCACACAGCCTGCTTGTTCAGTGATTTGGTCCTCCCTCACTAATTCCCCTGCCGACCTGGTTGCCCCACGCAGCCTGCTTGTTCAGTCGTTTGGTCGTACCTCACTAACCGCCCTGCCGGCCTGGTCGCCCCACACAGCCTGCTTGTTCAGTGATTTGGTCCTCCCTCACTAATTCCCCTGCCGACCTGGTTGCCCCACGCAGCCTGCTTGTTCAGTCGTTTGGTCGTACCTCACTAACCGCCCTGCCGGCCTGGTCGCCCCACACAGCCTGCTTGTTCAGTGATTTGGTCCTCCCTCACTAATTCCCCTGCCGACCTGGTTGCCCCACGCAGCCTGCTTGTTCAGTCGTTTGGTCGTACCTCACTAATCACCCTGCCGGCCTGGTCGCCCCACGCAGCCTGCTGCTCAGACGTTTGGTCGTCCCTCACTAACCCCCCTGCCGGCCTGGTCATAGGCAGCCATATTATGAGGGAGTGAGGGTTAATTTGCATATTACCTATTTATTATATAGGATTGGCAAAAACTACAGTTTCCCCAGGGTGTGGGTAGTGCCTTCACTACAGTCCTTCTGATGAATGGAAACCTGGTTCTGAATCTCAGACCCCATCATCTCCTGGTAGAGCTAGACTTAGCATTTAGTGACTACCAGAATACCTCACTATCTCCCACAGACCCTCTCTGGTGCATGTTAAACTTGCTTGCTATGTTTGTGTTTACTGTATTGCTCAGCTTTTGTGAAGACAGTTACCTTCGTGTGTAGACTTTCTCATATTTACTCCCCACTGCCAAGACCTTCCTGGATCTTTATAATGATGTCTAGGCCCTCTCCATCTGCCTGGCTTCCAAATTTTGGCCACTGTAGTTTGGGCTATCTTACTACTGCTGGTCATGTACCCATAACGATAGGCAGAGCTAGTGGTTTTGATTCAATGCTACTGAAAACTTTTGCTTATAATTGGTGTAAAGTAAGACTTGATAAACTCCCTTCTTTTCCCCCTCCAACCATCTCAGTCTATAGTGTTCAATAAATTTAAAAAAAACACAATAATATAGCATGAGAGAAAAGTAACTCATTAAATAAATCATGGAAATGTCAACCTACCTGTCTCAAATTGAAAGAATTTTATGAAAAATATCTTTGGCTGTAGGCTTAGCTTCATTCATAACAAGCTGTAAAGAATGGAAATGAACTAGTATTTCACAAGGATGAATTATGGGTATGATTCGATTAAAAATTTTACTTTTTTCCTGAGATAGTCAATTATTCACTCAATTGCCATAGTCCATGTACTCGGAAACCTCATTTTGCATACATATTATATAAGTCATGTCCAAACATGCTTAACCCTTGATCATCCCTATTAATGGTGATGAGCAGAAAAATATTTCATCAACAATAGTATATCAGCCAAAATTTATATTTCCTGAGCTTTGGGAGTGCACTATTTGATGCTTTTACCCCACTTCCACACAAACATTTATTGAGTTGTGGCTGTAGACAAATTATATACCAACCTAGGATGAGAAAAAGCTATTTCCGAAAAATTTGAGTAGCAAGGACAAAGTCAAAAGATAATTAAATACAGACAATTCATGCCCGGCTGGTGCAGCTCAGTGATTGAGCATCGACCCATGAATCAAGAGGTCCCTGGTTGGATTCCCAGTCTGGGCAAGTGCTGAGGTTTCAAGCTCAATCCCCAGTGGGGGGCGTGAAAGAGGCATTCTCTCATAGATGTTTCTATCTCTCTATGGCTCTCCCTTCCTCTCTCTCTAAAGTCAATAAAAACATATTTTAAAAAACTACAGACAATTCACAAAGTTTGGATAAGCATATTTCCAATAAAATTAACAAATGTCCAAAATATTCATTAAGCAAAAAATCAAATTACAATATGATGTAACATTCATCATATAATTTTATTTGCCTAAATGTGTGCACACACAGCATCTCTGTGGTTGGGCTGACCCATTAGTCATACCTGAAAGAGGCAGTACCAACACCCATGACAACAGGAAGCAACATCAGCTAAAACAGTAACTTCTACCCAGACAGTAAGTGCCTAGTATATCCTTCATTTCACAATGATTGTTCTGATTTGCTTTGTTTAGGTTTTGCATTGGTGGGTACTCCATACCCTCCTGATTGTCACCCCTTAGGTTGATGGCAGGGTCTGTTATATTTATAATTCATATAGTTATGTCTATTCAAGTCTACTGTCTCAATTAATTTTATTGATTTGACTCATTAATGACACAATCAGTTCTTCATTGAGATTCATTTATTATTCCTTGCAATTGACCAAATCAGTTGGCAGGTTTGTGTTGACATGGTGTAAGGATTATTATATCTGATAACTGAGATACAGTGGTTTAATTCAGCTACAACAGCTGAGTGGAGTAGTTGTCAGAAACAGCATGTTGTCTGGTCCTTTACAGAAGAAATTTGCTGACCTCTGCTCTAGAGAAGACCTCAACGATTCATAGCCCTTATATTAAAGACTAAGGCCTGGTGCATGAAAATTCATACACTGGAGGGGGGTCCCTCAGCCCAGCCTGTTCCCTCTCACAGTTTGGGAGCCCTCAGGGGCAGGAGGCGACCCGGTGATCAGGGGAAGGCGACGCCCCATCACACCTCTGCTGCTGCCACTGCAGGCAGTGCAAGCCTCAGGCGGCCCTGGGCAGCTGGGCAGCTACCATCCAAGGATTGTCTGCACCTCGGGCTGGCCCTGGGCGGCTGGGGGGCTGAGGGGACTGGGGAATTCTGGAGGCAGGGGCACAGAGAAGCCAGGCCTACCTGGGGGCAGGCCCAGCCTTGCCGCACGCCCGCTGCCCCAGTAGGGCTGAGGGGACTGGGCGCCGCCATCTTGTGGCTGTGGGTGCCGCCATCTTTGAGGGTGGGCAGTCAATTAGCATATTCCCTCTTTATTGGCTGTGGGCGCTGCCATCTTTGCAATGGCGTGAGGGTCAATTAGCATATTCCCTCTTTATTAGATAGGATTAGGAAATTGAAGCCCAAACAGGTTAAATGACTCAAACTCAATATATCTGATTTTTTAAAAATGCAGTCTTTGTTACCCTCCTGGCCCCCAACAAAATAATCACAGTTCTTCTATAGTGCTCCTCATTTCAAGGAATGACACCATCTACCTAATCACACAAGTCTGCAATCTGCAAGTCATCCCTGGTCCCTATTCATTATCCCCGTTTAGATCCAGTCTGAGCTCTTTCAATTTTACATCCTCCATATTGAATCTTGCCACTTCGCTCCACTGCCACCATCCTAGTCTAAACTGGCATGACCATTCTCCTGTACCACTCATAGCAACCATCTCCCAAATAGTCTCCCTGCTTCTCCTCTGGCCACAGTCTGATTTTCTCTTCATGCTATAGTCAGTGTGATCTTTTCCAAATGCAAATCTGAGCACAACCTATCTCTGCCTAAAACTCTTCAAAGACCTCTCACTGACCTTAGGATAAATAACAAAGTATTTAATGTGACTCCCAAAGCCCTATGCTATCTAGCCCCTGCTAACCTCTGCAGTCTTATCTTACCCAACCTGCATTATCACTACCTCTGCTCTATCCACTCTAACTTGCTTTCAACCCTTTACTCTTGCCAAACTCCCTCACACCACAGGAACTTTGCATATGCTTTTCTTATGTCTGGAATGATCTCCCCCTCCCCCTTTGCCTAGTTTGTGCCTTCAGGCATTAATCAATGCTTCCTTAGGGAAGCCAGTTCTGACTTCCCTGACTTTTTCAAATGCCCCCATTTTGTGCTCTTATATAACACTATCTTTCCTTCCATGTACTTATTATCACAGGCACAGTTTTACATTTTATATTTACCTTTTTTTTATCATAACAGACTTGTTTTTCCCCAATACTTTCAATTTGTTTCTGAATTTCATTTTTCTTTAAAATGTCTAATGTTTTTATAGAAATACTACAAACAACCTTTTACAGATTAAGTTGTTACTTATTTGAAAGGGAAAAAAACACAGATCACTGCTCTTTCTTAAAAAAAATATAAGCTGAAATATATACATTTTTATACTTTTAAAGCTATGTGGAATATTAAAGAAAATTTCTAAAATGCTTTTCTTTAAAAAGGTACTTATAGAAGCTTTTTATTTTAAACTAATAAGTATACTATTAATAGTGAAATCTGAGAATTATGCATATTCTTTAGAAAATGCAAGTTATAATCCTAAAGTACTATAATCATCTAATAGGCGCCTGATCTTTCAAATTCTTTAATCCTTCTCCATATTAACTTTTTGACCTAGCTTTTTACAAACACTTTTAAGTCCCTGAAAATATTTTAGTGACATAAAAACCTAATTTATTCAGGCTGCCCTATGTTAACAACTATCTTACAGATGTAGTTGGGTTCTCAGTAGTCCATATGAAAACATAGGTCTAATACAGCACTCCTAAAATAGAAATGCCAGTTGAAAGTCCAATTTTATTTTCTGTATTTCAGGATTACAAACCTAACAGCCGCTTACCAACATATTCCATGTTAAATCAGTAGGGGATTTACTGATTCCATTACAGCTAAAAGGCAAATAACATTTTTAAAAATCAACCATTTTCATCCTTCCAGTATAATATAATTGTAGTTTCAGATGAAATTCAACCCCAAACTTCATTCATCAAATAAACTATTTCAAAATTACAACAGGCCAATCAATCATGTGATCAACTTGGCACTGACCATGGCATTTTAGAGACTATGTAAGGGTATAATGTGTGGCCCTTACCCATTTGGCCATTATAATCTTGATGAAAAAGATCTGCCTAAAGCCATTTATCAACTGGCTTCCAGCATCTGACACCTAGCCCCAAACTGAAGAAGAAAAAGAGTAGTGAAAAATGATACAAGGAAAACTTTTCAGAAAGGGTGGGATTTCAATGGAATTTAAAGGATGGATGGTTTAAAAAGCAGGGAAGTATGGAGACACCAGCCTGTTTAAAGCACAAAGAAAGCTGCAGAGAAGGAAGAACATAACTGAATTATTAAGCAACTACCTTGTCCAGGAAATGCAGAAGGGATTTTATGACAAGATAAAGCAAATTGGAGGCAGATTATAGAAGGCTTCAAATGCTAGATTAAGGAGTTTGAACTTGAGTCAACGGAAATTACAACTGTATTCCAAAACCTCTCCAAAGCATAGATTTAGCTGAGAGTGTCATTTGTCTATGGCCCTGAGATACGGTTAATTCCAACTCTTCAAGGTGAATGGGCTGAATAATGGAGCAGAATATGGTAAGTATAATTAATTAATGGAAGAAGGCCTTTTAATTTTATGTTGGGACAACTGGATGCTTCAACTATAGAAATGAAATCCAAATGGCAGCAAATAAATTGGATCACAGGAGAGTCCAACCCAGATTAAATAAGGGTCCTCCTAAATCTCACTTTAAAAACAAATGTCAAGTATCAACAAACACAGATGTACATAATGATTTGGCTGTATCATGACTTTGTGTAATGAGAAAACTCAAAATAGAACATTATTCTGCAGAGACAAAAGGTCTCAATTTAATGTGCTTTAACATTACTGATGTGCTCCCATCATGAATGCTTCCATTAATTTAGGTCAAGTGAACGGTAAGAACTTTGAAAATGTGCTCTGTCAAATGCCAAAGTCTTACATTCCTTGGTATATTTAGTGCCAGGTGTGAGGCAGTGGCTCTGGACACCAAAAGGAGACAGAGAGGAGACTGGAACACAAATTGAACTGTAGTTTTCTACTTTAGATCTGATTACTCCCTTGTCCCATTTTCAACATGGATAGTAAGGTTGGTCAAGTAGAACAACCTCTGGCCATTTTTAAGCAACTCTGGAAAACCTCCATCTCCTAAAATACTCTGTTTTCATCTATGTACAAGGTCAAGGCAGTGATCCCTGAGTTTGTTTATTAACAGTATCAGTTGTCCATGCTCCTTTTAGAAGGGGGTGAGTTTTTCAATTGCTTCTTGTGTGATTCTGAATTATGGCCAATCACCATGTGACTTCAAACTACAGAGTTTCATTTTAGAAGAAAAAATGAGATTTCTCACAAGTATTTCCCCTAAGTGTCTTTCATGTTGCTGCTAGTTCTTCAATGCAGCTCATTATGTTATTACTGTTATTTATTAATGCAATTTACATGATACTATATACCGTAAAAAAGTATAGTCTCTGACTTCAATTAGTACATAGGATATAAACATTGAAACTGGCTTCAAGGGGTTTGAAGTTGGAACAGAATTAAATAGAAAGCCACTAAGAGTCTTCAAGGAATGAGCTTGGAAACAGATAAAGATGATTTTAGCAGGAGTGTGCTGCCTAGTCACGTAAATATAAGAAAACTGAGTCCAAACTATGAAATCTGAACACAGAATTTGATTAAAAAGGGTACATATGAACAAGGATTTCCAAGGAACCAATGATAATAATAACAAGAGCAGCTAATGTTTATTAAGTATTTACAGCATGGCAGGCTCATTACATAAGTACTTTCCATGTATTCTCATTTAGTGATCATAGCATCCTATGAGACAGGCCTTATTACAACCATTTGACTTATGGAAAAAGTGAGGTACGGAGAACTTACTTAACTTTCCTGAGGTTAAATGCCCGGTTCAGGTTATAAGACTTGGATATACACTTTAACATATGCCTCCTGAGAACACAGCAATCATGGATTTATTTTTTAACAATATAGCAAAATTTATACAAACAAATGAGGATTGTATTGTTCAAAGTAATCACAGTAGGGAGCCATACACTTATTACACTACTGCAAACATTACTGTAACTCTTCTTTAGTGATTGTGTTCTAAACCTGAAACACACTTCTGGGGATTCAGAGCAAACCACCCAAATGTGCCTCAGTGGTATGTGGATTATTTTGAGCTAAAGGCAACCGAGATCCGTAGGCTCAAGGGAAACTTCTTCCCCACACCTTAACTATCCAGATGAATTTAAATTAAGAGCCTGACCCATGATAAGAGTTATCACCAAAGATGACTTTTTAAAAAGATTTTTAAATTATTTTTAGAGAGAGGGAGAGAGAGAAAGAGAAAGAGAGAGAGAGAGAGAGAGAGAGAGAGAGACAAACATAGATGTGAGAGCAAAACACTCATCAGCCGCCTCCTGCATGCCCCCTACCATGGATCGGGCCCACAACCCAGGCATGTGCCCTGACCAGGAATCAAATGAAACTGGCAACCTTTCAGTGCATGGGATGATGCCCATTGAACTGAGCCACACTGGCCAGGGCAGCAGAAATGACTTTTTACCTATCTATATGGCAAGGCAAAATAACAATTACTGAACGTGTGTTTTCCTTGCAGTGACTTCCTGAAGGCCCAGTGTGATGCATTACCTCATCCCAAGGTCTGAATATCAAATGTACCCATATTCCCTTTCTGTTTCCAAACATGTCTTGTATGTGGGGTCTCTGACTCTCTCATATATAAGGCACCTTTATACATGTATGTGTTAAATTGGTTATTTTTTCTTGCTAATCTGTCTCATGTCTATTTGATTATTAGACCAACCAAAAAGGACTTTGAGAGTAGAGAAAACTTTGTTCCTCCCATAAACACCCTGATCTTATTCACTAGTGGAAATCTATCTTTGAGGTTAAATTTAAAATTTTTAAATACTTAAAAAAATTAAGTTGGAATAAAGTCTGTCAAGTGAAGTGTGTTATCAAGCTAGATAATTTCATTTGGAGTAAAAAATATGATGTCATATGAAGAAATGAGATGAAATTTTTCTCTGAAAGCATTTCCCCCAAATTTTGGAACAGTGGCAGTATCTCTAAAATCAGTCATAACTTCCCTAGAAGAAAACAACTCTATAAATTCTGCTGCTAGAATGTGTTTTCATATTACAATATAAATGTTGTTTTTAGTAAAATTCAGAGTTTATACATTTTACATCACACATTTTATGTAAGACCATTAGAGAATAATATTTCTACATATGAGATATCCAGGCATACATACATTATAAGTACTATAGCTACTCAAATATGTGAAGATCAACAAGGACTACATATTAGTTGACAATGTTTTCATGGAAAGAAATAGGAATTACCTAGTCTTGGAGAATTAGTTAAATTTCAATAAATGAGGGAAAAGATCTCCCATGTAGAGGAATCTTACTTGATTATTTAATAAAAGTGGACTTGAAAAACATTCTAATCCATATGAAATAGCAGCCCTCCTAAAATCCATTTTTAAAGCAAACACCAACAAAAGCAGATGTTAATGTTAGAGAGCAATGAGAGACAAGCATAGATAGCATGGTGGAGCCAGATTACAGGGGGCAGGGTTACCTGATGAATGCAAGGTGCTTAGTCTGAACATGATCTAAAGTTAGTCTATTATCACTTCCACCTGTGATTTTGTAACCTCAAGAATCTGTCAAGGCCCACTAATAAATGTCTTGCTCTACAGAGGCAATTTAAGAACAGAAAAGAAAAGTAACATGGATACTTCAAATTCTCTCTCCCTTGAGTAAAGGCCCTCCCACTGACCTTGCTTTAAAGATAGGGCAAGCTGGCAAGATCTGAAAGGGACCATCAGCAGTGTGCAGATAAGCTTTTAGAGATGCTTTATTGTCTTTCAAAAGAATGAACAGATTTTCTGGTGGAATTCAGTAAATGCAGAGATTCTTTTTACCAAGTATGAGCCTTCTGGGTTATTGGATAATTATTTTCTAGATAAAATACAGCCCTAAAAACTCCTTGCTATTTCATTAATTAAAGTAAATACTTGTTTACACTACTCTACTGCAAATCTTTAGAATGCAAGATAATAATGAATCCCATTTTGCAGTGCATTGTAAATCATATTAGTAACTTCTGGTGCTCTCCAGGTTTAATAGGTGATAGTTTATTATTCATGTTCAGCATAAACTAAGTCATTAAAATTACAAATTTACAAGTAAACTACAAAAATTATGCTTGTCTTCGAGATTATGATTTTAATAATTGAAAATACTATCTGACCTCGAGCAAGAAAAATGCTGGAAACTTGAAAGTTCATTTGAAATTCATGGTTGAGAAAGACAAGTCTCGGAACACTAGAGCAATCTTTTTATTTATAGGATAGAAAAACTGGTAAATGAATAAAGGACATTTACATTGTTTTGTGGTATTTATATTTCTGGAATTCCTTTAAAAGCGGACTTCCAAAATGCAAATGTTATAAATATGAGAGGAGAGTTAGATTCTGGCATAAAGAGAAGAGGTATAATTTAATATCAAAATAATGTTTGTTTTATGCACTGAGTGATGAACTGCATGGAAAATTCTAAACCCTGTTTGAGTCTGCTTTTTCACATAAAATGAGATCTGACTATGTACATGTTATATTTGTTGCAACCAAATGGTTTTTCACTGGCTAGCAAGCCCAGCCATTTGAGAGGTATATTTTGAAATAAAACCTTTCTCAAACTCATCTTGAGCTGCTGACTCTTATGAGCTTGTGGTTCCTGTTTTAGTTTTTGAGGCTTCCATAGGTTTCTAATCACAATAAAAAAGAGACTGACTCCTCTGGAATTCAAATTCACTGTAGTTGAATGAGCTCGCTCCTCCCCACCCCACCCCCCCACCAGTTGTTTCAATTCAGTGTCTTGATTAAATTCCAGAGGAGATTTCTGCTTACAACAAGCCTGCCAAGGGCTTTCCCAGTATCCTAAGAGAGTGTACTGTAGACATCCCATAAGTACATGTGTGTTTTCATTTTTTGTCTATCTTCAATTCTTTTCAAATTCTGCTATAAATTTTAAAGGATCCTCAGACATATAAATTGCTGGGATGAGGGAGGGGGTCCAAGCACCAGAAATAATGTGGATTAGCTAAAGCACCCTTCCTAGCCTACCTTGCAAGCTAAGGTGAAGCAGGGACACCATAGTTAATTACCTTTTATCATCTTCTTTAGTCACACAATGCCCTTTCCATATGAGATGGGGCTTCCATTTTGGCTGACTGTGTCCAGTCAGATGCATTGAGAGAAATAATAATTTTAGGTGTATATATTTTCTAGACCTCAGTTTTCTCATCTGTAAGATGAGGAAGCTGGGACTAAATGTTCAAGTTCTTTTCCCTTCTTTAACTCTCTATGATTCAATTCACTTGGAATCTGCTCCATTATTTGAATTAATAATGTTCACACATCTAGAAAATTATCTTCAACAAACAAATCATAAGCACTGGGAAAACAAAGAGGTCTAATAGTCTAAAGAAGGCCAGAAACCTAGTAAGGAACATATAATATATTCATACAAGAATACATAACAATGTAAGGTAAGAAAACTCTATGTAGCAAAATGAGAGGCATAGGTTTAGAGAGTGGAATCTCTAAGTTCCAAACCCCACCAATCCACATTGGACTGGGAAGTATATAAAAATATAACCTTTCATTGTGGGTTTAGCCATTGTGATCTGAGGATTCTTTGTTACAGCAATATTATTTTTCTGACTAACTTTTATTGATTTCAGAGAGGAAGGGAGAGGGCGATAGAAACATCTAGAAACATCAATGATGAGAGAGAATCACTGATTGGCTGCTTCTTGCACCCCCTATACTGGGGATCAAGCCTGCAACCTGGGCATGTGCCCTGACCAGGAATCGAACTACTGTGACCTCCTAGTTCATAGGTCGACATTCAACCACTGAGCCACACCAGCCCGGTTCCCCGACTAACTTTTTGTGTGTATCTAATCTAATAAAAGAGAAACATGCAAATTGACTGTACCTCTGCTACACCCACCAGCCACGCCACCAGCCAATCAGGAGCGAATATGCAAATTAACCCAACTAAGATGGCGGTTAAGTTGCATACTAGGCACCAGTGGCCTAGGTCCCGGAAACATCATAGGGCACCCAGGTCACTCTGAAGAAGCCCTGTGTGGGCCCTGAGCAGCCTAGGAAGGGCCTGAGCCAGGGGGCTCCTAGGCAGGGCCTGAGCCTGCAATCAGAGCCAAGGGGGCCCCTGCCCAGGCCTAAGGCTCAGCCAGAGGCTTGAGCCTGGGCAGGGGGGGAGCCTGCTATCGGAGCAGGCTGGGGGGCCCCTG
>NW_005364953.1:3549115-3551654 GCF_000412655.1 Myotis brandtii
AGGCTGGGCTGAGGGACCCCCCAACCCAGTGCACGAATTTCATGCACCGGGCCCCTAGTATATATATATATTTATCTCTTCCTCTACCTCTACCTGTACTTCTACCTATGTCTGTCTAGAGATCTCTCTCTCTCTCTCTCTCTCTCTCTCACACACACACACTCTTCATGTCAAAAGATGAGACTCTACATACTTCCTATCATGAAGGTTGCTTTGACCCCAGAATGACTAAATTTATCACACCTGGGGAATATAGGTGTTGGATTTTCTTCCCTTTTACACTATAAGCCCCAGTAAGGTGGGGGTCATATCTTTTTTATTGATGACAGCCTCCTCAGCACCTAGTGTGGGAAGCTGCCTATTGTCTTCTCTAGCAGAGAGGTTTGGACAAGGAACCCGGAATGCTGGTGACCCTTGAGCCCTGGCAAAGGTAAGGGCTATGCACCCACTGTTTAGTCCAGACAATGGTAGCTGAAGCAACTTCCCCACCTGGTAGTCATGTAAATCCTTACTGATAAGATAGTCTGTCTGTTACTAGAAATTGCCTGCCTAAGGGCTATAGGTATCACAAATTGAATAAAAGGATGGCAAGGCCTGAGCCCAATTGGAGTCCTTCCTCTTGGGATGGGCTCCCGCCTGGCCCTCCAATTTCCAAATTATTATTTCTTGTCTCATCTCTTTCATTTGCGTGCGGCCCCTCTTCCAGAGTCTGAACCCTGAACCACACGGGACGTGGGATAATTCACACTAGTGCCTGGAACATAGTAGGTGCCTACTAAACATTTGTTTCATGAATGAATGAGGGCTTAAAGTACATAACGGCTCCTACAGCACCTTGACCTTGCAGTACCATTGCATGTATCTCTGTATATTGTAATCGAAATATATTGTCTGTCTCCTTTAGAGAGCAAAGTGCTCAATAAATATTCGTTTGATCAAGGATTGAACTAGGTGAATTTCTTTTAATACTGTAAGTGAAAAATACCTTCTGTGGCCAACAAAAGAGTTTTGGGGTTCTGTACATAAAGGCCTTCAGTCAGACCTGTTCTCTAAGTCACTTTCTTTTTCCCTGAGTGATGGAGGGTCCTTTCCTGCTTAAGCCAAAGCTCAAGTGCCTCGGTACCTCTGAATCTCCTGACCCGTGTCCCTTTTCATCACAAACTTGCCTTTAATCTGAACTAGGCCAAAAGCCTGGTTTCCTGCCTGAGTCCAGAATATCAAAAGAATGATAGTGGCCGAGGGCTGGAGGTTAGGAGAAATGGGAGAGATGTTGATCAAAGGGTACAAACTTTCAGTTATACTAGTAAGATTAATCAATTCTGGAGATCTAATGTCCAACATGGTGAAGACTTTTAACAATCTTCTACTTGAAATTTACAAAGAGAGTGAATCTCAAGTGTTCTCACCATACAAAAAAAGAGATAATGATGTGGGGTAGTGAATGCATTAATTATAGCTTGATTGTACGCCTTAAATATATACAGTTTTTATTTGTCAATTATAGCTCAATAAAGCTAAAAATATAGCCTCAACATTTATTGTTATACATTTGACTCACAAAGTCAAACCCTTTCCAAATGGGTTTTAGTTATAAAATATTTCATATAAATTTAGAAGAAAATCAAGCAAAATAAAAAAAAGACCACTTCCATAACACTGCTCCCTCATCCTTTCTCCTTACCAGACTCTGTTGTAGCAACTGCCAGATAAAGACCCAGAAGATGAAAATGGTCCTTACTAACCCAAGTGATTCTATTAAGTAATTAAGGGGCCCTCTGGTTTCTACATCTCACTTATTCATAAATTGACTTAACTCTTAACTGTTCCAAGACATTTGTTAAATGGGACTGGGAAATTTTCACAGTCCTAATTGCTTAAGAATTCATTAAATTAAAAGTAGGCAGTAAAGGAAACACGGTAAATGATAAAACATATTCCAATACTGATCAATGTACCAAGTAAGAAAATGTCCTGGATTTGCCAACAGGTCAGTGCGAGTAAAACTCACACTACAGCTGTCATGATTAGAAATGGCCATGGTCTCTAAGAAACCAAAGCTTCTGCTGTTTTTGATGGGGCAGCAGAAACAGGGAGTGGTTTTGAGAAAACAACCTGTGATGCTATACCTGATCCTGTGTTTCTATGAGCATTAGGGAAGAACCTTTGCCAAGTGTTAGCATGAAAAGTGAAATATGATCAACAAAATGGCCTTCCTCACCTATACTAATAAAAGACAAAGATGCTAATTGACCATACCTTCACTACGCCCCAAGCCACGCCCACCAGCCAATCAGAGTGACTATATGCAAATTAACCCAACCAAGATGGCGGCAGGCAGCCACGGAGCTGGAGCAAGCAGGAGGCTTGGTTGCCCCGGCAACAGAGGAAGCCAAGCTTCCCGCTTCCGCAAAAGGCAACAAAGTTTCGATTATAGAAGCTAAATAAATCCCAGATACCTGCTTCCAGCCAGCCTCCACTGGGAGCTTGGGTGGCTGGGAGCTGTGGCCAGCCTGCAAACAGCCATCAGCCCCTCACCCAG
>NW_005364953.1:3552208-3567819 GCF_000412655.1 Myotis brandtii
GCAGGAGCTGCCCCCTGGTGGTCAGTGTGCTCCCACAGGGGGAGCTCTGCTCAGCCACAAGCCAGGCTGATGGCTGCCAGTACAGCGGTGGTGGTGGGAGCCTCTCCTGCCTCCTCAGCAGCACTAAGGATATCCAACTGCAGCTAGGCCTGCTCCCTGCTGGCAAGTGGGCATCCCCCAAGTGCTCCCCAGCTGCCAGAGGGATGTCTGACTGCCAACTTAAGCCCAATCCCCCGGGGAGTGGGCCTAAGCCAGTAGGTGGTCATTCCCCACGGGGTCCCAGAGTGCGAGAGGGCACAGGCCGGGCTGAGGGACCCTCCTGAGTGCACAAATTTTTGTGCACTGGGCCTCTAGTTTAAAATAAAAAGTAAGAATAGTCTGACTTGTGTGGCTCAGAGGTTGAGCTTCAACCTATGAACCAGGAGATCACAGTTCGATTCCCGGTCAAGGCACATGCCCCAGTTGCAACTTCCATCCCCAGTGTGGTGTATGCAGCAGGCAGCCGATCAATGATTCTCTCTCATCATTGGTGTTTCTATATCTTTCTCCCTTTCCCTTCCTCTCTGTAATCAATAAAAAATATTTTTTAAAAATATAAGAATAGAGGGCTATGTTGCTTTGCATTTAGAATCCATGTATAAGGCCAAGTATAAAATTAGAGAAAAGTTCCCAAATTTCCATTTCTTCATCAATCTCTCCCTCTATAAAATAATTCTCCTCTAATTAAACAGGTTAATAGTGGAATGCAAAGCTTTATGAATTCCTCTGAAGAAGCTTGATTTGGGGTTTTATTTTCAAAATGTAACATGTTAGCCACCTCTACCCTAAAGCCTCAAGGGGGAGAGTTTGGGTTGCTTTACAACCTTTGGAAGGCTGGTCTGATGACTGGGTTCCTTTTGCTTTTTGCCAAAACTGAGAGGGTTGTTTCCACTTCAGTCACCAGTTCCTAGTTAAATAGCAACTGGACCCAAACTCTGTGATCCAGTAACTTGTGTGCTTTTATATATGCTGGAGGCATGGAGATAGGCTGCCCATCAACCATCCACAGACAAGCAGACCCTGCTAGAGGATATCCTTGCCACAAAAAAAAAGATAAAAAGCCACCAACGACAACTCGAGTGATCTGTCTAAATATACCTGCACAATGAAAGGTTCTCATTGCATCCGTAAGCAGGATGGGACCACTGTGGCATCATTAAAATAATAGATACATTCTCACCTCCTAACTCAATCTGCTCAACATGTCTAAACAGTGCTCTAAAGATGGAGAAGCAGCATGTTAATTCAACCAATGATACACTTCCTGTTAACTCTGTCCTGTTATAAAGTTAAGAGAGAACTTACACAATGCTAAAGTTAGACATATTATATTGCAAGTCTATGTGCAGATCAATACAATAGATGGGAGCAGTAATTTTCAAAGCTTACCAGGCATCAAAATCATGGGAGAGCTTGTTATGACACAGATTTCTAGACTCAACCCCCAGAGTTTCGGATTCAGTCTCACAGGGGACCTGTGGATTTGCATTTCGAGCAAGTTAACATGGTGAGGTCAATGCAGCTGGTTCAAAAAAGACACTTTGAAAATTACTGTGCCAGAGCATAGTTATAATGAGGCTGAAGTTTTCAGTTCAAATCTCAGCTCATTTCAGTAAGTTGTTTTTACACAGAGGGAAAGTCTGATGTGACCACTCTAACCAGGCTTGACAATTCAACAAATGTCTGCCTTTGGTTACAGAGAGGACAAGATGACAAAATAGGCATCCTTCTTTGCACTCTCATAGCCTGTTCTGTAAAATCATGCAAACATGTCTGAATTAGTAACTGCAGCTTTACATAAAAAGAGCATGTAATAGTTAAGTTTTTAAAACTTATCTGAAATTTTTCAAACATAAAAATAAAATTGTATAATAAACAACCACATATATATCACCTCGATGAAATTATTTATATATTACTAAATTTGCTTACTTTATTTTTTTAGCCAGAGTATTTTAAAGTAAATACCAGATGTCATGATATTTCTCCCCCTAAATATTTCCACACATAAAAAGAACATAAGCTTTTATACTGAACTTTTGCTTTCATATTCCTGAAAGATATTAGCCTAGGCCCAAATTAGCCAAAGTGTGATCTACATAATACTCACTCTTCAGGATGCTAATTGGTGTTAGACTTGAACACATAAAAGTTCTATGGTCAAATAAGTTTGAGAAACCCTGGGTTAAATACACAGGTTTCTTTATTGCAGAACTTTTGAAAGTCTCTAAAGAACTAATATACATTGAGAATCTCCAAGATGATACTATAAGTGTGCAATATTTCTCTATTGTATTAAATTATAAACTTTTGATTATTGTTATTATTACTCTCTGTGTGTGTTTTGTTGTTTAAGGACAATCTCTAGATAACATATTTTGATAAGTGTATCACTAAGAGAATCTAGGGTTTGCTTTACTTTACAGGTTCAAGAAAACTTTCAAGGAAAAATGATATAATATTCCTGTGAGAGAAGCTAAGAACAGATTCCTGTCCACTTTTAAATATTAAAATGAGACTACTCATGTAGAAGTGAATTGACTCCTCACAAGTTTAACTTATTATTATTAAAGTAGATTTTAAAATTAAATATATTTATAACTGTCATTTAAAGTAAAAGCATCATAAAATTTTAATAATTTAATCACATCATCATATCCACAGTCACTTTTAGGTGGTAATAATTTAATTAAAGTACTCTCTATGATATACACCTTGATAATTTCATTATAGTCAACTGACAGTGATTAAGATATTCATAGAATCCTATAATAATTATATTTGCAAAATCACACTCTAATCAAGTAAAAACTATACTTAACATAAATTATACTTTGTTATCCCTAAAATCAATTCAAATGAAGGCCAAAGGAAGGAAACATGAAAACAGTGATGTGGCACAAGACCAAAGATGAGTATGCATGAGGTCAAAACAATTTACAGGTATTACTTGAAGTCATTTGGTGTGTAGCTGATTGAATAACATGGTATTTTAGCTTTATGTAAATATATACAGGATGGTTAGGTTAACAAGGTTTTCAAGCATCTGGTTTACAAAAGAAAATAATCAACCCGATATTTTCAAAATTGGGTTTTGTATAGATTGACTACCTACTTAACAGGCAATATTTTACCTTTTCTATGAATGGTTTTTCATCAGGAAGACAGAGCCCCAAAATGTTTAATCTCTATAATTCTGTTCTAGTGTTAGCTAAGGAAGAAGCTTTAGAAAAGTTCTTTATAAAGTTACTTAATCTTCCTATATCATCTTTTCCTCCAAAGCAGCTGGCAACCTTTTTAGATGTTCTATGATGAAAAACAGAAAAGATGAAACTGATTGTCTCAAAACTCAAGATGTATAGACAAAAAGAAGTGTGCAAACATAAATGAAGAGTAACTATGAAATGATTGCTTTAGGTTAGCATTTTACACATTTTATCTAAATTTTATTGCTGTAGGAATTTTGTTTCAAGACAGACTATGCATTTTAAAGTGAGCCTGATAAATATCTTAGTATTTAATTTTAATAGTAATCAGTGCTTAATACTTTAGTAATCTGCAATAACCTTAAAATACATAATTCATATTACAGCAACCACTACAAATCCTGAGTATTTATTTCTGCCTCTTCTTAAAATGAAGAACTGATATTGGATGTCTAATTAATTAGTAAAATGATGTTTTCATACCTTTCCACCAAAAATTTCACTAGGTAATTTGTGCTTTCCTTTATTTAGGAGGCCAGGATTTGCCACAATGATAAATCATGGTCCATGCTTGAGTGATACTGTTAATGGCGATGTTAGATCTCGGTTCAGCAACCTTGGTTCTTGAGTTCAGCTAAGAAGGAATTCCGAGCCAAGAACTCTAACACAAGAAGTTTATTTAGAAAGTCACAGAAGTAGAGGAAGTGACCCAGCTGGGCTGCATGGACTCAGGAAACAAGCTACAGAGGCAAAAGAAGGGTCCTTAAAGCTTAGGAGAAAAAACACAAAAATAACAGGTCTGAGAAACAAGAGGGGGAAAGAAGCTGGTGGGGGTCGGGTGGGAGCTGGAGGGAGGAAGCTGGAAAGAGGAAGAGAGAGAGAGAGAGAGAGAGAGAGAGGAGAGAGAGAGCTGGGGATTTGTACCTGTTTTCTAAGGGCAGGAATTTTAGGGAAGGTCTCAGGGAAGGATCTCAATAGAATATTCATCAGCTTTCCAGGTGTGTCATTTAAAGGTAGTGGTCTCTACTGATTGGTCCATGCTAGGGTAAGGGATCATTGGACATTGCATCTGCTCCTGAAGTCGGCCATAGTGTCCCTTCTGATTTTGCTGCTCTTCTGGGCCTGCAGTTGAAACACAACTGAGGTCCAGATGTTATCTCTAGTTTGACCAAAACTCTGTCTGTGGTCAAGAGACCTAAGACTATGTTCCTAAGATTTTTAGATACTTACCAGAGCCTCATTGCCTGAGGGCTTAATGCTTAAGGGAGTGGTCATCTAAGAACTTGTATGGGAGTCCTATGAGGTGATTCTCAGGACACCTTATTCCTCCTGTAAGGGGGTCTAAACCACATGACTAGTGACAGGCTAGGGGAGGAACGGTCACCCTGCAGCATGGGACTAGCCTATAATAGTTATTTTCTCTAGTTTTGCAGATTGCTAAGCACCTGGGACTTTCTGCCCTGGTGATATTCCCTACCTGGCCTATGGTTCCTGCTCTGCTCATGCCTGTCTAACTGTCTACTCTATCAATATTATGTGATGAACTCAGCAATCAGTTTAAGTCTGGTATTTATTTTAGGTTTATTAAATCAGGGGTAAAGATTTCTGAGTCACACTGCTCTCCAACTTGAAAAGAAATCAATAAATCCTAGTTAATCGGCAGGCAACAGCCTAACCAGATTAAGTGTGTGAACTCCGGGCTGCCACAGCAGCTCAGTAAGCTTAATCCACAAGTGGATGATACAATAAAAAGCCTGACTATTACATATTTCTTTGCATGATGCTAAACCTATCATTTGGGTGAAAATAAAACAAATATCTATAAGAAGAGTTAATACATATCTCTAAGCTTCTTTCCTAGGGCTATAATTGCCTAGATATTAATCTTCTCATGAAAACGCCCTCCTTTAAATCTAATTGTTTATATATCAATAGACACTTGAAGCACAGATATGTGAAATAGTGTAATTTTAAAACTAATTCAATAGAAATAAAAACAAGCTATGATTTATAATAAAGATTATAACCTGATCCTTAATAGTTTAACCAGGCATCTCTTCACTCTGAGTTTTAGCTCCTTCATCTGCAAAATGGGAATAATATAATCGTATTTCTGTGTTGAAAAGATAAATGAGAATAAATGAGGTATTATAATGTTACAATTGTTAACAACAAAAGGCATTTCAGATTTGTACATAGCCTGCCATATTTACTGGTAAAGGCGGCAGTCTTCTGCTTACCTACAAAAGGCCCAAACAGCTGGTAAACTTAGGGGGGGAAATGATAGGTAATAGAATTTTTTAAAGGTGGGGGGAGCAAAGATTTGCCACCTGAGAATGTGCCTTTAGGGATATAGATTTTAAGCTAGCTATTAAGAAACAAAAGACTGGGAAAATCTTGGACCTTCCCTACTGCCTGCCTAAATGAATTCAGATAGAAAAAAACCCGCTTTAGGAAGAGTACCTTAGCATATTCACTTTAGCAAATACAGTAAAGCCTTGATTTTGTGGACCTCAATTTAACATACTTTGAATTTAACTGACAAAATTTCCAGTCAGTCCATAGGTCAAATGTGAAAATTAATACCCTGTTAATTTTTAAAAGCTTTTAACCAAGATTTACTTATAATTCAATTAACATGTTATTTTTTGCAATTCACTGTTATTTTAATAAATTTTAGCAAATAGGCCATATGTTGGGAAAAACACTAGTAATTTCACCGACATAAATATTACATACCTACAACTATAATCTACATATTTAAATCCAAACGTCACTGCTTATAAACAATGTTCGGCAAATGATTAGCACTTGAACACACGGCATCTAGTGAGGAAATCGGTTCTGTTGTCACGTGGTGTGACTTTCTGCAGCAGTTTTAACCTGTGCCACCTATGTTCTGACATGCACTAAGCCACGCCCCAGCGGAGTGCTTTTGTTTACTCCTGGTGACTGTACACATTTACTAGACCTATTCAGTAAAACTTAAAATTACAGTAATACATATAGAAAACTTTTCTGTGAAATTAAACTTTTCATACACACTTAATGTTAATTACACAAACATGTCTACATAAGTAAAAACAGGTAAACTAATTTGTCAATTTTTTAACATATGCATTTGGAAAACCTGATTTATTATTTAATGGACTTTCAGCTCTAATGGACACCCCCTCACCTGAATTAGCCCATTATATCAAGGTTTTATTGTACAAATTAAGTGTGATAGACAGGGAAGATCCTAACAAAGTCTGTTAGACTTCCCTCTGTGTCCCATTTTTTTTCTGAGTAGCCCTTTAAGACTTTGAGAAGCACATCTTTCTTCTTTCTTATCAACCTGTGAATTGCCAACTTTCCCTCCGAAATCCCAGACCCCTGCTCCCCTTTTCTCCGTTGTCCAGAAAGGCACATAAACCTAAACTGACTAATGCATTTCTGGTCGCATATATTATGGCACCCCTGAATGTACATCCATAATAAATCTTGGACATTTTCTCCGAGTAATATGTCTCATGTTAAGTTGATTTTTAACCCAATTAGAAGAACTTAGGAAATGGGAGGAAAGTTACTTTTTTCAGCTCCCACAGAGGCATAGTATTTCTTTGCTTTTATGTGGACCAGTGGTTTCCAACCTGAAGTTTTCTATCTCTACAACAGAATGGAAAACCTTGCTTGCTAACACACACTAAAATAATTATGTAACTATTATTTAACATTTGTTGAAGTTATTCATTGAGAAACACTGATTAAGCAATAAATAAAAACAAAAATTTAGATTTTCAGCTGGAACCACCATTTTCCAGTAATTTGACAAAATAACCAAAATAAAGGGAAAGAGGAGAGGCTCCGCCATATGTTCTCTAGGCCTTTTAGAAAACATGGAGTTGCTCCCTTGGCCACATACATATGAATCTACAAGAAAGGTGACATTGTGGACACCAAGGGAATGGGCACTGTTCAAAAGGGAATGCCCCACAAATATTCCCATGGCAAAACTGGAAGAGTCTACAATGTCACCCAGCATGCAGTGGGCATTGCTATGAATTAGGAAGTTAAGGGCAAAATTCTCGCCAAGAGAATTAATGTATGTATTGAGCATATTAAGCTATCCAAGAGCCGAGATAGCTTCCTGAAACGTGTAAAAGAAAATGATCAGAAAAAGAAGGAAACCAAAGAGAATGATACCTGGGGTCAACTAAAGAGTAAGCCTGCTCCGCCCAGAGCAGCACATTTTGTGAGAACCAATGGAAAGGAGCCTGAGCTGCTGGAACCCATTCCCTATGGATTCATGGCATGACAAGTGGAAAAACTAAAAGACCTCTGTATTGTTTTTTTAAAAATAAAAATAAAAATTTTAATGGATAGCTTGATTCAATACTTGACTTTTCAGTGATTGGCATCTCATAGACCACTGATTCTTAACTGGGGACCTTGTTCTCTAGGGGTGAATTTCAAAATCTCCAGAGCAATGTTATATGGAGTGTAACTTGAAACAGCATACTTACTACCATAAAATATCTTATATTTATCAAATGGAAGAAATAATATATTTTCATAAAAGAATCTATAGAAAAAAACCACTCTCAATGGAGTTCAGGGACATAAGTTTTTATGTTTCTTAAAAGGAGATATGTGTTTGAATAGGTTAAAATAGAGCTTTGAATGTTTCGCCACAGCTCCCAAAATGCTCTAGGGAAAGGTTTCTGTTATGCCTGAATAAGTAATGTGTTAGCAGGTCATGCAAATTGTCAGCATTAGCAACTGGTCCACAGTTAGTGCAGAGAAGATTCACTAACATACAGTAAAGGGATGGTTAGCAAAGCAATCACCACAACTATTAAAACCAAACAATGAAGAGTAAGCTGTCAAAAAGCAAATCAAGATAGCCTTGGGTGTTTTGTATGAAAGATAATCTAGGATTGCCAGATTTAGCAAATAATTCACATTTGGGACATACTTAAACTAAAAAAAATATATATTAATTTTCTATCTGAAGTTAACATTTAACTGGGCATCTTGTGTTTTATCTGGCAACACTTAGTGAAACCTTGCCTCCAGCACATCAATAAGATAACACTTCCCAAAGAATTATGCAATATATCATAGGAACATACTAGTATATGTAATATATCAGAGCAAGCAATTCCACTTGTTCATTTATTCAGAAAATGTTCTTGCTCCCAGTGCTGCCCAATAGCTCCTTATTGAGAAATGACTGTGCTAGTACCCTGGCTTGTGTGGCTCACTTGGTTGGAGCATCATCCCCTACACCAAGAGGTGGCAGGTTCAATCCTGGTCAGGGCACATACCCAGGTTGTGGGTTCAATCTCTGGGAGACAACTGATCAATAGATGTTTCTCACATTGATGTCCCCCCTCATTTTTCTTCCCCTCCAAAAAAGACTGTATGAGCTGTCACTGCTCAGATTCAACCTCTGGTAGGAACAGCAAATAAAAACTACCCTTTATGAAGAAAACATTATTAACCTTTGAGGGGAAGCAGAGTTTCCAACCCCAAAAGTTTGGTATATCAATTATTTTAAGGTGATTATTTTTAAGAAACAAAGAACTCAGAAAGAGCCTTTGACCTACCACTCCCCTTACCTGCATAAAGGAAATCAGATAGTAAGGCATGAAGGAAGCTATCACTGTAGCATAATATGAACTAAGTATTGCAGACAGGACAGAACCTGCAATCTGTTAGATTCCCCACTGTTTCTGGTTGGACCAGCAAGAATTTGATTACCAAATTTTGTCTTTTATTTCTTTATCCTCAGCCGAGGATATGTTTTCCACTGATTTCTAGAGCGAGTAGAAGGGAAGAGGAGGAGATAGAAACATCAATGTCAGAGAAACACATGGATCAGTTGCCTCCTGTGCAGGAACCACGACCAGGCCAGGGATCAAACCTGCAACCCTTTGGTCTGAAGGTTGATGCTCTAACCACAGAGCAAACCTGCCAGGGCTGATTACCAAATTTTTGTTCTTTCTTGTCTATCTGTGAATTGCTTACTTTCCCTTTTAAGTCCCAGACCCCTGCCTCCCACCCCTCAGTCAAAAATGGTATATAAAGCTCAACTGCTTAATATGTCCTTTGGTCTCATGTCCTTATGACACCCCCTATGGTCATTTTCTTCTGTTAATATGTCTCATGTTAATTTTATTAGTCCAGCCAGAAGAACTTAGAAAGGAAGAAAGAAAATTATTTTTATCGCCCCCACATCTTTTAAGCTTGATATGCGTGCTTTGACATAGTATCTATACTTTCCTTATTTTGAGAGTTCAGCCTTCTTTGGGACACAGCCTAAATAGCCATTCATCTACTCAACCCAAGTTATTGGAAATTATGATTGAGGCAGCAAGGTAAATGAATTATAGGAAAGGGCAGTGAGTGGACTAGGATTCAAGGGACCAGAGTTCTCTTTCCTTTTCTGCCATGAACTGATTATGTGACCATGTAAAAGTCATTGCACCTCTTTTGGTGTCAGGATCCGAAAGAGTAAAATTAATAAGTTAGACTAGTGATTTACTCATCAATTGTTTACTGAGCACCTTTTATACCCTAGAACCAGAACTAAGGAGTTGAGATACTCCTATCAAGGGGCTCAGTGCCACTATGCTTCTATATTTGAATATTCCACCATTTGGATTTTGAAATGATTTTTCAGGTCTTATTTGGAGAGAAGAATCTCCAAAATTCACCATGTTACTTATCCAAACTTCCCCACATTCTTTGTAAAAGTTTGAGTAATTTAAAAATTAAAAGCATATTGTTTTCAGTGGTAAATTTCATAACTCCTTTTTCAAATTTAATATTAACCCATCTAAAAAGAACTAAATTACAAACCTTAGAGATGATGAAACTGGAATATTTAAGTTTGTAACCTATTTTTATGGTTTGTAATCTATTCTGTTTTTCTTTATTGATTAAGGTATTACATATGTGTCCTTATTCCCCCATTGCCCCCTCACCTCTCACATATGCCCTCACCCCCCTGTAACCTATTCTTAAAGTAATTTTAGAGTGCATATAACCTTTTGAATATTGTTTGAGTAAGAATTACTTGAGTTATAGGTCACATGTAAAGCAGCTTAAAGGACTTATTGACAAACACATTCCTACAGACTAATATGAGTGAACAGATCTTAGCTTGTCAGTTCAGCTTGGATGAAAACATAGAATTAACAGATTGAACAAGCAATATAGATGTTTCCCATCAACCTTTGACAAATGAAAGGTAAGCAGAGCTGTGTGCCTCTCATAAAGTGCTGACTTTGTTATGCTGAGGCTTGTGTTATATTAAAAATGCTTTACATCTGTGAATGGAAAATGAAAATTCTGTCAACCATAGCCAAATGTGTTTTGCATATAAGAGTATGTGTACTACTTTACTATGGACACAAAGTCAATGAGTACCCCACAAACCCAGGCCATTGGAGGTGGGCATTTTAGCATTAGTGCCAGGACAGCTCATAAACAAAAACAAAACAAAAAATAAACCAAACAAACCCCTACCAAATTGCAAATTTACACTATGATTAATTATATGTTCAAAGAACAATTCCCCTTTAAAAAATAAACCAATAACAATGTTCATACTTACCCACATGGGTAACCATGTGCGATAGTATATAAAATCAATCATATCCTCTCTTTAGATCTTAACCCGTCATGAAATTTCAGATGGAAAACTTCATTCTAATTACTGTTCCTATAGTAGCACATATTAAGTAATCTTACTTAATCAGACAGAAATATGGTTTCTGCTGCAGATACGAATTAGTATTCAGACTCATAATTACAGGTAGAGTTTAAGGTGGAATGGTGTAATAAAATGAGCAATTTGGAAATCGGCAACAAAAAGTCTTGGCTTCAAGGCCCTAGCTCCATAATTAATAAACTGTTCTCTGAGTGGCTTTAAACCATCTACTTGCTCTCTCCCAGAAACCCAAGTCTTCTTTTCCATAAAATGGGGATATATTAGTACCCACCCCACATGAGATTCAAATGGAATGATATGGGTGAAAACATCTCTTAACATCGGTCTAAGTGTTCTAAATTGTTAATTATATCAACAATAATGATAGTAATAAATCCATGTCATAATTGTCCCTCATAGATGTTGCCAAGTATTGACTAGAAAACACGGGTTGGGTTTTGATGTTGAGCAGAACCAAATCGTCTCTGGAATAAAATCTGCCTACATACTAAGGTTAATTTCACATATTTGGATACATCTTCTCTAATAACTGCCCATGATCTACTCCTCATCATTCAGTTCTCAGAATCAAAAGCTGCCTCCTCGCCCTAACCGGTTTGGCTCAGTGGATAGAGCCTTGGCCTGCGGACTGAAGGGTCCCAGGTTCGATTCCGGTCAAGGGCATGTATCTTGGTTGTGGGCACATCCCCAGTAGTGGGTGTGCAGGAGACAGCTGATCGATGTTTCTCTCTCATCGATGTTTCTAACTCTCTATCCCTCTCCCTTCCTCTCTGTAAAAAAAATCAATAAAATATATTTAAAAAAAAAAAGCTGCCTCCTCAGGGAGGCCCTCCTTAAACACAGTATCTAGAGTAGTGCTTCTTATTTCCATCTCTATAGAATTGCTTTACTTTATTACATGGAATATGTCACTACCTGAAATTATTTTTAATGTAATTATCATCTATATTACCCCACAAGAATGTAAGCTCCAAGAAGGCAGAGAATTTATTGGTCCTGTCTACATGTTTACCTCTGTATTCCCAGTGATTACACAAGTACTTGGCACATAGAAGAATTTCATAAATATTTACTAAATAAACAAGAGAATGGATTTGCTAACTCCAGGAAGCAATATAAATGATTTTTGGGGGGGGAGGGGCGATCAAGAAAGTAGGTTTCTGGCCTGTCATTTACTAGGTGCGAATTTTTCCAAACTTGTTCCCTAGAGGGTTTTTGTTTGTTTGTTTGTTTGTTTGTTTTGTTTTTTTTATAAAGGCAATGCCCAGGTTTGTTTTTTTTGTTTTTTCTTAGTCAAATGACTCAAAATTCAAGTTAATTCTCCAGGTGAGTAATTAGGATAAAACTTAATTCTTCAGATGAATTCTAAAGAATTGATTATTTCTCCAGAAGCCATTGGGCTGCATTTAAATCACCATTTCACTTTGGACTCTGAATGATCCAATTTATAAATGCCCATGAATCAAATTAACTAGATAACTGCCAAAATGTAATCCCACTCGGAGAGTGAAATACCTAGTTTTAGTGTCTACATTAGTTAAATGAACTCCATTATTTAAACTTCACTTCCATTTGTGCTGTTTTAAGATAGCCTGTGTTGTGAGCTTTTAGCTCTAAAAATAGATGTAATCCTAAAATTTGCTCAATTTTCTTTAGATTATTCAAAATTTGAAATGTCATTCTTTTCCCATTCTGCCACTGAATTTATACTCCACACCTTTATCCCACAGGAATATAAACATCTCACCAAGGCTTTACGTTATAATTGTAAGGAAAGTGCCAAAGTTTTCTATATGATTCATTGTTAATAACATGTAACTTTGACTTAAAGTGGTTAATGTTATGTAAATTTTAAGGTCATTAAAGTTTTTGCCTTAGAAAACTGTTTTATGGTCTTGTAAGATTTCTTGGGCTATTTGTGAGTCTGTCTATTAAAAATCCATCCCAGGGGATTATACACATGAATTAAAGACAAATAATTCTTTTGCCTGGGCTTCTTACCAGGTTTTAGGTTCAACTCCTATATCATTCATCATTTTCTTTCCAGTGAAGACTTTTACATTTTCATTTTAGTTCCCATTCTTTAAACATCTGGCTACAGCTCTACCTGCAGTTTTCTATGAATGTGGACAATTATGGTAGGAGTTATTGTTCTATTCTTGTGCATTAGCACCTGTTACCATTATAAGGCCTGCAAGCAAATAGCTACGAAATAATAGCAACAGATTTAGAAATGAAAGTCACAATGCTTTTGTGCTTATATAGCACCGTTTTCCCCCTAGTAGGTTTCTTTATGAAAACCATTTCATCAATCCTCTAAGTAAGGGGTTGGCAAATTTTCTGTAAAAAGCCAGATAGTAAAATTTTAGACTTTGCATGTCATATAGAATGTGTCATAACTACACAAAAAGCAGGATGTAAGTAAATATGTTTCAATAATGCTCAGTTTATGGGCACAGAAATTATAATTTAATATAATTTTCACATCATGAAATATTATTCTTCTTTTGTTTTTTTGTTTCAACCATACAAACATGTAAAAATTATTTTTAGTTTACAAACCATACATAAACAAGAGGCAGGCTGCATTTTGCTGAGGATCACAGTTTTCCAACCCCAGATCTAAGCTGTCCCATGATACTGTACATGGCAGAAGTCATCATCTCATTTTCCTCTGATGATGCCAAATACAGCACTAAAAAGTTGAGGAAGTTATAGCAAGTTCAGAAGAATTTATGGCCATTCATTCATTCACTCAGCAAATGATTTCTTGAGTGCCTATTTGGCTAGAAATGAATGTTGATAAATCCTTGTGTTAACATGTCCTCCCAAAATTCAAATATCAGTATGTGCCTCGTGCCTGCAGGTTAAATAATTTCCTCCACAAGGAGAAAGGCCTTGCTTTAGCACTTAGTGACTGTACACCCAGTGGCTATACGACTCCATTTTTTTTGGCATATAGCAATTTTTCAAAGAAACTAAAACTATAAGGAGAAATAAAACCTGATCCTTACACGTTTCAGACCTATTCATACTGACCTGATTTAGTGTCCCTATGCAAAGGAAGAAGCAAAAACAAAACAGAAACAACAAAACAAGGAGAATAGTATTCAGAGTTCAGTAAAATTATGCTCAAAACAACATGGAAACTTCCAGGTCAAAATGTGTAAAATATATAATGTACTTTTAGGTTAACTCCTCAGAGAATCAGGTGGCATTATGATATGGGGGCCAAGTAGCAAAATTATTATTCTAAATAGTTGTTTAGCCCTTGATTTTAGAAACTTCAATAATAGCACAGTGCTCTATGAGCTCCAACCTCAAATATGACACATAATGGACCTTTTAAAGAGCATTTCTATGACAACAACATTACTTTGAAAATATTAATTTAGCACCCCAAACATCAAGGGGGCTCGTTAATTGAGAGCAAGACAGTTTCTACTAAAACAGACCATTTATCCCTCTGAGGTATGAGTTGAAAGTGCAATTAATTATGTATTTGAGAAACTCAGGTCTACACTAAATATGTGTATATTCTCTGTGAATCCCCATGAAATACATTTATTTTTGCCCTTTCAATTGAGTTGGTTTGATTCCAGGCAGGGCAGAATTCCAGATAGAACAAAGACTAAAGAACACACTCTGACAGGATTCTGGGCTTGGTTTACTCACCTCACAGCTAAGGGTGGAATGGCAGAATGAGACCTGAAGAGATGAGATACTGCATGATTATTATTATGATTTTTAAAAAATCTTTATTGTTGAGATTATTACAGATGTCCCTCTTTTTCCCCCCATAGCTCCCCTCCACCTAGTTCCCACCCCACCCCAGGCCTTTGCCACCCTATCATCTGTGTCCATAGGTACCGCATACATGCATATAAGATCTTTGTCTAATCTCTTCCCGCACCCCCACACTCCCTTCCCTCTGAGAATCGTCAGTCTGTTCCATTTCCATGCCCCTGATTCTATTCCATTCACCAGTTTATTCTGTTCATCAGATTTTTTATTCATTTGGTTTTTAGATTCACTTGTTGATAGATATGTATTTGTTGTCACTTTGTTGTTCATAAGTTTTTATCTTTACCTTTTTCTTCTTCTTCCTCTTCTTAAAGAATACCCTTCAGCATTTCATATAATAGTGGTTTGGTGGTGATGAACTCCTTTAGCTTTTTTTGTCTGTGAAACTCTTTATCTGACCTTCAATTCTAAATGATAGCTTTGCTGGGTAGAGTATTCTTGGTTGTAGGTTGTTGCTATTCATCACTTTGAATACTTCTTGCCACTCCTTTCAAGCCTGCATAGTTTCTATTGAGAAATCAGCTGACAGTCATATGGCTACTCCCTTGTAGGTAACTAACTGTTTCTTTCTTTCTTTCTGCTTTTAAGATTCTCTCTTTGTCTTTTGCCGTTGGCATTTTAATTATGATGTGTCGTGGTGTGGTCCTCTTTGGATTCCTCTTGGTTCTCTGAACTTCCTGGACTTGTAAGTCTATTTCTTTCACCAGGTAGGGGAAGTTTTCTGTCATTATTTCTTCAAATAGGTTTTAAATATCTTGCTCTCTCTCTTCCTCTGACACCCCCATAATGCGAATGTTGGTACGCTTGAAGTTGTCCCAGAGGCTCCTTACACTATCTTCATA
>NW_005364953.1:3568112-3575042 GCF_000412655.1 Myotis brandtii
TGGTTTTGAACTCTATATCCAGTAGTTTGCTTTCTTCCATTTTTTCATTTGTGACATGTTTCTTTGTCTCAGCATTTTGGCTGCTTCCCTGTGTTTGTTTCTATGTATTGTTTCTATGCTATTTCTCCTTGAGTTGACAGAGTGGCCTTGTGTAGTAGGTGTCCTATAGGGCCCAGTGGCTCAACCTCCCCATTCACCTGAGGTGAATACTCTAGGTACACCTTTTTGTGGACTGTGTGCACAGTCTTATTGTAGTTGAGCCTTGATTGCTGGGAGGAATTGACCTCCAAGACCAATTGGCTGTGGGAACCAGCTGCAACTACAATGGGAGAGCTGCTGTGCAGGAGACACCCTTATGGGGCAGGACTTGCTTCAATGGGGCTTTGGTGCTCACTGAGTCTGCCCCTTGAGTGTGTCACTTATGGATGTGAAGAGTTGTAATCTAGTATGGTCTCACACTGACCACTGGGTACACTGGCTCTTGGATCTCCAAGGAGGTACAAAGTCAGCCACTGCCTCAGGCCACCCAGTAGGAGCTACAGAGAGATCTGCAGATTCCTCTTCTTTGCATCAGGTTTGGAAGTGTCAATGCAAGGCCCAGCTGTGAAGCAAGGCAGGCTGGTGCTGGTGCCAATCTTGGGCTTTTTATTGATAGCTTTGGGGCTCCCTAACCCAGCTGCAGCTTGTTTGACAGGTTTTAGGCTGAGGAAGGACAGGCCATTCATATGCAAAAGTTGCTAAAGCTGCTGCACACAGCTTGGGTGGGGTTGTAAATTGGGTGGGGTGGGGTCTCAGGGAATCACCAGGGCAGAGCAAACAGAAATGGCGGCCAGTCTGCCCTGCACCAGGGAGGTCCCAGCATAGGAACAATGACCACTGCAAGCACCTCCATCTGAAAGAAAGCCGCCCCCACATTCCTGCCCCAATGCCAGACAGTCCAGTTTCTCCCCGTATGTGTCTGGGTCCCCAAGAGCCTTGCCTGGCAATGGGGCTCAGAGCAAGCGGGAGCTTGTAAATTCACTTCGTGGTGCCGGCCTTTAAAGAGGAGCAGTTGGGTCCCCAGCAGCCGTATGTCACTCAGCCCCAATCCGCATTTGTTTTTACAGTCTGTAGTTCTTACTGCCCATAGAGACTTCTTTCCCCAGTTCTGGGACTGTGGGCTGGGGGTCTGGTATGGGGCTGGGACTCCTTGCTCCTCCAGGCGGCCTCCGCAAAGGCGATCTCCCTCCCTATTAAAAAAGCGGCACACCCAGATGCCGGACCAGCCCATTCCACACCTCCGCACCTCTTACCAGTCTCAACGCACTTTCTTCTTTACCTCTCTAGTTGTAGTACTTCTACTCAGCCAACTTTCCCATGGTTCTGGATGATAGTTGTTCTGTATTTTAGTTGTAATTTTGATGTAGTTGTGGGAAGCAGCAAGTAGAGGCGTTTACCTATGCCACCATCTTGGTTCCTCTCTATTATGATTTTTTTTTTTTACAAAAGTTTATTCTTAAATGTACAGAAGGCTCCAAGACAACACTTCATTCTAGCTATAGATGGCAAGAGATGTTATAACAGGTAATCTAGATGTTAAAATAAGAATGGAATTAAGGAGCACCATTGCCCCAGGCACAAGGAACAGCTTTTTGCCAGATTTCTTAAGTCCACCTATGGCCAGGGGGCCCTTCCCTGCCACCTTCCCTTTTAGCTCCTCAAATTCTGCTTTTCTTTTTGTTTCTGCTTGAATCCCTTACTTCCTAGGGAGAAGCAGAGCGGGTTCACTCTGTGCCTGCCCACGCCTCCACGCCACCCTCACCTAGTTCATCTCCTTGGCCTGCTTCTTGGGCTGTTTCAGGGCTGCCTCTTGCCACCTTTGCATTTGGACATGGCTCCTCAAGAAATATAATTTAATTTCATAACCCTTTTTCATTTATCTTTCTTATGTTCAGTTATCCTTCTTAATGTGGATTTATTAAAAAATAATATATTCTGCATAATGAATGTGTAGAAATAATATGCATTGAAGGATTAAAGAAACAAAGTGGTCCAATAAGTTTGGGGCCATATCAATTCTGAAAGCCACAAGTATCAAGCTTTGTAATCCAGCATTTGGTTAAGTTTTAGGCATTGACATATACTGACATTATAGTTAAAAGAATGACCACAGTCTTATGATTCCTTATAAATTAGACAGTTTAAGATTCTGGAGAAAATAATGATCCAGAAGAGTAATTCTAGATAATGACAGATGATGGCATATATACAATTTTACTGAGTAGCTTATGTCTCATGTATAAGGACAGAAGAACCAAAAAAATTCAGTGCATGGGTCAGTGCTATAAATAATGTTCCAGGATGGTTTGGTACAAGGCATGTAGTCACTATTCTCAGTCTTGGATGCATTCTTCAATGCCTAGCCTTTAAGCCAGGACCTATACTATACTACTCTTATTATCCATTACAATATGCTTAGAATAATGCAGTTAGTGAGATGTATTATTCTCATCTAATTACCACCAGTATACTTTACCAAGTGCAGGAAAGATCTTTAAATATTTAGCTGTTTTTGCAGTGGAGTGGTGAGCTTTCACTAAATCTCCTGATAAGTCCTAAGAATGCAGTGTCCTACCAATTCCCTGTGAATTAATTCTGTTTGGCCTCATGCTTCACTGTTACTTGAGTGAGCTAGTTATCAACAGGCAGCATTACCTTCACTTTTATACTGAAATGTTGAAGTTTTTAAAAAGTGATATTGAGACTATTCAACATAAAGCAAAATTATTATTTTATTTGGGAATAATGACTTCTGAAGAGCCAAAAATATAGAGGACAGTGTTGCTGTTAGTATAGTGATGTATGACTATAAAGCAAAGAGGAATTTTCAAGATTGCATGAAGGAGGGTGTTTAGTTAAAATAAAAGGTTAATTGAGACCATAAGTACACATACTGTTGTTTGAAGGCTGGAAAGTGCGGATGTTATGTTAGTTTTTGAATTTTACAAGAGTAAATGTTTTTGGCACTATGAAAGATACTAAAAGTCAAAATGACTCATCCCTCTAAATACATAGAAATTCATAAAAAGAAAAAAAGCTGAATTCAAAGACAAGATTAACATCTCATTGGACTAGGAACAGAAGAGAAACTGCAAAGCAGTGTGATATGCAGAGTTCTGAGTCTAGAAGTACGCAGTGCTACCCCAGACTTCAGTTCCAGGGGCATATCAGTAATAAAAGAGGTCAGAGGCAAGCAAGGTGGAGAGCCAAGGGCCCTGAGGACAGGACTCCTGAACAGGATTACAGATTTATAAGAAACTTCTGACCTAGATAGAAAAGGAACAAGGAAGGCACAGGATCCCACTTCAACAATGAGCCAGGGACCCACTGGCTCAGAGCCAGGATTAGTGAGAGCCCTAAAATACAATATGGGCACTAAAAACTCAACACAAAAATGACAATCCTAAACCCCCAGGTACATGATAACTTTAAAAGCACTGCTAAATACCTCTTGAGTTAAAGATGAAATCCCAATGGAAATTTTATAAGTACATTTAGAACTTAGAGAATAAAAGTACACACTGCATATTAACATTTGTGGGGTACACCTGAAGGTATATAATGAGGGAGACAGTATTAAATGCCTATATTAACTATAAGGAAGGGGGGAAAATAAGTGAGTTCAATATTTATTTCAAGAAGTTAGAAAAATAACCTCAGACTAACTTAAAAAGTAAAAGAAAAAGAAAAATAAGCAGAGAAATTATTGCAATGGAGAAAAAAAAGCAGAGAAAGTAACTATAAAAGTAAACACTGGTTATTTTTTTAATTATAAAATAAACAATTGGCATAACTGATAAAAAAGAGAGAAAAGAAAAAAAAAGAAAAAGAAAAAATACAGATACAATAAAAAAACTACAAAAAAACAAAAAATATAACTATTAAAATATTTATGCAAATAAACACTGAGTAAAGACATAAAACATTAAAAATGAACAATCACAATTAAGCAAATGTAATGTGTAATCAAAAGTCTCTGATTTTAAGATACAACAGGTTCACACAATTTCAATGCACAATTTATCAGACTTCCAAGGAGTTAGATAACCTCTGTCTCTATAAACTGTTTCTGAGACTTAAAAGAGAAGGAAAACTATTCAACTCATTCACTGAGGCTTATATAGCCATGACACAAAAACCTGACAAGGGCAATTTGAGAAAGGAGAATTTCAGACCAATCTTACTCATGAAAAAAATCCTTAAAAAAATATTGAACCAAATCCAGGGATGTGTAAAATGATAATAAATTATGGCCCAGCTGAGTTTATCCAAGAAATGAAAGGCTGGTTTAACATTAGAACAATTAAAATAATTAAACAAATTAACAAACTAAAGAAGCAAAAACATGTGAATAAATACAGAAATAACAGTGAACAAAAATTAAGGTTTATATTTTTAAAACTTTATATATATATATCAAATTAAGAACACAGCAGTAGTCTCTTGACTTCTTAAAGGGTATCTATTAAAAACCTGCAGTAAACATAATAATTAATGGTATAATTTTAGAAGTGTTCCCATTACGGTCAGGACAAACACACCAACTCTTACCACTTCTATTTAACATATTAATGGACGTCCTAGAAAATGCAATAAAACAAAGAAAATAAATAAGGTATAAAAATGGAAAGGATGAGTCAAAACTGTTATTATTTCCAAAGATATAACTACATAGAAAAATCCAAGAGTGAGTACAAACTATTAGAACAAGAAAGTGTAGCAAGGTTGCTAGAAACAAAATCAATATAGTAACGTCAATAGCAAAACTCTATACAAGTAATAACAAATTAGATAATTCAACAGAAAAAAATCAGATTCAATTTGTAGTATTAACAAAAGCCAGAAAGAACCTAAGGATAAATCTAGCAAAAGCTATGCAAAACATTTATGGAGTAAGCTACAAAAATTATTGAATGCCATAAAAATTATAATGAATGGAGAGATAAAATATGTTCAGGAATTGTAGGGCTATAATCATAAAGATATGAATTGCACTATAATTAATTTATAAATTTGATGCACTGTCAATCAAAGACACAAGAAACAAACTGAAAACAAGTCACAAACTTGGAGACAACAACTGCAAAGATCATAACTACAAAAATTGGTATCCAGATTTCATTACAAAAAACCACACAACTAAACAAAAAGTAGAAAAATGAATAAATGATACCAACAGGCAATTCTCAGACAAGGAAATCTGAATGGACCATAGACATATGAAAAAGCTCTTTCTCACAAATAATCCATAGCACATAAATTATGTCAGTGAGGGCTCATAACATGCATGCAGACTGACAATAATTTAACAATAGCAAATATAGAGAATCAGGAATTTCATGCATTGATGGTGGGAGTCCCATAGCATGTACTTTGAAGAGCAATTTGATGGTACCTAGCAAAGTTGAGGATATTCATCCTCTTTGATGCAGAAATTCCACTTCTAGGTATATACTCTGAAGTACTCTCTCACATAAACACACACAGAAATACTCATGAGAGTGTTTAATTAAGTACTGTTCACAAAATTAAATTTGGGGAACAGTCTAAATGTCCATTAGCAGAGGAGGATAAGTGTATTCATTTAATAGACAATGAAAGGAATGACACAGAGCCTCATATACCAGTATGGTTAAATCACAGAAACAATGTTAAGAGAACACTGAAGAAGACTCTATATTTAAGGAAAACCCATTTGGATACTGTAAAAAATCAAAATAAAGCATAAATGGGAATGATCAATATCAAGTTCAGTATACTGGTTACATCTGAGAGTTAAATTTGAGAGGAAGAGAAATGGGATGGGGTACGTAAGAAGTTTCAATTTTGTCTGTAATGTTTTAATGCCTGAAAATAAATCTACAGAAAATATAGTAGCATAGATTTGAGCTGAGTACAAGAGTGATGAGTATGTAAGTATTTGCTATGTGAAATCCCTGTACATTTAACATATGTCATCATTAATAAAAATATTTAGAGTAAAATAAAAACTTTTTCATGTAAAGTTCCTGAAAATTTCTCCCCAGTTTAGGAAGCAGGGTGGTGTTAAAACTCAGGATAAACTCATCCAGAATGAACAGTTTTGTACTCAGGTACTAGTAAGGTTGGCATTTAGCAACTGTATGCTAACCTCACGTGCAGCTGAAGATTTCCAAATATTAATTCCAAATGTAATAAATTCCATAAAACATCAAATGATTTCAATGACCAGATAGGCTAATTTAAATATATATTCATGCATCTTAATTCCCCTCCTATACCTAAAATAAATAAATAAATAAACCATGACATTGGGATGAGAAATCAAAAGAAACCTAAAAATCATGAGCTGAGCTGATTTTTTAAATTTTCATAAGTGCTCCTAAGGTAGAGATACCTTTTAATGAAATTTGGCTTTAGAGCTTAAATATATTAAACTGTAATTACTTAAAATTCACATATAGAAGGTAATAGAGAGGGAAAGAAGAAGATAGACAGGGAAGGGGAATAAAAAGAGAGGGAGGAGACCATGCTCCAGGTGCCCAAGACTCTGGAATTCCCCACCCAATATCTGGAACCCATTTCCAAAATTTATCAGGGTTTCTACTCCAAGTCCTTACAACTAATGGTAGACATGATTTTTATGTATACATCCCTGGGTTCAACTGGGTCAAGAGGTAGCTGTTTGCAGGAGATATGAATGGAGTTTATAGGTTGGCTGGGATATCAACTGTGTATATGTAAGGATACTTATCCTATCTAGTAGAGGGAATATGCTAATTGACCCTCATGCCATTGCAAAGATGGCGGCGCCCACAGCCAATAAGGAGGGAATAAGCTAATTGACTGCCCTGCCCTCAAAGATGGTGGCGCCCACAGACAATAAGGAGGGAATATGCTAATTGACTGCCC
>NW_005364953.1:3575322-3581770 GCF_000412655.1 Myotis brandtii
CAGTAGGGGAGGGCAGTTGGGGGTGACCAGACCTGCAGGGGAGGGCAGTTAGGGGTGACTGGGCTGGCAGGGGAGGGCAGTTGGGGGCATCCAGGCTGGCAGTGGAGGACAGTTAGGGGTAACTGGGCCAGCAGGGGTGGCCAGTTGGGGGCGACTGGACCAGCAGGGGAGGGCAGTTGGGGGCGATCGGGCCAGCGGGGAGCAGTTAGGCGTTGATCAGGCTGGCAGGCAGAAGCGGTTAGGGGCAATCAGGCAGGCAGGTGAGCAGTTGGGAGCCAGCAGTCCCGGATTGTGAGAGGGATGTCCGACTGCCGGTTTAGGGATCGGGCCTAAACCAGCAGTCGAACATCCCCCAAGGGGTCCCAGATTGGAGAGGGTGGAGGCTGGGCTGAGGGACACCCCCCAGTGCACGAATTTCATGCACCGTGCCTCTAGTCTATATATATAAAAAGAGGCAATATGCAAATTAGGCCGGGACGCCGTAACAGTCACAATCAGTCAGGAGAAGGCTGCACACGCAGGTGAGGCCCAGAGCAGAGACGGAGACAGAGACAGGGGGGCCTGCTTGAGCCGCCGCACCAGTTCAGGCGCACCAGCAGTCCTGCCTCTGTGAATGAGCTGCAGAGGAAACACCTTTTCTGACCGCTCATTGGCTAAGCTCCTGGTACACCACTCGCAGTGTTCTTGGTAACTAGGGTAATAAGAATCCAAGAAGGTGATCTAGGGTTTTTCCACCTCATTCCTGGAGGAAAAAAAAACGAAGGTCTGCTGCTGGAGGGGCTAAGAAATGTCAGATCCTACCCTAACCAGTTTGGCTCAGTGGATAGAGCCTCAGCCTGCGGACTGCAGGGACCGGGTTCGATTCTGATCAAGGGCATGTACCTAGGTTGCAGGCTCCTGCCTGGCCGGGCCCAGGATCAGGGCTCATGCAGGAGGCAACCAATCAAAGTGTCCCTCTCACATTGATGTTTCTCTCTGTCTTTCGCTCTTTCTTCCATGCTCTCTAAAAATCAATGGAAAAATATCCTCAGGTGAGGATAAAAAAAAAAGAAATAAAGAAATGTCATATCCTATGAAAGAGACATATTGAAAATGCCTAAAGAAAGTTGTCATGTTTCGTGGTGAAGGGATTGGAGTCTGTGTTGATGAAAACACCTTGGTGGCTGCAGCGGCCGGCAGTGGCAGTAGCAGCGGAGTGATGGGGATGGCACCTTCCCCTGATCAGCTGGTCACCTCCCACAGAGGGAGGCCAGACTGCAGTAGGACATCCCCAAGGGCTCCCAGACTGTGAGAGGGGGCAGGCTGGGCTGAGGGACCGCCCCCCCAGTGTACAAATTTTGTGCACCGGGCCTCTAGTGGCTGTATAAGTGTTCTAAATTTGAACCTGGCCCTCTAGGTTACTATGAAGGTACATTTGTCAAGAGAGGAGGATATAATACATTTACTTAAAAGTATGTTAAAAAGAAGTTATTGGTGTGTGTGTGTGTGTGTGTGTGTGTGTGTGTGTGTGTGTTTAAGAGATAAGAATAGTGCTCTTTGCCACATCTACTGTGAGGATGAAGACCATTATCAGCAATCAGACTGTGGACATCCCAGAAAATGTGTATATCACTCTGAAGGGACACACAGTTATGGTGAAGAGCCCAGAAGCACCCTGCAGAGGGACTTCTACCACATCAACATAGAACTCAGTCTCCTTAGAAAGAAAAAGAAGAGGCTCCAGGTGGACAAATGGTGGGGAAATAGAAAGGAACTGGCTACCATTTACACTATCTGCAGTCATGTACAAAACACTATCAAGGGTATTACACTGGGCTTCTGTTACAAGATGAGGTCTGTGTACGCTCACATTCCCATCAATGTCATTATTCAGGAGAATGTTTTTCTCTTGTGAAATCAGAAAGAAATTTCTTGAGTGAAAAATACATCTGCAGGGTTCGAATGAGGTCAGGCATTGCTTGTTCAGTATCTCAAGTCCAGAAAGATGAGTTGATTCTTGAAGGAAGCGACATTGAACTTGTATCAAATTCAGCTGTTTTGGTTCAGCAAGCCACAACAGTTAAAAACAAGGATATCTGGCAATTTTTGGATGGTAGCTATGTTTCTGAAAAAGGAACAGTTCAGTAGGCGGATAAATAAGATCTAAGTTGTCCAGCTATAGAAACACCAAGATGGCGAATGATTTGTTACATTTGCAATATTTTAAAGATGCAATAAAAACTCATATTGGAAAAAGAGAGAGATAAGACTAGCTGTCATGCTCATCTCACAGTTGTGGTGAGAATTAACTGACTTAATGGATATGAAAAAACTCTATAGCCTACCAGCATTAGATAAAGGATATCACTCTTTTTTTCCTGGTATAATCCTCCATTTTATACATGCTGGCCATGAAATATTCTGAGTTTCTACTCTGTGGAGACCTTGGGCAATGCTGATTTGGCATTGATGCACATTGAGTCATGATGGTCTTCAGGCTGCCTGATGCTGAACTAATAGGTGGTTCTTTTAACCCTTCTTTTGGGCTAGCTCACTAGCACCAGTCCTTTGAGGTCTTACTTTCATCCTGATCTATGTCCTGTCTGATTTTTCTTAAATTTACTCATAAGCCAGTTGTTCTTATTTATCCTCAGGCTAAATATTGTCAACCGGTATTGATCACTCTTTCTTGGAAACAGTCTATATTACATCAACTCTTTCCAATATCCAGAAGGCGATACCCCATCTCTTCTCACATTTTGCAGCATTTTAAAGTCAAAACATCCATGCAAGTAGTAGGCATGCTTTTGCACATTTTGCAGATGGAAAATCTAGACTCAGAGCGGTAAGCAATTTGTCTGAGGTCATAAGGCAATGCTTATATTTGTTAAACCTGGGACTGGAATTTAGGTTGGTCTGATTACAAAGTCTATGTTCTTTCTCCTATGCTTAAGATAACTTAATAAACCTCAAAGGTATATATTTACACTGTTCTTCTCCTTTTAATGTTTTGAACTCATACAGCCAGTGCAGTAAGAAGAACCAGGGATTCATCCTGGAGGGAACAGAGGCCAAAGTTCATTACAGACCTTTTTTAGAAAGCTAACAGGAAACAAGTGGTGTTGCATTTCCCTGTAGTCTGCCCATGCCCTAGGCAAGAGTCCTTGCAATTTACACAAAGTATAAGCCAGTTTGCTGGGAGGGTGGGGGGAGGGCACAGATCAAATTTAAGACCAAGCTGGCGGAATTTGGCCATGGTAAATATTTGGAATAGGATTAAAGATCATAATCTAGGCCAATTTACTGGCACAACTAAAAGAGATTTAAAAATCCACATTCAGCCACCATCTCATCCTTATTAGAATAGCTATTATCAAAAAGACAAGAAGTAACAAGCTTTGAAGAGGATGTAGAGAAAAGGGAACCCACATACACTGCTGGTGGGATTCATAGGTACAGCCACCATGGAAAACAGTAAGGAGGTTCCTCAAAAAAAAAATTAAAAAATAGAACTAACTACCATATGATCCAGCAATTTGTCTTCTGGGTATTTATTGAAAAAATATAAATCACTAATTTAAAAAGATATATACACCCCTCTGATCATTGTGGCATTATAGGGAAACAACCTAAGTGTCCATAAACAGATGAGCTGATAAAGACAATGTGAGACAGACACACACACACACACACACACACACACACACACACACACACTGGAATACTACTCAGACATAGAAACGATAAAATAGTGCCATTTCTGACAACTTTGAAGGACCTTCAGGGTATCATGCTAAGTGAAATAAGTCAGATGGAAAAGGAAAAACAAAGTATGATTTCACTTATATGTGGAGTATAAAAGCAAAAAATAAATAAACAAAAACAAATTCATAGCTACAGATAACAGATTGGTGGTTACAAAAGAGGAAGGAGGAAAGGGGGAAGGCAAAATGGGTAAAGGAGGTCAAATGTATGGTAACAATGGAAACTACTGTGGTAAGCATGCTATATAGTGTAAACAGATATCGAATTATAATACTATACACCTGAAGCTTAAATAATGTTATTAACAAATATTACCTCAATTAAGAAAATATATTTACTTGATGATTAGATCTGTGTCATTTGTATTATTTAAGTTATTGAACTTGATAAGTGACTATAGTGTATCTGCTACTTTTTTTTTTTTAATCCTCACTCAAGGATATTTTTCCATTGATTTTAGAGAGAGTGGAAGAGAGAGGGAAAGACAGAGAGAAACATCGCTGTGAGAGAAACACATCAATTCATTGCCTCCTGCATGCGCCCCAACCAGGGCCAGGACCAGGGAGGAGCCTGCAACTGAGGTATGTGCCCTTGACCAGAATCAAACCCCGGACTCTTTGGTCTGCTGGCTGACGCTCTAGCCACTGAGCCAAACCGGCTAGGACTATCTACTACTTTTTAACTAAAATGTATTTCAAGGCATTTAAAATATATTTTAGTGGCCTATAATTTGGCTAACCCAATAATGTTTGAAAGAATCTACAGGCAATAGGAGGCCTTTTTATCCTCTTCAAATCACAGAATCACAATTGGCTAAACATTATCAAACTTAAATCCTGAAATATTCAAAGAAGGCTGGCATTTGGAAACCCATAAAGCTCAAATAAACTCTTACTTATGGGAAAAATACATTTCTCATTCGTACCATATTGTTTTCTTTGCTCCATAAATGTATTTACGCTAACTGATCTTTTGTTGACTTACCAAAAAACTTTAGTTCAAAAATATGTCAATGGAAATTTAATTATCAAGTTAAAAAGACTTATTTTTCTACAGTTTTGAGCCACAAGAATGATTAGCTATATCATCTAGGATTTTATATTCTATGCTTTCGTAATAAATTGCTCATGAAAATGTCCAATGTTATCCTTTCATTTCCCCAGAATGTTCTTTGAAACCATATATGACAGATGCTTATCTTCACCTAAGCAGTTTAACAGTTGTTCTGCTTAATGTTATATGTTAACACATACATTAAACAGAGAATAAAATCCTAACTATATGAGAAAATAATTATTTTTAAAGGTCTAAATTTTAAAATATTTTAATGAATGCAATAGTTTTATTAATTTGCAAGCCATATTCTCAATAACTGCTAAGTGTTACTAATGGTGGTCCCTGGGACATTCAATGAGTAAATAAAAATAATTTTAAAGTAGTATATCAATTGCTTATATATAAATGTATACTTGAGTAAAATATGTTTTTGGAAATATATTATTTTAAAAGTTTAAATAACCAGCCAAGGAATCTTGTATTAGTATATTAATTTGAATCTCTTTATAAATTAATATAAATTAATGAGTTGTTGGTATGTTTAAGTTGCTATTTTACTATAGTGTTCCTTTTCTGGTTATCTTAAGTAAGTAACAATTGATTTGAGAAATAAGAACATATATCATTCCTTCTTCTAACCTTCTTCCAACTGAAATTTTTAAATACTGACAACTGAATAAAAGAATCTGCGGACAGAAACATGAGTTGATATAATCCATCTCATCATCAAGTTTTTCTTTCCCGAAGCTAGAAGGCATTGCTCCTCTGTAAACTTTACCCATCTACACTAATAAAAGAGAAACATGGTAATTAGCGTACGACCGCTACCCTTCCCATTGGCTAATCAGCATATCCTTATGCAAATTAACTGTCAGCCAAGATGGCGGCCGGCAGCCATGCAGCTGGAAGCGAACATGAGGCTTGCTTGCTCCAGTGACTGCAGACTCCAACGTTCCCCGCCTGACTTGCCGGCCTCTGAGTTGCAACTCTAAGCAACTATGTACTATGTTGCAAATAAGAAGCTAAACAAAACCCCAGAAACCAGCTTTCAGCCTGCCGGGATCTCAGAGCTGAAGTTATACATTGTTTCGATTATAGAACGGCAAACAAACCAGATACGAAGCCTCAGAGCTAGAGCCAGAGCTAAAGCTGGCCCAGAATAAAATAAAAAAAGAGAAAAAAAAGGAGCGGTTGGGAGCTTCAGTCAACAACCGCCAGCCTGAAAGCAGCCCTCAGCCCCTCACCCAGACTGGCCAGGCACCCCAGTGGGGACCCCCACCCTGAAGGGGGTGTGACCAGCTGCAAACAGCCATCATCCCCTCATCCAGGCTGGCCAGGCACCCCAGTGGGGACCCCCACCCTGATCCAGGACACCCTTCAGGGCAAACCAGCCGGCCCCCAGGCCTCTATCCTATATAGTAAAAGGGTAATATGCCTCCCAGCACCGGGATCAGCGGAGCCGCGAGGCCTCTTGGCACCAGATCAGCGGGACAGGGGGCAGCGCCCAAACCCCCTGATCGCCCTGCAGCTCTGTGTGTGACAGGGGGCAGGGCCACAACCTCCCTATCCACCCTGCTCTGTTCCTGACAGGAGAAGGCGCCCCAACCCCCTGATCAGCCCTGCTCTGTGACAGGGTGCGGCGCCCCAA
>NW_005364953.1:3582332-3586125 GCF_000412655.1 Myotis brandtii
CGTTATCTCCTGAGGGGTCCCAGACTGCGAGAGGGCACAGGCCAGGCTGGGGGACCCCCCCCAGAGTGCACAAATTTTTGTGCACCGGGTCTCTAGTTTATATATATAAAAGTCTAAGCAACCGGCCGAGCGGCCAGTAGTTATGATGCGCACTGACCACCAGGGGAGAGATGCTCGATGCAGGAGCAGAAACCACAGGCATGGAAACATGGAACAGACTGATGAATCTCAGAGGGAAGTGGGGAGAGGGGAGGATGGGAAGAGATTAACCAAAGGTCTTATTATATGCATACTAGAGGCCTGGTGCATGGATTCGTGCACCAGTGGGGTCCCTCAGCCTGTCCTGTGGGGATCAGGCCAAAACTGGCTCTCCAACATGCCCCGAGGGGTCCCAGATTGTGAGAGGGCACAGGCCAGGCTGAGGGACCCAGTGCATGAATCCGAGCACCACAACTCTAGTTCATATATAAGAACCTTCAGATTTAGGGTTTAATGTTTTCTCTTATTCTTTCATTTCTCCTAAGAGCAGAGTAGATTGATCACTAAGTTGACTCTCATTTTCATCTCCCAGTGCTTCAAATTTAAGGTATTAAAATTGTGAAATAAGAGCTAGAAAGAAAACTTAGCTGATTTTTTTAAATCTTAAAAGTAATAGAGTCTGGCTGGTGTGGCTCAGTGATTGAGCATCAACCTATGAACCAGGAGGTCACGGTTCGATTCCCAGTCAGGGTATAACTCGATCCCCAGTGGGGCCATGCAGGAGGCAGCCAATCCATGATTTTCTCTCATCATTGATATTTCCATCTCTCTCTCCCTCTCCCTTAAAGAAATCTCAGAGGGAAGTGGGAAGAGGGAAGGGTGGGAAGAATATGTTCCATTGGTACTAGAAGGATAAGGAGAATGAAAGAAAACATTAATGGTTTTTGCCATCAAATTAATATTTCACTTCCTAAAAGAGATGAAGAAACAATAAAAGAAAACCTGGATGGGAAAACAGAAAACAGGTTATGATATATTTTTCAACTAGTTCATGGCAATAACTTCCTAACTAGTCACCTGTCTCTAGTTTGTGCCTTCCTAAATCCACTTACTAGTATATGCAAATAAACAAATTCATCTCCATAAAATAAGACTTCAATCTTATTATAACATTGGAAAAAAGCCTTTGGGAGCAAACTGCTGATTATAGGCTCAGGTCCTGACTCTTCAGCTGGCCCACTCCTACATAGTCAAAACATTCCTTATGCTATCCCCCCAAACAGCCTTCCAACCCAGACAGTGTGGTACTACCAAAAATTGTTTTTATTTAATTTTGTGATTCTTACAGGTGCTGCTCTCCCATTCAGTTTTGAAAGCCTACTTATCCTTGAAGGCACAGCTCAAGATAATAATTCACACAGCTTAACACAACACGGTCTCTCTTCCCATAGCCCTGATGTACTAGTCTTCTATTCTAAACATTCTTGCATATGATTTTATGCTCTCTTGAATTATTCTCCAATTGTTGTTTCATGAATTCATTTCTCCACAAAAATATTAACAGAGCTCCTATCATGAGCAAGATAACATGTATGCGACTATAAAAGTTACTCTCAGCTGGGGAGGACAATCACCCCAAATTTGAAAACGTATGTGGGTAGTTTTGCCTATAAGAGTTACTGTGAGATGCTACTAGCATTTAGTATAGGGTGGTGAGGGATAATAATTATCAATGCTGTGGGGCAGTTCCGCTATCTGAAGAGTTCTCCCTCCTAAACTGTGAGCATGAAAAGACTCTAATATGAACCAGACATGACTTGTGGCCTCAATGAGCTTATTGGTTCAAAGGGAGTATGGCATGAGTGCCATGCAGAAAAGTGTTATATTCTCAAAATACAAACTATTTGTTGTCAGGACTGTGTTGGTTATTTTCTCTCAGTCCCTTGTAGTACCTAGTACTAGTCAGGATACACAATAGGTACTAGGTAAAAACTTACTGACTTGAAACATATTTTGAAAAACCCTAAAATTCAATGTATTATTATGTCCTCCAGGGGAGCGATATTTCTGCAGATAATCATGTCATCATCACGACTTTTTAAAATCAATGAAGAAGACAAAGCTGTGACATGAGCCTGCTAATCCTCCTGAGGGCCAGCTATGAAGTTTTTGGAGTGGAAAAACAGCCTTGACAATAAGTAGAAGGAGACGGGGAACAAGAAAGTGTCAGGAAAGCACTGGAGCGGCAATTCCTTCCCTTGAACCATGGGTTTATTATAGAACATTTTACCTTATACGGATTGGTGCTGAATAACTGCAGATTTGTTTTCTTTTTTCATATCCTCTTCCTGACTATAACAATCATAAAGTGCATACATTGCAGAAGAAAAATTTACTCAGCTCATCTACACAATATTCTTTTTTTATAACCAAATTTTATTCATCTGTAGCTCTTGTTGGGTTGCAACAGTTAAATAAAATGACAAATAGTTTTCATTACACATGTCAACAATGAAAAAAATACATATGTGCATATCTAAGAACACGACTTTAAATGTATATTGTGCCTTTCTTCTGAAGGGAGCTCATTTTTTCTGCATTTGCTCTTACAATAGCATTATGAGATAGACATCGTCATCTCATTTTACAGCTGTAGAAATCATTGTCCCCAGAGATAAAGTAACTTCCTGGAAGTCACATAGTCTGTGTCAAGGCCTGGACTAGAAGTCAGTACTCTTGACTCCCTAGAAAATATATTACTTGGGAGACTTTATTTATCTGCCTTTATTGCTTCACAGATAAGAAAAGTCCTCCAGGAAAAGCAACAAATCTACATACCACCCGAGATGCTAGACTTCTACAATCTGTTTCGTTTCACAGGATTTTCTGTTACACTGCTTTTAGTTAACTATACACCAGAGGAGGCGGGAGAACAAAAATTGTCATTTGAAAATGTTGGCTACAATCTGCAATGATCAACAAATTCTCACTCAGTAAGTTGAGCTTGCTTTAAAGGAAAAAGCTTGGGACTGCCTCATGCCTGCAACTCCCATGGAAAACAATGAAAAATGTGGTCTAAATCACTGGTAGAAACATAGTAGACTGCCAAACTAACACAAGTCCAACAGGGCTGTAGAATCTACTTGAATAGAAAATAAATATGTTCTATGCAATGGGAAGCTTTGGCACAAAAAGCACTAAGGCATATTTCTCCAATGAATATTAAAGTTTTTAGTATAATACTTTCCTATTAATATATTTTATAAAACCTTTAAAATTAGATATACAGAGGTTAGCTTCAGAGATATCTACTAAATTCACAGAAAGACTAAGTCAATTTGTGAAAAAAAAAGAAAAGAAAATGCAGTTGACTGGGAAAACTATATGTTGGACTCCTAGTATATTTTTTTAGTAAAACCCCATATGCCCTTCAGACCATCCTAAGGAACCAAGCAAATGTAACATTTATTATTTATCATTTCAAATAGATTACAGACTCTATAAGGGCAGGGAGAACTCCTTATAGGCTCATCATTAGTAATAATGAGATAATACATGTAAAGGGATCACTCAGTATCTGACATATGGTGAGTGACCAATAAATGAAAACATCTATATCAACATTTTTATTCCTAATAGAGCCAAGCACAGTGTTTGGATACAGCAGGTAGTTAGTGTTTATACAGATGACGCTAAGGTTGGGGGCAACAATACACCCCAGTCAAAAATCTGCATATAACTTGATTCCTCAAAACCTTAACTACTAATAACCTACTGTTTAACAGAAGCCTTACTGGTCAATACAAATAGTAAA
>NW_005364953.1:3586670-3588586 GCF_000412655.1 Myotis brandtii
TGTTTATTTTTTAAAATTTGTCTTTATTATTGGAAGTTTTACATATGACCTCACTTATATGTGAAAACTAAATGAAAACAAAACTCATAGTGTCAGAAAACAGATAGGTGGTTTCCAGAGATGGGGGTTCAGGAGTAGACAAAATGGGCAAAGGGGGTAAAAAAAATACAACCTTCCAGTTATAAAATAAATAAGCCATAGGGATATAAGGTAAAGCATGGTGACTACAGTTCATAATACTCTATTGTATATTTGAAAGTGGCTAAGAGAATACACCTTAAATGTTCTCATCACAAGCAAAAAATGTAATTATGTATAGAGATGAACATTAGACTTACGTGGTGATTATTTTGCAATGTAAATGAATATTGAATCATTATGTTGTACACCTGAAACTAATAAAATATTATATGCCCCCAAAATGAAGAAATAAAACACTTTTCTAGATTTCTTTGTAGAGTTGACAACAGTACCAAGAGTCCATTAAGACTCAATGATTTTGATGCTCTGCTATAACAATAGTGAAATGCAACTTCCAAGTTCAATAAGCTAGTAAATATAGTAGATCCTTGGAATTTATGGATTTAACATTTGCAGTTTCGACTATTCATGAAGTGACTCTATGGGTCCATGACCTATAGTAACTTATAATGTTGCTGACCCATAAATTTGGATCTTGAGAGGCTGGTATAGTAAAGTTGATTTAGCTAGTGAGTGAGCTGGCCAACTGCCCAGCATCCAAAACTCTAGACCCTTCTATATGTGTTGGGTTGTATAGAGCAACTCTGCTGAAGTGATGAAAGTTAACTTTATTTCTATGCGAAAAATGGCCCAGAAAAGAAAAACAACTGCGAGAGCTAACACTGGCAGTGAAAAGAAAGTGCTAGTTCTTAGCCAAAAAAATGACTTTGTAAATGATGTTAGTCTTGTATTTATAGAATCATTAATGGTCTAAAAAGGGTCTGTTAAATTTTTCAGTTATACTTTGCTGCATTTTATGAGGGAAATTATATGCTACAGTGATATTTGAGGATATGGGGGGTCAGAAAGGTCTCAGGGCCTATCCCCTGTGAATGGAGAAGGTGTGTTGTGCTTCCATTATGGTGCTCCATTAGAAACAATAGCATGTCACTTTCATGGATAAAGTTTATTAAAAAGATTACTGGAACTATTTTGTATGCTATCTCCTGGGCTACTCTGGAGACTGAGGGCTAATAATTGGGTTATAAGGACAATTGAATTATTAAAATTCCACAGAAACAATTAGAATGCATGCTCACTCTAAAAAAAATGCAGGTCCTTATTAATTGAAATTTCACAAACAGAGATGCCTTTAATCTTCACTAAATAAATGCAAATGTATTCTTTAAGTCTTAACGACACTATGTAGCAGTTGGCACTTAGTTAAAATTTTCTTATTTCAATCTGATTTATCTTTGAATGTAATTTATGCTTGGTAGTGCTTTTGTTATATTCATTTTAAGGATACATTTGTTGAAAGCCCAACCACCATATATTTAAAAAGAATAATTTTTCACCCTAAATAAAGCATCATGGTTTTGCAACATATTTGTGTTGATTTTTAACATCTGAGAATTAAAAACACAGTTAAATTTGAAATGCTTATGCTGTGCATTAAGGTGTCAAAATGTACAAAGACTTGTAAAGGGGAAATATAAAGACAAAACTGCCCAGCTATGGTGGCTCAGTGGTTAAGCATTGACCTATGAACCAGGAGGTCACAATTCGATTCCCAGTCAGGGAACACTGCCCAGGTTGTGGGTTTGATTCCTAGTGTGGGGTGTGCAGGAGGCAGCTTATCAATGATTCTCTCTCATCATTGATGTTTCTATCTCTCTGTTCCTCTCCCTTTCTCTCTGAAATCAATAAAATATATTTTTTTTATAAAAAAAAGA
>NW_005364953.1:3588745-3600204 GCF_000412655.1 Myotis brandtii
GGATGGGAAGAGATTAACCAAAGATCTTATATGCATACTAGAGGCCTGGTGCACGAATCCATACACCAGACCATTTTTGGCCCGTTCCCCGCAGGCCAGACCTAGGGACTCCTCCAGTGCCTGTGGGGTCAGGCCAAAGCCTGCAGTCTGACATCTCCCAAGGGGTCCCAGGTTGCTAGAGGGCGCAGGCCGGGTTGAGGGACTCCACCAGTGCACATGCACCGGGCCTCTAGTATTTTTATAAAAAGACAAAGACTACTTAGAGTTCCACTTTAACGCAGGGTGTTGAAAATAAGTTAGGACATAGTACATTTATATTCAGATTTATTCCCGTGCCCACCAAAACTTGGACTATGAGAATATTCCAATGGCCAACTGGGACAATCAACTTAATGAACACAGGTGCTTTTTAGTGACAGAGAAGCAAAAGGACAGGAAAATGCTTTGGCAACCTATAGTATAAAATAATCTTAATTTCTTCTACCAGAGCAATATTGTGTAACATGGTAATTTGTTTTTCTTTTCAGTGTCACCATCAGGCTCCCATTCTGTGCAGAATGTCTTAATTTGGATCCAAAAACAAATGTTTCAAAAGTGGCTCATTCTGTTGTTCAACTTACCCCAAGGAGTTTAACTATTATTACCCCTGCCAATACGAATACGCTCCTGATGAAGTAGGCATGATCAGGGTACAAAGGCAGGGATTAGTCAAAGGAAGAGCTTAAACATCATTTTGCACAAGTTCCCTGAGCAACAGATAATAGCTACTATTTAATGAGGATACATTTTTGGTCAGGCTTCATATACATTAGTTAATTTCTAAAATTTAGCTAATGGGCATGTACTTTTTGCTAACCTTATTTTATAGATCAGGGTATTCTGATTCAATGGGGTTTGTTCATTCATCTGCTTATTCACTCTATGAATAATAAGCAAACACCTACTATGTTAATTAGAATGCCAAAATTAGCAATGTCTAATCACCTGGGCTCCAGCATCTGGAATCTGCCTAAAACAAGACTTCCTCCCACAGGAGAACAATTTTGGTTCTCACTGGTGACCCCTCTCTTCCTATAGCAATACCTATCCATAGACCAGGCACAAAAACTATTAGACATGCCCAGCCAGCATGGCTCAGAAATTGAGTATTGACCTATGAACCAGAAGGTCACTGCTTAGATTCCCAGTCAGGGCACATGTCCAGGTTGTGGGCTCAATCCCCAGTATGGGGAGTGCAGGAGGTAGCCTACCTATGATTCTCTTGCATCATTGATGTTTCTATCCCTCTCCCTCTCTCTTCTTCTCTGAAATCAATAAAAATATATTTACCAAAAACAAACAAACAAAACAACAACAACAACCAAATAAACAAACTACTGAACATGCCATTGGGCAATCAGAAGGAAAACATAAAAACTTTAAGTTGTACTATATCACTGTTATGAGAAAGATGGGCAGTGACCTCCAAATTTAAGAGGCATTATACTCTAAAACTAGAGTATTTAACCTAAACTATACCTCATAATATTCAGCCTGTACCTTCCCATAAATCCTGATGATATTCAAAATAGTAAGCTTTTTTTGTTTTATTTTCTGAATCTATCTTACAATATAGTCGATAACACCACTCAAAAAGTTTTATACACAACCATGCCAAAACAATACTTTCTATAATTTCAACCATGTTTCTAGTTTCATCTATTTGTGCCCAGCTAAGTAAATACCTTCTCTCCTTGGTGTATTTGTCCTTCAGATACTTATAGACAGTTCTCATGTTTCTCATTAATCATTGCTTAGCCAAGCTCTACATAATTAATCCTTTTAATCTTTCCTCATAAATTAGTCGCTCTTGGGATGTTCTCAGTACTGTGCACTATATTTTCCAAGACTTTTGTTATAAGGTGTCCTGTATTTCACACACCATTCCAACAGAATCAAGTATGAACGAACTTGATCTATTCCATGTTGGCATGTGGACCACCACATTCACAGGTATATTTCTGCAAGGGATGTAATCATCATCCCAAGGCAGCAAGACAGTCAGTAAAACAGCAGAGCCTCATGATCCAGATTTTCACATTTGCCTAAACGTATTTGTCTCACATCTCCTCTTTATCTCATACTAGACACTCTTGTAGATTATTGCTACAAGTAGATGTTAATAACTACATGCTTTTTAGATTATATTTTTGCAGATGTGAAAGAGCTTTGCTTGGCTACTTACAGAGATCTTCCTATGCTCTTTGATTGTTTAGTCTTCCTTTGTTTTCCTACTTTATTCAGTAAGACTTTGGAGTCAGAAAGTTCAATCCCTCTATCTGCCACTTTAAGCTCTGTGAGCTGAAGCAGGTTACTTAGCCTCTCTAAGTCTTGATTCTATAATCTGTAAAATGGAGGTGATAATAGTACCACACCTCACTGATGTACTGTAAAGATTAAGTCAGTAAATATATTAAAGCACTCAGAACAGCACCTAACTCACAGTAAGTGCTACATATATACATTTGGTTTATAAAATCACCTTATTGTTTATAATGGCCATATAGAATACTCTACTATTTAAACTGAGACCTCTATTATAATTTTTTCTGAGGGCTACATCCAACTATACGCAATAGATATTATGGTCCCATGGACATTCACACTTGTTTTGAATTATGGCATGCATATCTACAGTGGGCAATTTATAAGTCAGAATTTTAAGTCACTCTATAAAGTTATCATTTTCAATTTATTTTTCATCTCACAAAACCACTGTAATTGACCTAGACCTGTACACCAAAAGTAAACAGTAAAAAAAGGAAAGTGACTATGAATTTAGAAATATATCAGCCAGTGGTGACTGCTAGGACCATCAGTGACAAGCTGGATTAATATTCCAGAAGACTAAGCAAAAACAAAACAAAATAAAAAAACACACACACAAAAATGGATGCTCAGCAAATATTTAAATAAACAGACTTTTGTTATTAGAAGGGACCAATTTCTACATGTTACAGAGAGGGATAACCTACAGAATTCAAGTGACTTTGCTGAAGTCATACAGTTAACAAATAACTAAAGTCAAGAAGGAGTAGAATTGAGGTCTCTTTCCCAATGAGCCAACTCCAGAAGATTACTTTCTGAAAACAAATAGCAATATCTGGTGAAAATCAGTTTACTGAGGTCATTAATATGTTCCGATTACACTTATCATTTTGTTCTTGACTAGGCACCTAGAACTGAATTTATATACATCACTTTTCTATTTGGTATGAATAGATAACAGATATAATTTTTTTTAATTCTAGCAGGTTTTCTGATGACTTGTGTTTTCAAAAAGCCAGTATTTTGAACCCCAAACCAGAATTTCAGGTACCAGTGTAGTTTGGACAGGGAGACACCTTGGAATTCTGGTACCCCTCTAATAATACCACCACTCAGGATGCCAAATGCTTTCCTAACCTATATGGTGGATCTCTAAAGCATTAGTCAATTGTGTTCATCCACCATTAGTGATCATCAGTATATATTCTAAGTTTCCTGCTAGTAATGATATAGACAAACCTTAAATTAATCTTCTAATGAATTTTAAAAAGCAGTAGACAAAGTTGAACTAGAAACTGATAGATAAAAAGTGTGCACACAAAGGTTCTTATTGAGGCTAAAGATAACTAGCTGCTGCTATTTAGTGAACAACCCAGACAATAGATTTAGATTCCTAAAAGTATAATGATTCCAGATTAAACTGCAGTTTATATCACAAATTAAAAAGGAATCATTACTTAAACCCCAGATTTCATTTTATGTTTTATACTATTCCATCTGTTTAAAAGGACATTTATGAAAATGTTGAGCCTTTTCTTATTAACCTTGATCAGATTGAATATATTTCTTGGTAATTCCCATTTCATTGGTATAAAATATACTATCAGTGATTTAAAATAATTGTAACTAAATTCCTCAAGATACATTGCATTAAGACAAACCAGATTGCCACAGCACTATCAAAGTTTAATTGATCTAATTTAGATCTCATCTTATCAAACTGTGAATTATAATTCTGTCTTTTTAACCAAATGATTGCAATCTTGTCACTTGTACTTATACATGTCATTAACATATCAAAAACCCTTCTAATATCAAAGATTTGTGGCTTATGAAAATCTTCCCTCTCCTTTGCTGATCAACTACTAAATTATTTAGTGGTGTGTTCTGCATGCAGAACTGGATTTACCTTGAAAATTAAGCCTCAGGGCACCTCACTTGCATAGTCCCCTTCTAAATATTCACTTTCATACCTAATTTTGCACTTGTGATCTTGTATCCCTTTTTTTCAAGAGGGGCCTCCAAATTGTATAAACCTCAGGCCCCAACAAAACCTGCATCTTCACCTTTCTGCATGTCTTCCAGAGAAGTTTTTTGAAAGGAAAAGCTGTAGAAACTTACTACAACAAAAATTAAATAATTGGAACTCTATGGCAATTAGAACAATAAAATGTCACAATATGATATTTATCTGCCTCATGGTCAGCATCTTTCCAACACTAAGATTGCAGTTCCCATAAACTGGGAAATTGAAAAAGTCCATCCATTTCCCAAAACCCATTCAAATGCTTAATATAGACAAGTTTCATCAGTTACAATATTAACAGTACTAGATATACGTTATGACATCAACTGTCCTCTTAATTAGTACATTCAGATTAATAAGATTCCCTTTGGATCCAGTATTTCACTGAACAGTAACTGTTCTATTTGGATTCACTGATTACATCTATTTTGCCATATACAACATCCTTTCTTCTGATGTTAAAATTCTGAGCTGAAGGGAAAAAAATTGATACTATTCATCATTTGGAGCTTTGCAATAAAATTTAGGCTCATGACCTCAGTAAACTGATTTTCACCAGATATTGCTATTTGTTTTCAGAAAGTAATCTTCTGGAGTTGGGAAAATCTGACCCACAATTCATTTCCCTTTCTATTAAAGGCCACTTTACTTGGATATTGTTTTAATGTCAATTGAGGAGTCGTTAAAACAATAAAAATTACCAATAATACAACACTTTTACCCAATCTTCATAGTCAGCTGTCTTTTAGAGATTCTCTTTGAAATTCTGAAAGGAAGGTTTCTGTTTCAGAACCATTCTTCTTCCTTTCCCTTAGCATGCTTTTCCCCCATGGTTGTCATTTCACTATTTAATACTACTGCAGAATTATGTAGCATTTTGATAAGAATATTTCCACAGAGTAGAACAAATTCCAGTGAGTGAAAGAATAAATTAATCACTAGGACGAGTTCCATAAATGGAAAGAAACCTGGGATTAGGAATCAGAATGGGCTTCTAGTAATACTTTCTCCACAAAATAGCTGTGGGACTATGACTTCATTTTAAGCTCCATGGAACCACTAAGCTTCCACAAAACTGATAATGAGCAGAGGTGAGCCCTAATGTTCTCCCTTTCATCTATTTTACTCATTGTACTTTCCCATCAAATCTCATTTAATGAAAAGATTCTAAAACAAACAAAAAAGAAACAAAGGAATCCAATTTTAATGAAAAACTAGAGATGGCCTCAAAAATCTTTTCCAACTCTAACATGAATTCTAAGGAAATTAGTTACTTTATCTCCTCTATGCCTCTAAAGAATAAATGTGTTTACTTGTTTTATACTATCGTTATAGTTTGTTTCCCAAAATGGTGGGAATTTTGGGTACCAGTGAAGGACAGAGTGGAAATAGATATTGTAAAGCATCCCTCAAATGGTACCATGCAGTGGTACCAACTCAGGGGGTTATAGATTCCTTCACCTTAGCAACATCAAGAACAGCTGAAAGAAGCACAAATACTGAGGGTAATAAAATAGAAAGAAAAAATTGAAGAGGATATAACAACACGGGCAAATGCTGGCAAAGCTTATGTAAACATAGAAGGTCAAGTTGAATGTGTGTGCTTTAATGATTTTTAAAGATTAGATTATTCATTGCACAGGATAATAAAGCCTCTCATATCTGGACATACTTCAAATAATGGGTACTTTCTATTCAACAGCTTGAAGTATGGCTTCAGTGCTCTTAGAGAGAAAAAGTACTTGAAAGCTTAGGTTGTTCATTAATTTCTCTTCATCACAGAATTAGACACAGTTTAAGTTTAAAAGCAACACTACAGCTTGAAGTGAATGCCAGTAATGAGCTGAGTTACTTCTAGATTTTTTAAATCAAACTTGGACAGACCAGTAAAGTAGGTAATACTGGTCTTTGGAGATCTGCCTTTCCTTCTAAGTCCTCTTTCCCTATTTCTATACCCCTCCCCTGTTTGTCTTAGTAGGTATCACCAGTAATTTTAAGCAGTCTTCTGACTTAATAGCAGAATGGACAAAAATCTGATCAGTCTTGCTTCTCTCACTCCTGAGCCATAAAACTCAACCTTCTTCTACATTAAATGGAGGAATGGAGAGGTAACATACTACCAAATCTTGTAACCATATGAATAATTTCAAGGCTGTCATTTTTAAAATATATTTTTATTGATTTCAGAGAGGAAGGGAGAGATAGAAACATCAATGATGAGAGAGAATCATTGATCAGCTGTCTCCTGCATGCCTGCTACCGGGGATGGAGCCTGCAACCCGGGCATGTGCCCTGACCGGAAATCAAACCATAACCTCCTGGTTCATAGGTCAATGCTCAACAGCTGAGCCACACTGACTGGGCCATATGAATAATTTCAAATTTGTTAAAAGATAATACAACACTAGTGATTCTATTAGTGATTCATATCTTAATGGTTAGGTTTTTTTCTTTCTGAAATACACCTAAAACTAATGATGCTCTACAAAATCTCAAAGCTATGCAGTGCTCTCTAGTTTTGTTGCTAGTGTTAAAGTAAATGAGATTCTAGATAAAGATGTATTCCATTCCTATGCATATACCATGGAAAAAGTTGGAACCATGTTGGTATGTTTGTTTATCCTTTTTCTTTTATTCCTGAATGCTTTACTACCTGTGGCTATAATGATCAGTATTAAACATCAGGGAAATTATAAAATTATGAATTCAGAAAAAAAGTCACATTCTTTCATCATTATGCCAATTAGGCACATAACCCTGTACAACAGAAATTCTGACCATCATTGTGACTATGGTGCAAGCAGAAAGTAGTCACTTTCCAACAGTCAAGATAGTGAATTACCATCACCAGTCAGCTCCAGACTATTTTCTACAATCAAATTGTTAATTTATGGAGAGTTTAAAGCATATCACTGTCTCATTCAGCTTAAGCCAAAACCAGTATCACCACTTAATTTCAATTTAATTTCAATTAAAAGACCCCTCAATATGCATTGTCTACCACCTTTTTATGTACAAACACTAGAAACTTTTTTTCTCTCTCTCTCGAAGAAACATCTTTCTCTCTTGAAGAAGGAGAGCAACCAGTTCCTACATTTTCACTCCTGATTTGGAGGTAGTTTTAAAAAATATTGGAAGAGTAGCACCAACAGCAGAAAAAAAAGCAATTTCTAAATATTGCCAATCCATTTCTGATGATATAAACTAAATTGAAAGGAGTTCTAGTAAGTATCCAAATCTGTTCATTTTTTACACATGTATTAAAGGATGAAGGAAATAAGTACAAAAAACTACCCTTTTAGAAGGTAGTATTTTTATCTCTATGCATGTATTGAAAAGTCAAGGTTGCTCATGCACTCACACCAACTAAAATTCTTTTTTTTGAGTCAAAAAACCTACAATTTGAATGCAGTAGTAACCTTACACATGAGATGTATTAAATGGTTCTCTGAAGAACTGAAGTGTATGAGCCTTCAGAGACATTCCTAATGAAGAAGAAAATGTCCTAAATATCTACACATAGCTCTGTCATACAACTATGACATTCCTAGTTGCCCTTTGCTACTTGTTCTCTTTTATGTAATCCCATATCTGTTGGTTAAAGCCCAACACTAATGAGACCAAGGTGATGGTTCGATCTTCAAACAGGCCAGTTATCTTTTCTCTGTTCCATGGATACAGAAGAAAGCCTAACCCAATCAGCTGCTGCAGAAATGTGTGCCAACAGGTTACAAAGAAACTGGCAAGGTCACCTGCTTTTCTAAACTCAAAGGGTATGTCCTGCTAACTGTGGGTTAGTGGGGTCATTTTCATTTTACCTTTAAATATTTCCATGCTCCCAACTGAACTTCCCTTTTTGAAGTAGGTTAAGACAATGGCATATCTGATCATTCAAGTATTCAAATGTGTGTGTCTGTGTGCGTGCACATGCACGCATATGTGTGTGTTTGGGGATGGGGGAAGAGAAATACATTTAAATATGTAAGGCAGTCTATTACACCCAAGCACCATTTATGAGGGGGTATGTACATCTGTGGGAGCAGTTTGGTTTTGAATATTAAAAAAAAAACAAGAATAATTTTTTAAAAATATTTGTATTGATGTCAGAGAGGAAGAGAGAGATAGAAACATCAATGATTAAAGAGGATCATTGATTGGCTGCCTCCTACACACCCCACACTGGGGATCAAGCCTGCAACCCAGGCATGTGCCCTGACTGGGAATCGAACCGTGACCTCCTGATTCATGGGCCGACGCCCAACTACTGAGCCACGCTGGCCTGGCAGCAAGAATAATTTTTAACCTTCTCTAATGTTTCCTGTTCAGTAGATGATTATGATATTTGTATGCTTCTGCTTCTAGAGAGCACAAACTGACTTCCATAAAATGATATTGTAAATGCTATTTTAGAGTAAGAACTTTGTTGCTTTTAGATCCAATTTTTAGAATTATTTAAAAATAAACATTGACATATCTGAATTATTAAATATTTTAAGCATCCACCATGCTCTGAGTATATTGAGCACAAAATGGGTGCTTAATGCTTACATAATAAGAACAATAACAATCTTGTTTCCTACTTTTAGCTTGGCTGACAAGCTATAGGCCTCCATTGTGAGTAATAAATATTAGTTAGAATTTACTACTAGGCAGTTAGAGTTCACAATAAATCATTTTTAGAGAACCCAGTTGTTTTTATTATTTTACCTTCAAGAATAAATCATCAAGAAAATTTCTCAGAGAAATAAGATGTTGCCAAATATCTGGTCATGTTAAATGACAAGATACCAATTTATAATTCAAATAATATAATACTCATAAGCATATTTCAGAAATTAGAGGTAATTAAAACTGAAGGGCATTAGTATGTACACTGTGAGTGTGAGCACAGAAAAAGGCTCCTAGAAAGAATTTCTTCTACTCATTTTGCCTAAATCACTAATTGCCACTAAAGTACACTATATATCCTCTCTCCTAAATATAGATAACCTCTCTCAAATACCTAGCATGGTATCCAGTCAAGTACGGTCAGTTTCATTAATTCAAAGGTGACTTTCTAAATCCAAATCCAATTCAGAAACTCCCTTTTATGTTTTTGTTATACTTAATGAGGATTTTAAACTCCACCTTTTAATTTTTAGGTTAATTGTAACCCAGGGGACACTAGTTACCTTTTGACACTCCCCCAAATTACTTGTTAACTGGAAGACATATACTCACACTGAAGTCAAGAGGGTCAAGAGGAAAAGCAGTAGCTTCAGGACAAGGAGGGTAGGAAAGGTTTTCTGGCAAAGTCACTTAGCAAAACCATTTAGCTAGAGGGCATTATGCCAATTTCAAAGGCAAAGAAAGTTCCTCACAATTTCTGCTTTCTTTCTCAGAAGCAAAATATAATTTACACTTTTTGTGATCAAGATTTCTTTTTTGATTTTTTTTTTAGCAGACCCAACTCCTCAGGGTAAAACAATGCAGGTAATTCCAGAAGCACAGCAAATCAACACCTATAATGTCCCTTCTTTGCCTTAAGGAGTACATTTAAATCATATTCAATTATTCTCTTTTCTACCAATGGAGGCTTCCAAGTCATCTTTAAAAGAAACCCTACTGTTTCATCATTCCATGGTTGTATCCACATCAACTAACACAATTTTAACAGGTAATACAATGATACAAATGGCTATAGGTGGCAGTAGCAATCTACTACCACACTGACACATTAATAATTGCCTGGGGGGTTGTTTATAACATAATGAAAATGTTCTAAAATTGACTATGTGATGGTTGCATATGTCTATGAATATAATAAAAAGCATTGAATGGGTGGTACATTTAAGTGGGCAAATTATGTGGTGAAAAGTTGATTTTATCTTACAAATCTATTATTTAAAATGTAGGCAGGAAGTACAAGTAGTGTTCAAGAATACAGAATGGCTACCTAGATCCTAAATTTCAGTTCTTAGACTTTTAGCCTCTGGGACCTTGGACAAGTTACAAAGTAACTTGAATAACATTACTAAGTTTCAACATTCACATCTGTAAAATGAAAGAAAAATATAGTAACTATGCACATACAGTTGTGAACATTAAACATGGTTGTTCATGAAAAAGTACTAACCTAATGTCTAGAATTGAGTCAGTGCTCAATGTTTGCTATTATTCTCCTACCCCTTTAAAAAATAAAAAGTTTTATTGTGATCTAATTCACATATTATAAAATTCAAACTTTTCAAGTGTACAATTTAGTGGTTTTTAGTATAACCACATAATTGTGCAACCATCACCACTATCTAAATCCAGAATATTCCCAACACCACCCAAAAATGCTATACTCATTAGCAGTGAATCCCTATTCCTCCCTATCCCCGAGTGGCTATTCTGGGTATTTCATATAAATGAAGTCATAAAATATGTAGCCTTCTTTGTGTTGCTTTTTCACTTAGCATGTTTTTAAGGTTATCCATGCTGTAGCATGAATCATAACTTCATTCATTCCTCCAGCTGAATTATATTCCATTGTAAGGATAGTGCACATTTTTTAAACCCAATCAACATGTGATAGATATTTTGTGGATTTCACTTCTTGGCTATTATTACTAATGCTACTATGGACACTGTAGTAAAATGGACATATGTTTTTGAGTTGTTCTGTTTGTTTTCATCAAGAAGAGAAATCAAAACTTCAGTGTACCCACTTTCCCACCATTTTATATCATTATAGAAGGTCTTGATGTCCAAGACATTTTTGGTATAAAACATGGTAACATTTAATCAAATGTAACCATGAATAAAATGGTAACATTTTAAATGTTCACAACTGATCTACATATATAAAAGCCTAAGCAACTGTTATGACCGGTTGACTGAACGACCAGTCGCTATGATGCACACGGACCAACAGGGGGCAGACACTCAACACAGGAGCTGCCACCTGGTGGTCAGTGTGCTCCCACAGCCAACCTCCCGCAGCTAACCAACCTCCCACAGTCCCTCCCCCTGGCTGGCCAACCTCCTGCAGTCCTTCTCCCCAGGACCCCACCCATGCATGAATTTGTGCACCGGGCCTATAGTAGAATATAAAAGTACATGAAAACATCTTTTTAAATTTTAAAAAAGGAAAAGACTTATA
>NW_005364953.1:3600272-3609965 GCF_000412655.1 Myotis brandtii
TTAAATATAATGCATTTAGATTATTTATATATTCTATTCAAGTATAACTGACATGAAACATTATATTAGTTTCTGGTCTACAACATAATAATTCAATATTTGTATATAGCCCTGGCCAGGTAGCTCAGTTGGTTAGAGCATCATTCCAATATGCCAAGGTTGCAGGTTTGATTCCCCATCAGGGCACAAACAAGAATCAACCAATGAATGCATAAATAAGTGGAACAACAAAATCGATGTTTCTCTCTCTCTCTGAAGTCAATCAATAAATTAAAAAAAAATTTAAATGTGTTTTTTTAAAGTGGACTGCTATCCTTTTCAATTACCAAAGTAATCAGATGCAATGAATAAATTTAATGCATTCAGTTTCAACCAAAGATGCCTTATATTGGAGACAGCCCAACCCAAGTCACAAAAACCTTGCTTTTCTTCTATAGTAGCAAGCTCAAGTCCTACCATGTGTCACTCAACCAAATATTTTAAAATAACTAATCAGCCCTGGCTGGTGTGCTCAATGGTTAAGCCTATGTTCTGAAGGGTAGAGAGTTTGATTCCTAATCAAGGGCACATATCGGTTCGATCCCCAGCCTTGATAGGGGTACATGAGGGAGGCAACCAATCGATGTGTCTCTCTCACACCAATGAATGTCTGTCTGTCTGTCTGTCTGTCTGTCTTTCTCCCCCTCCCTTTCATTCTTATAAATATCAATGAAATATCCTCAGGTGAGGATTAACAATAAAAATAAATAAATAATCAAAGGAAACAACCAGACTTCTCAATTCCTTTAAAGATACAATAATAATAGCAATGTGAAAATAAACATTCTTCATTTTGCACATGAAGATTCATATTGTCATAATATTTAAAAACTGCAATTCAATGGGCAGACCCCCATTTTTCAGATGAGGAATCAAGAGACAGAGACATTCAATAACTTGCCCAAGTTCATGCAGCTAGTAAATCAAAGGTGCAGAACTGGAATCCAGGCAGTCTGGTTCTATCATTCATGCTCTTTACCACCATGCTATGCTGTCTCAAAAACAAAAGTTTCTGTTGCTTAAAATATAAAAGGTAAAATTTTCAATCCATCACCATACATTTGACCTAGACTTTGGGTGGTGAGCACGCTACACTGTATACAGATATTGAATTATAATGTATAACTGAAACTTATATAATGTTATTAACCAATTTTACCTCAAAATATTAATAAAATACATATAAGGTAAAATTTGAACCCCACTAAACTATATGAGTTCTAAGGACCTCTTTATCTTAAAAAATACCATAATTCTACAATGACAATTAAACTAATATCAGAATTTATTCACAGGGTAGGCTGAAGGGTCAAGATAAAATAGACTAAAACCCCCTGCCCAGTGTGACTCAATTCGTTGAGCGCCGTCCCATGTGCCAAAGGGTCACTGGTTCCATTTGGGGCACATGCTAGTTCGACCCCCAGTAGTGGGTGTGCAGGAGGCAGCTGATCTATGTTTCTCTTTCTCCCTTTCCCTTCCTCTCTCTCTCAAATCAATAAACACCTTTTTTTAATCACCTAAACCTCCTATACTAGTGATGGCAAACCTTTTGAGCTCGGCGTGTCAGCATTTTGAAAAACCCTAACTTAACTCTGGTGCCGTGTCACATATAGAAATTTTTTGATATTTGCAACCATAATAAAACAAAGATTTATATTTTTGATATTTATTTTATATATTTAAATGCCATTTAACAAAGAAAAATCAACCAAAAAAATGAGTTCACGTGTCACCTCTGACACGCGTGTCATAGGCTCGCCATCACTGGTCTAAACTATATGACATTAAACTGATGGAAGCTGTTAGCAGAGCCCAGCAAGGACCCACGATTCAGAGTCAGAATGATGGACTTGACAATAAGCTAAGTGAGTGGGAGACACTGCCATTCACAGGATGTTCAGTGGTGAAAGGAACAAGAAATCAAGCCCACAGCATCTACTAAATGCAAAAAGTGTTTTCCGATGGTCTTAGGCGACCCCTGTGAAAGGGTCGTTTGACCCCCAAAGGGGTCGCGACCCACAGGTTGAGAACCACTGCTGTAGAGCAAGGGAGATTTCAGAAGGTACCCAAAATATCTAATTATTTTGAAGAAATATCTACTTATCTGCTTATACTTTTGCATTGGTCCCTTCCTTCTTGGGAGATACACCAGAAGATTCTGGTTGATATGGGTGTTTCAGAGGTTGGTGCCTCCAGATTAAGATGTATCTGCTAGGAGTGTCTCATGTTTACTATCCTGAAGATATCCTAAATCCAGAATATACCCATTCCCTAAAAACTAGTATGTTTTCTATGTTCTAACTTGTAACTTCTCAAACCTCTAGCTCCATTGTTTGCGTCAGGGCTGCTCACACCCCTGGCCTGTACCCCATGTTAGAAGGCCCTGATTTGGCTTTCACTTAGACACTCTGCTGCACACAAAATGAGAATTATGCAGAGCCAGAGAGCCATGCCCACACTGAGCCTGTTCCTCCCCTCTATCCAGACCATGTTGTTTCCCACAACTCCTTGCCCAAATTTTCTATACAGAGCTTGGGATGGCAAGAGGGTAGGTCAGGCTGCACAACTGAGTTTTAATTTGTATTACTGTCCCAGACCCACTGGGATGAGCCTGCTTGCTGGCTTATGGTATGCCATACCTTTGTCTTGTGTGCCCAAGCCTTAAATTGGACTCCTTAGACCATTTCTAACTTTCTAGAATCCATTTTTAACTCTCTGCCATCAATGATTCCAGAAGTTTCAAAAAAGATTCTTATTCACAATTTAAAACCTAATCAAATGTCATATCTATGGTGTCATATCCTGACCTCTTTGAGATGTGTTAGGCATCCCTTCTCAATGTATCCTTAGCATAGTATGATTAGTTAAATCCCTTATATTATTTCTGGAGTTTACCTATGTTTTTCTTAATAAACTGTAGGGCTGTGATTGGAATCCAGGTGGAAGAGGAGATTGAGACCGTCTTTAGTCTATCAATACACACCATGCAGACCCTTCTTTCCCAGTACCTTTTATAATTAATTGCCCTGGTGGCCAGATCGCCCTTACTCCAACCTCTATCCTCAAACTATGAGGTCCTTGAGGGCAGAGGCCATCTTCTTCATTTCTCTATCACCAGTAACTATCACAGAGTCTGACACATAGTAGGTGTTCAACGCATACTCTTTGAATGAAAAAATGATATTTTGTCAACATAAATTCAATAAAACCATACTAAGACACTTTTTTCTACATTTTACCCATTCAATTACAGTGAAAAGCCACATGCCAAAAAGGAACAAATCAGTAACAGGAGCATGGAAGTCCTTACTTAACAAGAACTGGGGCTGCCTGACAAAACACTTCATTTCAGACTTGAAGTATTATATATTTGAAAGTTAATTAACATGGAGATGCCTCATCACACTGATCTAAAACTGTTGAAGGAGTTGGAGAAAAGATTGTGGCCAAATGGGCAGACCTTTCTTGAACCTCCTTCCAGGACCAGGCTGGAAATAAAACTAAATTGGGGAACCTTCACCTGGAATTACCAACTGAGGTCCAGCTGAGGAGGAGACAGAAAACACCTGGAGACTGGTAAGAAGAGTGAGGTCACAAGAGGTGCTGACCCAGCACCACCAGCAACAGGACAGTTACCTGAGGGTTATTTCACTGAAAAGATTGAGGCCTGGAACCCAGGCTGGGCTCCACAGTCCAGACCACCAGAGCCAATACCAGTGGCCCATGTAACATCCAGCTGTGAAAAACAGCAGGGCTTCTGGCTGCCCCATAGATCTGAGCTGGTAGGAGAGAAAATATCGGTTTTGTTTGTTTGTTTTTTAAACCCAAAGCACAGGAGTTTCATTTGTAGCTACTTGCCTGAGGCTTAGGTGGAGGGAGGGTGGTGCCCGCTCAAAGTGCCTAAGGAGATACTGGGTGGGAATAAGCATTGGGGGTAGGGGAAGACCTGGATAAGCAGCAGCTGGGAGTCCTGCATTCACTCATACCGCCCCCCCCCCCCCAAAATGGCCATTTTTTTCTGAGGGGCGCCAATCCCTCACAAAAGCCACAGCTCAGAAAAAAAGAAAAAAAAAACATTTTAGGTGATACAGGTGTCACACCCTCAGGAACCATGCCAGATGCAACCTTCATTTCAACTTTTGCAGAGGAGACAACAGCAGAGGCCAAGCCTGTGGGTTTGAAACAGTCTCAGAAAGCATCAGTAACTGGATTGGGGGCTGGGCTGTCAACCCCACTATCCTGGGAACCTGACTGGTGCTTCCCCCACAGGGGAGACCTGATAGAAACTCCTAGAATACAGCTGATCTCACTGCAGGCGAAGGGCTTGTGTAGCAGGAAACTTGGGGAAGTTTACTGACCCAGCCCTGGGCCCTGTGCTGCTAATAAACCGTTCTTAGAGTGTAACTTGGCCCCTCCCATGTGCAGACAAGTTCTGTGGAGACAGACACAAACTGTGGATCACTTGGAGCTTCAGACAGGTTGCTGAAAACCAATTGAGGACAGTTTCCTACAGGGGTTAGCACCTAGGTACCTCTCCGGGAGCCCAAAGTTGCCAGACAGAACAGTCAGCCACAGTCATCAGAAGAGCAGGATCCAAAGGGAGCTCCCAGGAGACACTAAACTCTGCTGAGAAGAATGTCACTTTACTGTTTCTTTCATTCCTTTTTTATCTGCTTTATCTATCTGCTTTATTGATTTGTTATTATTTTAGTCTCTATTATTTCTTTCATATATCTAATTTTTCTCTTCCCTTTTTGTACACTAGTCTTTTTCTTTTTCTCCTGCTTTTTCATCTTTTTTCCTTTCCTTATTTTGGGTCTATCTACTTTCTCCTCTATTTTCCTTTTCAATTTTTTTCTTCCTCTCTTCTTTTATACCATTTTTCTTCTCCTAGTCTTTATTATTTTCTTTATTTTTTGTCCCTTCATATTCCGTTTTCTTCCCCTTTTTTTCTCATATTTTTTCCTTTCTTTTCTTCTATCATTCTTGCTCTCTTTTCTCTTTCCTAATGCTCTCTTCTTTTGTGGTTGCTTTTGTTGTTGTTGTAGGTTTCTTGTGTATGTTTTTGTTTTGTTTCTTTTGTTTCTTGTTTGTTTTGTTGTATTTTGTTGTGTTCTGTCAGCACCTCCACAAAAAGCTCCCATGATGTGGTCAGGAGTGAGCCATATAGTCAGCCAGCCTGAAAGGAGATTCCATCCACAAACATGACAACAACATTCAAGACCCAATTACAACAGGAGAGCCCAAATAACTCAAACAAGGGGCATTCTTATAGCACCCAGATCAGGAGATCTAAGAGACTGAATCTTTGGTTTCCATAAAACACCTACTACAAAGACCACCCCATGAAGACTGGGAGGTATAGCAGTTTGATCTAACACATAGAACAAATACAAAGGGACAGAAAAATGGGGAGTCAAAGAAACAATCCCCACAGGAAAGAAAAGGATGGGTTGCCAGAAAAGGAACTAAATGAAATGGAATAAAGCTATTTCTCAGATAAAGAATACAAAGTAATTGTTACACTGGTACACAAACAACTTAGTGAGAACTACAAGACACTTAATGATTGATAGCTTTATGGAACTTAATAAGAACTACACCAGCATAGAAAGAGAGGCAGAAGCCATGAATAAGAATCAAGTGGAAATGAAGAATGCCATAGTTGAAATGAAAAATACCCTGGAATGAATCAACAGTAGACTAGAAGAAGCAGAGGACTGAATCAGCAAATTAGAAGACAAGGGAGAAAAAAAACACCCATTCAGAACAGCAAATAAAAAAAAAAATTAAAAAGCAGGAAGAGAGTTTAAGGGAGATTTGTGACAAAATGAAACATAAAAACATTTGCATTATAGGGGTGCCAGGAGGAAAAAAATCTGAACAAGGAATAAAGAACCTGTTTGAAGAAATAATGACAGAAAATTTCCCTAATCTGGTGAAGGAAAAAGTCACTCAAGTTCAGGAAACACAGAGTCCCGATCAAGATGAACCTAAAAAGAACCACACTTAGGCACATCATAATTAAAATGGCAAACATTAAAGACAAAGAAAGAATCTTAAAGGCAGCAAGAGAGAGAAAGAATGTTACCTACAAGGGAGCTCCCATTAGACTGTCAGCTGATTTTTAAATAGAAACACTTCGAACCAGAAGAGAGTGGCATGAAATATACAAAGTAATGAAAAGCAAGGGACTGAATCCAAGACTGCTCTATACAGCAAGGATATCATTCAAAATTGAAGGTGAAATAGCTTCATAAACAAAAAAAAAGGCTAAAAGAGTTTATTACCACCAAACTAGCACAGCAAGAAATGCTAAAGGGACTGTTGTAAGAAGAAGAAATAGAGATAGGGAGGAACATGGGCATTAAGAAAAAAAATGGTGCCTTAGCCAGTATGGCTCAGTGAATAGAGTGCCGGCCTACAGACTGAAGGGTCCTGGGTTAGATACCGGTCAAGGACACATGCGCAGGTTGTGGGCTTGATCCCCAGTGTGGGGTGTACAGGAGGCAGCCAATCAATGATTCTCTCCATCATTGATGTTTCTATCTCTCTCTCCCTCTCCCTTCTTCTCTGAAATCATAAAAATATATATTTTTTAAAAAGAATAAAAATGGCAACAAAGTAGCTATCCATAATAACCTTAAATGTAAATGGCTTAAATGCTCTGATCAAAAGACATAGGGTAGCTGAATATATAAGAAAACATGAGCCCTATATATGCTGTCTACAAGAGACCCACTTCAAAACAAGACACACACAGGATGAGAGTGAAGGGATGGGAAAATTAAACTTCCATGAACATGGAAATGAAATAAAAGCTGGGGTATCAATACTCATATCTGACAAAATAGACTACAAAATGAAGGCCGTAACAAGAGACAATGAAGGCCACTTCATAATAGTAAAGTGATCAATATAAAAAGAAGATATAACCCTGGTAAACATATGTGCACCAATACAGGAGCACCCAAATATATATATATATATATATATATAAAACTTCTGGGGAATTTTAAGGGAGAGGTCAGCAGCAATATACAATCATAGTAGGGGACTTTAACACCCCACTGACATCACTGGATAGATCTTCTAGATAAAAAATAAACAAGAAAACAGTGACCCTAAATGAAACACTAGATCAAGTGGATTGAATTGACATTTACAGAACATTTCAACCTAAAGCCACAGAACAAACATTCTTCTCAAGTGCACATGGGACATTCTCAAAGATAAACCACATGTTAGGACACAAAATAAGTTTCTACAAATTCAAGAAGACTGAAATCATATCAAGCATTTTCTCAGATCACAATGACATGAACCTATAAATCAACTACAATAAAAACACCCCAAAACATTCAAACACATGGAGGCTAAATAGCATGTTATTAAACAATGAATGGGTTACCAAAGAGATAAAAAATAAATAAATAAACATTCTGAAAACAAATGAAGATGAATACACAACAACCCAAAATCTAGGGGACACAGAGAAGGCAGTCCTTAGAGGGAAGTTCATAATACTACAGGCCTAACTCAAGAAACAAGAAAATTTTCAAATAGACTATCTAATCCTATAACTGAAATAATTAGAAAAAGAACAACAAGAAAAGCCCAGGATAAGTAGAAGGAAGGAAATAAGAAAGATGAGAACAGAAATAAATGACAGAGACTAAAAAAAAATACAAAATGGATAAAAGATTTAAATGTAAGTAACAAAACCATAAAAATCCTAGAAGAAAACTTAGGCAGCAAAATATCAGACGTCTCATGTAGCAGAATTTTCACTGATATAATGCCTAGGGCAAGATAAACAAAGGGAAAATGAACAAATGGAACTACATCAAAATAAGAAGCTTCTGCACAGAAAAAGAAATCAGTATCAAAATGAAAAGGTATCCCACTATATGGGAGAACATACTTGCTAATTATACATCTGATAAGGAGTTAATACCCAAAATATATAAGGAACTCATAGAACTTAACAAAAGGAAGACAAACAACACAATTAAAATATGGGTAGAGGACCTAAATAGACACTTCTCCAAAGTGGACATACATACAGATGGTCAAGGGACATATGAAAAAGTGCTCAAAGTCACTAATCATCAGAGAGATGAAAATTAAAATGACAATGAGGTATCACCTCACACCTATCAAATCAACAAATGACAAGTTCCAGTGAGGATGTGGAGAAAAGGGAACCTTAGTACACTACTGGTGGGAATGCAGACTGCTGCAGCCAGTATGGAGTTTCCTCAAAAATTAAAATAGGGACCTGCCATTTGACCCAGTGACCCCAATTCTAGGAGGGTCCTAAGAAGCCAGAAACACCAACCAGAAAGAATATATGCACTCCTATGTTCATAGCAGCATTATTTACAACTAGAGGCCCAGTGCACAAAATTCGTGCATGGGAGGGGGGGTCCCTCAGCCCGGCCTGCATCCTCTCCAATCTGGGATCCCTCTCGTAATCCAGAACCACTGGCTCTTAACCGCTCACCTGCCTGCCTGCCTGATGCCCTTAACTGCTCTCCCCTGCCAGCATGATTGCCCTAACTGCCTATCTGCTCTCCCGTCCTGACCTGATCACTCTAACTGCCTATCTGCTCTCCCCTCCTGGCCTGATCACCCTGCCTAACTGCCACCTTCTCCCTTCTGCCCTCTACCTTCTGCCTTCTTATGCACAGTGCCGGCCTTCTCACCTTCTCCATTCTCCCACGGAACCGGCCTTTTCACCTTCTCCCTTCTGCCTGCTCATGCATGGTGCCAGCCTTCTCACCTTCTCCCTTCTTCCTGCTCATGCACAGTGCCGGCCTTCTCACCTTCTCCATTCTGCCTTCTCCCGCAGTGCTACTCACCCTCGAGTAGCCTCAGGCTGGTCCCACCTTCTCCCTGTGCCTCCCTGCTTCCACCCCGTCTTCGGAGCAATACCCTGCGGCACTCGTAGGAGCTAATAAAGAGCTAATATGCTAATGGTTTGGTCGTGACCCCTTATAGCATCCTGGCTAATTTGCATTAGTCAGAATGGCTATCATCAATAAATCAACAAATGACAAGTGCTGGAGAGGATATGGAGAAAAGGGAATGCTACTACACTGCTGGTGGAAATGCAGACTGATGCAGCCACTATGGAAAACAGAATGGAGTTTCCTCAAAAAATTAAATATGGAACTGCCATTCAACCCAGTGATCCCATTTCTAGGAATATATCCTAAGAAGTCCAAAACACTAATCAGAAAGAATGTATGCACCCCCATGTTCATAGCAGCACAATTTATAATGCCTAAAATCAGGAAACAGCCCAAGTGCCCATTAGTAGATGAATGGATTAAAAAACTGTGAAATATTTGCACAATGGAATACTATGCAGCTATAAAAGGAAGGATATCTTACCCTTTGAGACAGTATGGAGAGACCTAGAGAGTATTATGCTAAGTGAAATAAGCCAGTCAGAAAAAGACAAGTATCACATGATCTCACTTATATGTGGAATGTAATAAACTGATGAACAAAATAAACTAATGAACAAAAAAGGTCCAGAGACATTGAAGCATGCAACTGACTGACATGATTCAGAGGGAAGGTTGGAGGGCAGGAAGAGATTAACCAATGAACTTATATGCATACTAGAGGCCCGGTGCACAAAAA
>NW_005364953.1:3610553-3650670 GCF_000412655.1 Myotis brandtii
TATTACCCTTTTATTATATAGGATAGAGGCCTGGTGCATGGGTGGGGGCCGGCTGGTTTGCCCTGAAGGGTGTCCCGGATCAGGGTGGCGGTACCGCTGGGGTGCCTGGCCAGCCTGGGTGAGGGGCTGATGGCTGTTTGCAGGCTGGTCCAGCCACCCCCCCCAGTGGGGACCCTCACCCCATGGAGGTTTGGCCAGGCTGGGTGAGGGGCTCATGGCTGTTTTCAGGCTGGCCACACCCCCTTTAGGGTGCAGGGTCCCCACTGGGATGCCTGGACAGTCTGGGTGAGGGGCTGAGGGCCATTTTCAGGCTGGCCAAGACCCCCCGGCGACAGAAGCTCCAAGCCTCTCCTTTTTTTCTTTTTTTTTTATTCTGGGATTTATTTACCTTCTATAATTGAAACTTTGTTGCCTTCAGTGGAGCTCAGAGCTGGCCGTGGCAGGCAGGAAGCTTGGCTTCCTCCATCACTGGAGCAAGCAAGCCTCCTGCTCGCTCCAGCTCCGGGCTGCCAGCCGCCATCTCGGTTGGGTTAATTTGCATATAGTCACTCTGATTGGCTGGTGGGCGTGGCTTAAGGCACAGTGAAGGTACGGTCAATTTGCATGTTTGTCTTTTATTAGATTAGATATTCATAGCCCATGGACAGACAATAGTGCTAGTGTGGGGAAGACCTGGGGAGAGGGTGGGTGCACAGAAGGGGTCAATTGGAGGGAAAAAGGGGACATCTGTAATACTTTCAACAATAAAACCAATTTTTTTAATGTTGAAGGAAATACACAGTTAATTTCTATCACTGTCCTTTATTTTAAATGTCAGGGCTCTTATTAAAAGTCCAAATTACTGTCCTCCTGCATACGCTATAATACTTAAAAATCAAGGCTCACTTCTTATAAATGGCTTTATGATTACCTTCTTTCATGCCCTACATATAGTAACACCAGTCCTCTTTATAATCATAGTAAAATGTTTTTCCTAGTTCTATTGCACCTAGAAGTTGCACATGTTACAGAATATTAAAAAAACAATTATTGTGTCCTTCATTAATTTAAACTTTAAGCTTATATACTGGCCATCAAAGTCAATGAAAATAGAAGCTGCCCTTAACCAAGGAATTCTTGAATACTGGTACATAATAATGATTTCATGAAGTGAAAGCTTTTGAAAAGTGTTTTAATGTGAAATATGATAGAGAATTTCATAAGATGTATATCTTGCTTCTCTGAAAAGATAAATTAATTTAACTGAAACAATATATATGTTCAAAAAAACACTGTAATCAGACTTTTAAAAATAGGTTTAAAAAATAGAAAGAAGCACTGTACAACAGGTTATTAAAGACTGCCAAAGAAATCCAGGGGGCTCTTCCTCACTTCTGAGATTGTCATTATACCCCTCAGGGCTACTGTCAGAAGCAGAAGTCAGTGCTGCATGTACCACTTCCGCACTGCTAACCTGGATTGAAGCTTCTTAGGCTCTTAAGGAGAACTAAGGCACATTTTGAAAGCAGAATCCTGACATCCAAAAACCAGCACAGCAGAATTCATACATCCAAATAACCTTGGCTCCTTCATGGATTCTGCTACCTTGTAATGCCATAAACATACAATGTTTTCATTACTCAAAGCATTTTTAGAATTCCTCCTGGCTGATTATCTTTAGTGTTTGCTTATGAGCTGCTTTAAAAATTCAGCTTTACTACTCTAGAGTTTTTGATCAAAGGTCATAACTCATATTTTGAAAACCTATAATCAACAGACTTGCCCCCAAATCCATCTTCAAAGAAAACAAATTCTACCAGTAAGAACATTTCATGGTAATTCCCAAAGTCTACAATCAATAGCCACAAAGAGACCCTAAGAAAAATTTTAGCAATGGTATCATTGAAATCAGTGTATAGTTTGAGATAATTATTCTTAAGGGACTCACACTCATTTGTATGCATAGATTCTTTTAAGATAATATATTACATTGCACACCCACACCCACATACCCATTTGTATGCCCATAGAAAATTTCAAGAAAAATACATTTAAAAAAAATTGTACTTTCTGGGGCATATGAATGGAGAGTTGTGGGAGGGAGGTTGGGAGATGGGGTAGTGGTGGTTCAAATTTACATACCCTGTTTGTAATGGTATATCTACATCTTTCTATCTATATACATACACACAAACAGGGTGGGGGGAAAGTAGGTTTCTAGTAGTGAGTACACAAAAGAGAATTTATTCTTCTATTATTATGTATTAACTAGAGGCCCGGTGCACAAAATTCATGTACAGAGGGGGGATTCCCTCAGCCCAGCCTGCACCCTCTCCAATTGGGGACCCCTTGGGGGATGTCCAACTGCCAGTTTAGGCCTGATCCCTGTGGGATTTGGCCTAAACTGGCAGTTGGACATCCCTCTCATAATCTGGGACCGCTGGCTCCTAACTGCTCACCTGCCTGCCTGCCTGATCACCCCTAACTGCCCTCCCCTGCCAGCCATTGCCCCTAACTGCCTCTGGCTGCCTGCCTGATTGATTGCCCCTAATTGCCTTCCCCTCCTGGCCTGGTTGCCCCCAACTGCTCTACCCTGCTGACCTGATCTCGCCCCCAATGGCCCTCCCCTGCAGGCCTGATCTTGCCCCCAACTGCCCTCCTCTGCTGACCAATTTGGTTCTGATTGGTCGCTTTCTATGCCAGAGTCAAAAGCTTCGCCTCCTAGGCAGCCATTGCCTCCCCACAGCACCCACATTTGGTTCTGATTGGTCGGTTTCTATGCCAGCGTCAAAAGCTCCACCTCCTAGGCAGTCATTGGCTCCCAAAAGCACCCATATTTGGTTCTGATTGGTTGGTTTTTATACCAGTCAGCATCAAAAGCTCTGCCTCCTAGGCAGCCATTGGCTCCTCACAGCACCCACATTTGGTTCTGATTGGTTGGTTTCTATGCCAGTCAGCGTTAAAAGCTCCACCTCCTAGACATCCATTGGTTCTTCACAGCACCCAATTTGGTTTTGATTGGTCGGTACCTATGCCAATCAACGTCAAAAGTTCCACCTCCTAGGCAGCATTCGTTCTTCACAGCATGAACATTTGGTTCTGATTGGTCGGTTCCTATGCCAGTCAGCATTAAAAGCTCCGCCTCCTAGACAGCCATTGGTTCTGCATAGTACCCACATTTGCTTCTAATTGGTCGGTTCCTATACCAGTCAGCATCTCCGGGCCTATCTCTGGGCCTGATCAGAGAGGCGGGGCTGAATAGCAGGCCCTGCAGAAGCCAGGAGATAAAGAAAGGCCCGGCTGCTGGCAAAGCTCAGAAAGACAGAGGGAGAGAAAGAGAGAAGCAAGTACTGATCAACAGCTGCCACTGAGGCTGCAGATCACACCCGGCTCTCTCTCTAGGTCTCAGCCCCTTGGACAGTCAGTGCTGGGTCGCCACGGCAACCCAGCACTGACTGAAGGACTTTGGGGTTCATCAGTCATTGGTGGTGGTCGGTTATTACAACCCTGGGCTTTTATATATTAGGATTATTGTGTTATTTTCCATAGGAACAACTGTAAACATAGTTTTGCCCCACCCTATGTATTTTACTGTAAATATGTATTGCTTTCACAATTAGGGGGGAATGAGGGAGGGAAGGAGAACAGGAGTAAAGGAAGGGGAAAAAAGGAACAATGAAAAAACTAAAATAGAAATGAGAGAAGAAGGAATGGAGGAAGGAAAAAGGAAAGTAAACCTAATAGGGAGTACACTATTGTCAGGCCTTTCTTGTTTTTAACTGCATTTTCTACTCTAAACCATTTTATATGTCTTTTTGTCTCCATGTTAAAATCGTGTGTGTGGTATATGAGAAAGGAGTAATATAGTTAAATTAGCAAATAATGTAAGCACTGTGGCAGCTGTTACATTGAGTGAAGTGAGAATGACCTGGCAAAGGGAAAGGATCTGAAAATCTGTTCAGTGTTATCACATTTTTATTGATCAATCTGGGACCAATTAAAAAGTACACACCAAAAAACACCCTTATCTAGAAGCAAACTTCAGGATGAGGATTAAGGGATATCCAATATCCATGAGGACAAGTATTTGTGAAGGAAAGAATTGACACCACTGGTGATATGAGGGTTTCTCCTGAGCAGATTTGATGGCTTCATTGAAAAAGAACAAGTTACATAGCCATGGCCGGCTGGCTCAGTTGGGTGGAGCATCGTCCTATACCCCAAAAGGTGGTGGGTTGGATTCCTGGTCAGGGCACATACTCAGGTTGCAGGTTTGATTCCCAGTCAGGGTGCACATGGGAGGCAACCATTGATGTTTCTCTCTCATTTCTCTCCCTCTTTCTCCTCTCTCTCTCTCTCTCTCTCTCTCTCCTCTCCTCTCCTCTTCTCTCTCTCTCTCTCTCTCTCTCTCTCTCTTCCTCCCTCCCTCCCTAACTCTCTCTAAAAAATCAAATAATAACAATAATAATACTACATTACATAAAGTTGTGATTTCAGCTTGGGCTGTATTTTCCATTGTACATTCCAATCTATTTTAAAGCAACAAAACAACCACCTTAAAAAATATCCATTCAAAAAAAATACCATAAACACAAGATAAAGACAAATAAAAACTTGGGGAATTTCAGCAGCAGACAAGAATCTAGAAGACAAGGGGCTTATGTCCTTAATGTTTGAGAGCTCTTACAAATCAATAACAAAAAGACCAATAACCAATATAGAAAAGTGAACAAAGCATATAGAAAATTCACAGGAAAATATACTTGTGACAAAATACAAGATGTTCAACTTCATTAACAACTAAAAACTGAAATGAGAATTTTTTTACTCATCATATTGACAAAGATTAATGAGTTAAAAATATTCAGTGTTAATTTGGTAAAACAAGCACTTTTAAGTACTGTCAATTGCAGTCTAAATTGTTCCCACTATTGTATAGGGCAATGCAGCAATCATAAAAAAAGCATATTCTTATTGACTAGATAATTTCATATCTGAGAATTTATCCTACAGATATGTTTTTGCACTGCCTTGTGAATAAATATGAAAGAATGTCTATGCAGCATTTTCACAAGCATTGGAAAGAACTAAGAATTCCTTAGAAGGAAAATGTTTAAATGGACTCTGATGTATCCACATAAAGGAGTAATAGACAGCTGTTCAAAACAATGTTAAAGATATACATATGCTGATTCAGAAAGAGTTTGAAAACATCACTGAGTGAAAAATCAAGAGACATAACAGTGTTTGGGGGAAAATAAGACATACTAGTGACCACTAGTAGGGAGTGGAGGGGGTCAGTACAAATTGGGAATGAGAGGGAGATTAACTTTCCAATATATACTAGTCAATGTTGATGGAATCTTTTCCTATGTGTACATTACTTTTTAACAGCTTTATTAAGATATATTTAGCTATCACACAATTCACCTATTTAATATACACAATTCAATAGTTTTGGTGTATTCACAAAGTTGTGCAACCATCACAATTGACTTTAAAACATTTTAATCACCTCAAAAAGAAACCCACTAGCAGTCATTGCCCATTTGCCACTCTAACCCTCAGCCCCTGATAACCACCAATCTACTTTCTACTCTATGGATTTACCCATTCATGATACGTCATATAAATGGAATCATATGTGGCTCTTTGTGGTCTTATTTCACTTAGCATAATGTTTTCAATGTTCATCATTACCATAGCATGGACAGAATTTCACTCACTTTTATGGCTGACAAATATTTCATTTTGTTTATCCACTGGCCAGCATGGTGGAGACCCAGGGAAGAGTAAATGTTCCAGCTTGAGTCTGAACCCAGTCTGGAAGCAGAATTCCCACTTTCTTGGGGTATCTCAGTCTTTTCTCTTAAGGCCTTCAACTAATTGGATGGATATTTGGGTTGTTTCTATTTTTTAGCTATTATGAATAGTGCTGCTATGAGCATTCATGTACATATGTATGTATGCATTACATTTTAATAAAAACTAGTTCAAACTTTAAAAATTAATATAGCCACAACTATTAATTGCTCAGAGGAAACCTCCATAGATGCTAAGATAGTGGGGAAATAGAATACATTTTCTATGGAGAGTTACTGTATCTTCAGTTATTCATAAAGAGAAATTTTTTAGAAGAAGATGGGGGAGAAAGAGAAAGCGAAAGAGAGAGAATGATACAGAGAGGGAGAGAAAAAGAGAGAGAGAGGAACATAGATTTCAGAAACACCGATCAGTTGCCGCCCACACGTGCCCTCACCGGGCATCAAACCCATGACCTTTTGGTGTATGGGATGACACTCTAACCAACTGAGCCACACCAGCCAGGGCTGTTATTTATAGAATGGAAATTTTGAGGAAGTGTTTTTAAACAGGCTATTTTCTGTTTCTGAAAGCATATTACTTAGTACAAATTTGTTACAAATAGAAACATCTACTTTAATATATTAAGGACAATGTTGAATTATACCAAAGTTTCAGATCTAAAGTTTCACCTTCCTGAGTACATTCATGTTCCTAAAAGATAATCCACAAAATCCTCTTGCTATATAGACTTGTGATGGTTAATTTTATGTGTAAACTTGCGTAGGCAATGGTACTCACTTATTGGTCAAATATCAGTCTAGATCAGCGGTTCTCAACCTGTGGGTCGCGACCCCGTTGGGAGTCGAACGCCCCTTTCACGGGGGTCACCTAAGACCATCGGAAAACACATATATAATTACATATTGTTTTTGTGATTAATCACTATGCTTTAATTATGTTCAATTTATAACAATGAAACTGGGGGTCACCACAACATGAGGAACTGTATTAAAGGGTCACGGCATTAGGAAGGTTGAGAACCACTGGTCTAGATGTTGCTGTGAAAGTATTTTGGGGATGTGATTAACATTTAAATAAGCAGATTTTTTTTTTAGTAAAGCAGTTTAACTTCCATAATGTGAGCGGGCCACATCCAATCAGTTGAAGGCCTTAAGAGAAAAGACTAAGGTGCCCCAAGGAAGAGGGAATTCTGCTTCCAGACTGGATTCAGACTCAAGCTGGAACATTAACTCTTCCCTGGGTCTCCAACCTGCCAAGCTATCCTGCAGATTTTGGATTTGCTAGCGCAATTCCTTAAAACCAATCTCTCTTTCCCTCTCCCTCTCCTCTCTCTCCCCCGCCCCAGACACATGAATGATAGATAAGTAGATAGATCTGTCCTATTGTTTCTGCTTCTCTGAAGAACCTTACTAATACAAGACTCAGTGATCGTTAGTGTTAGAAAGTACAGATCATCTCAATCAAATCCTGTCATTTTATAGTTGGGAAAACTGAGGACCTACAACAGAGGAGAGTAAACTAAGAACTTGCTAGGATGATAATTTATTCTAAAGGTTTTGAAAAGTACACAGGAATAAGATCACAAAAAGTGACCCCATACCTGTGTAATTAGAAAAGGTGAAAGGTAAAGTAAAATGATCAAATTATCATTTAAACATATACAATGTGTTGAAAAATATTCACTTTTCCAGTTTCCCCAAACTACTTTATAATATAATTATATGGTTCCTGGAGGCTAGTTATAATTGAATTATAGGGTGTCTTGTTCACATTCTAGCTGGTGGAAAAAAATTGCTCAGCTCTGCTTCGCGGTTCTCTAAACACCGGCTAGAATACTCATGAGGCAGCTTATAATTCAATTATAACTCCCCTCTGGGAACCATATAATTATATATAAAAGACCTAAGCCATCATATGTTCTCCATTTATTTTTTGTTATGAAAGGATTTGTCTAAAGTCTGATATTAAATTTGAATAGGTCTGAGTCAATTTGCACTCAAGATTTACCCAGATATTCAGATAATAAAACTGTATTAACCTAGAGGAAAGAAAGACACTAAGAGTTGATCTGTTTACCCAAACAAAAAAACAAAACAAAACAAAATATGTGTCTTTGGAGATTATATGTGTGTGTGTGTGTGTGCGCGAACGCGCACGCACGCACATGTGTATCTGTATACACCCATCACATACAGAGCCACACTTCTGTTTTTAAATGAACTTGTAATGAAATAGTATTGTAAACTGCTAGTATAATTACTATGACTCAGATCTGAATAAAAGATTTTAGTGCACTGCATCAGTTAATGGTTCAAAAGAGTATAGATTTTATAAAAATACTAGTGGCCCAGTGCACGAAATTCATGCACATTAAAAGGGAATTAATTAGAGGAAATATTTTAATATTGCTATTTGCCCTTTCTCTATAATAGAAGTGTCAGAGATGAAAGAAAATTAGTATATGACAATCTTCCTCCTGTCAGAGTCTGGGGCGTGCCACAAGACCCAGAGTCAAGTCCCCGCCCACCTGCATGCACTACAAAATCACCTGAGACCCAGACTGGCCGGCCCCACCCCCATCAAGCCCCGCCATGCAGGGGGGCACAGCCTCAGGTCCCCTGTCAAGCCCCGCTGGGCAGGGGGTGCAGCCTCAGGTCCCCTGGCCTGTTGTCAGGCAGGGGGCATGGCCTCAGGTCCCCTGGCCTGGCATCAGGGCGGGGGGTGCGGCCTGAGGTTCCCACCCCAGCCCAGTGCCAGGGTGGGGGGCACAGCCTGAGGTCCCCCGTCAAGCCTCACTGGGCAGGGGGGTGCAGCCTCAGGTCCCCTGGTCTGGTGCCGGGGTGGAGGGTACAGCCTGAGGTCCCCTGTCAAGCCCCACCGGGTGGGAGGCGCAACCTCAGGTCCCCCGCCCTAGCCCAGCGCCATGCAACCTCAGGTCCCCGCTGATCGCTCCTTGTGGCTTGTTACGAAAACCCCTCCTCCGCTGTGGGCACAGCCATCTTGTGTTATGGGAACTCTGCCTGTGCTGTGGGTGCAGCCAGCTTGTGACGGTGTGACAGTCAATTTGCATATCACTGCTTTATTATATAGAAGGATGGTATGGGGACAATTTATATTTATCTTAATCCAGGGAAACTCTCTCTGCCTCTCTGACCCATTCATTTATGCATTTAATAGACAGTCACTAAATTTAATAGAAAGTCACTATGCCAGGTATTTTATGTCCTTCCCTACTCACAGTTCATTTGAGAACGCTCCTGAGTGTGTGTGCACATTCCTCTAGAACACAACTCATCATTCCTCAAGCAATGAATTCTGAAGTTTGTCATTTATTTAATTCCACAAGGATTTCACATACACCCCATATATAACATGTGCTTGGCTACTGTACATGGGGAACAAAGGAATAGCTATAACCTAAACCATACACTTGAATTTAAAGTTTAGCTGAAGAGCTAAGTCTTAACTTACAAGTAGAGGAAACTCAGAGTTTGGCAACAAGAAGCACTAAGAGGAATTAAATGTGTGAGAGAGGAGATGAGGCATGCCAAAAACTAATTCTATATACCCCACAAGTTTGCCTATAAGATGTTCTGAGACTACATCATGATGCCCCCATCAATTCAATCTTTCAGTGTCTGACCTCAGACCTCAAGCAACAGAGTAAAGGGTTGGATCCCAGGCTGTGAAATCAGAATGCAGGGCTTCCAGCTCTGAGACTGACTAACCAAGGGATTTGGGGCAAGGTACTTAATCTCTCTATGCCTTCATGTGCCTAATGTGAAATGAAGATAGTAATAGATTCTATCTCAAAGTTAATATGGGAAAGCACTTCAACTATGTTATGGACTAAATGTTTATGTCCTCCCAAACAGTATATGTTGAAATCCTAACCCCTGATGTGATAATGTTAGCAGGTAGGGCATTTGGGAGATGATTAGGGCATTTGGATGCCATCCCCAAGCATGGATTGGTGCCCATATGCCCTGGGAGGAGAAAGCGAGAAGCCCCTTCTGCCATGGGAGGAGAAAGCGAGAAGCGGGCTCTCACCAAAATCAGAATTTGCTGGTAACTTGATCTTGGACATCCCAGCCTCCAAAACTGTGTGAAATACATTTACTGCTGTTTATAAGCCACCCAGTCTATGGTACTTTGTCATAGCAATGGGAACTAAGACAGTATAGATCCTGACATATAGTAAGTACTTAATTGCTATTAGCTATTATAATAATTTTGTTGTCATTGTCATCTTCATAACATTCATCATTATCCTAGTAATAGTGATGGGAGATGAAGGGGAAATTTCCATAAGATTAAGATATGGCTACAAGTAGGAACTTTCTGACAAAGTTATATATTTTTAAAGGTGATATGAAAAGATGAAAATAATAGCATATTACCAAAAATAGAGTCTAACTAGCTAAAACTAATACAATCTGTGAAAGATGTAGAGGCCAAAATATTCAGGTGTGCAGGCTTTTTAGGTATATTTAGGGCAAGATTAAAAATGAGTGAATTAAAAACAGTGCTAGAGTCAGTGGTGTAATGATGATACTTGTCAAACAAATTCTGGAATCAATAAGTAAATAACCCTTATTTTCCATCTGTATTTTTTTGTCAAAGAGAGATAATATTTTACGAAGAAGAAGAATAAAATCATTAGTAATAATGAATTGAAGTCCAGGATTTATGAGGAAGTAGTGTTTAAAAACATTTATATTCCTTAGCCCTTGTAAAAGGTTTCTTAGAGTACAGAGTTAGCTCTGAAAGAGGAGGCAGTGAGGACCCGTACTCAGCATAGGCATACTCTGAATATGACTTGACAGATTAACTTCAAGTTCCTTTTGAGCAGACTGACTAAATAGACAGGACAGGGAAATGAGTAGATATAAGTGTTTCATATTCAGTAAAGCATTTTTCAATGTCTTTCATAATATACTATTACATAATTTTAAACAATATGTAAGATAAATGAAGGCACAGTTCAGTTGACACATAAGGGAATGAACAACCATACCAAAGTTTCAGTTGGTTAATTTGTCTCCAGTGATCATCTTTTCCACATACTATTTAATATTTTTATATACGCCATGGGTTAGGAAATCGTTTTTAGATGACACTGAACTAGTCTGAATAGCTAACCTGTTGAATGATACAATCATGACACCCTAAATTCATGCCAGGATATAACTATGATCTAAATATGACGTTATAATTTCATATATATATATAAAATTCTGCATTTGTATTAAAAGTATCTTTATTACCTAAGTATGTTATGGGAGAAATTGGCTTTAATTAGCATGTATACAAAATTTTAGTTAACTGTAAGCACAATGAGTTGGCAGGATGATGTGGTGATGTGAGCATATGCTGTGTGAATAGAAATGTAGGCTATTGAAAGAAAAAGATGATACTCTTGATCTAACTTGAGTACTCAAACTATATTTGGAGTACTTTGTTCAATTATGGGCTCATCATCTTTAAAGGGTTGAATCACTATATTGTACATATGAAACAAATATAACCAATATAATATTGTGTACCAATAATACTTAAGATGTTGAGAAGAGAGTGACTAGGATAGTTGGATGGCATGAAGTTATGTCATAGCTGCATGTGTATAATGGATACTTGTCAACAAAGTTAAGGAAAGGACTCAAACAACAGGAATATATGACTTATGTATAAGAATTCTTCTAAGTCAATGCCTTAAATTGGACAAACTTGTAGGAAGCTGGCAGCTAGGAGTGAGAGCTGGTAGGAATATGGGAACACAGGATTGCTACATGATTAATGGTATTCCATAGGTAAATTTTTCTCTGGATCAACTTTTCTCTGAAAGTCAGATAGTCTGGGACTACCTTCCCTAGTTGCTTCTACTTCTGGCTCCAACCCAGAGTCTCTCCCTCCAATAAGCCTGATTCTGAGCCTAGCTACTTATGCAAATGAAGGGAAGCAGCAAATTAGTGGCAATTTTTAATGTCCTTCATTATTTTGCTCTTTAAGTTATAGTCCTCAAATAGTTGATGCATAGGGAACACCTTCCAGTACTGGAAAGATCACTGAGCTGAGAGAACACCAAGGTTATATATATAACCTGCATTATAGTCCATTTTGTCCGGGTCCCAATTTTGTCATCTGAGAAAGGAGGCAGTCAAATTAGTCTCTAAGGTAATTTCCAAATTGAAAATCTATATATATAAAACTCTAATGTGCAAATAGACCTAACAGCAGAACAACCAAACAACGTTGTTATGATGTGCGCTGACCACCAGGAGGCATGCACGGAACATGGTGGGCTTCGGCAGCAGGTGGCAGAGCACGGAACATGGCAGGCATCAGCCATGGCAGAAGGGTGGAGCAGGTGAGCTGGGGTGCCAGACCAAGGTGGGGCACCAGTCGCTGTCATCGGGGAGAGCCTCTGGTGGTTACTGAAAATTCTTTGCTCCCACACACTGTGGTCCCGTCTGGTACTTGCACCTACTGCTAGCGCAGACCCCACTTGCACCCACTGCCAGCACCCGGCTCCAGCCCCAATCGCTCAGCGCCATCAGTGGGTGCAAGTGGTGGCTGCTGGTCCCAATCTACCCTCAGGGTTTCTCCACCTCCCCCTGCTCCTGAGGGGTGAATGGAGCCAGCAGCCGCCTCTCGCACCCACTGCTGGCAATGGCCCCGCTTGCACCTGCTGCCGGCACCCAACACCAGTCCCGATTGCTTGGTTCCATCAGTGGGTGTGAGCAGCGGCTGCCAGCCCCAATCGCCCAAGGGCTTCTCCACCTCCCCCTGCTCCTGAGGGGTGATCAGGGCAGCAGCTGCCGCTTGCTCGCACCCACTGATGGCGCCGGCCCCGCTCACACCCGCTGCTGGCGCTGGCTCCAATCATTCCACACTGTCAGCGGGTGCAAGCAGGGCCAGCGCCATCAGCACATGAGAGCGGTGGCAGTGGGAACAGGGCTGCCTGCAGACAGGGGACCAGGGGCTATGGCCGGCAGGGGTGGGAAGGATGGGCTGAGACCTGCCCCTGTGCCCACTGCAGCCTCACAGCCCATGGTTCCTTTCAAGGTGCACGAATTCATGCACTGGGCCCCTAGTATATTATAATTCTATCAATAATGGGTTAGTTTTTTAAAAGATTTTATGGCTTTTTCAAAGGCAATAACAAAGCATGAAAATAAGTAATCATTTGACTTAGTGAACGAAACTGAATGAAATATTGTCATGCTGCATATTCAGTTCAGAGACTGCTAAGAACTTTTAAATTCAGTGATTCATGCAAACCATTTCATTTCCAATTCAATTTGCTTTAAATGAATGTTCTCTTGTTTGGTATTTGATTGACTGGTTTGAACTTAGGTCCAGTCTTTAAAACATTAGTTCAGTTTGGTAGAATTTCATACAAGCCTTTAAAGAGCTGCCTCCTAGCATAGCAAATCCTACATCAAGCAAAAAAGGAACTTGTTCAATGCTTGAAAGAGAAGGTCATAAGCCCTACAAGACCACAGAAGAGGATTGAGCCTGGGAACTCCTGCTATAAATTATCCCAAGCAGGGTTTCTTTAAGTGATAATGGCTCCTTCTAGTTTTTATTCAATTTACATATTTGAGCCCAAATATGTCTTTATTTAAAGGGAAAATGTTTGGCATAAGAAAAAAGTAAAAGGCCCAAATATATAATATTTACAAGTATAGAACTTAGGACAAAAATCCTTCATTTTCAGTAACTTTCAAATATGGTTTTTCTCAGAAATAGAAGTTCAGAAAATTAAAGTTTATGTCTCACCATACAGTACATTAATTTGCAGAGATGCACAGCAAATGTTACTAGTACATTCTTGCCTCAGCACCCCCAAAGAAAAGGTTTAGTTTTCCTTAGAATCCAAGTCAAGGGGTCTGAGGGAAAATCCAGTCTCATAAAAAATCCAGTGACATGAGTAGCTTCCCAAGCATTTTAGACCAGTTATTCCCCAAATAATATTGGTGTTCAAATAGATTTCAGTTTATGTAAGAGCCTTCCAGGTTAGGGCTGTATTGCCAGAGACTCTAGGAAAGAATTTGAAATGCTATTTGTTGACAGGGAGGGGGAGATATACAGTTTATCTAATAAAAACTTTACCTAATGCTCCCCCTATTTTAAGAAGCATTCACTTATGCTCATTACTTCTTGGGCTCCATTTGGGCTACTGTATCATTCATCTGAGCTTTCAGTAACTCAAGTTCAAGAGTGCTTATTCTAAGACTATTGGTAAAGCAGACAAATTCTGTCATGTTTGAACTGTGTGGCAGGTCACAGGTTTCTTAATACTGCTAAAGTTTGAAATGGCTTCTTGAGGCAGTTGTTTTTGTTTTATTTTTTTGTTTTGTTTAGGAAGGAGGTTCTTTTTAAATAAATAAACTAACTTCAGGCTCCCATTTAACCCTTTATACTTTTCCTTCTCATCCTTACTTTTTTTCTGAGACAGAGAGAGAGAGAGAGAGAGAGAGAGAATCAATGTTGACTTTAAAATATCCTGTAAATTTCTATAAATTCCAGTGAAAAGCTGATTAAGATTTAACCTGCAATGCTTTGGAAGACATATGATCAAAGGAAGAGTAAGAACTAATATTCTAGTACCATATGATAAAATGCACATAATTTTAAATAAAACACTTCCTAATTTGCATAATTGAGCAAAGAAAAACAAACTAATAATAAGCCACTGACTTGGAAATAATCACAACTGCTATGTGATTGTGAGAATTAGGAGCTTAACTGGGGGAAGCAATCTACAATGAAAAGAAGTGCTGATGGCAGCATGACAATGTTGAGGGCTTTGACCTAAAAGTTGCTGGCATGCCTCTTTAACCCGCCCCCCCAATTATTCCTGTTTAGGTTCTGCTCCATGATATTTGTGGGAAAGGTCTAGAAAAAACTTAATTAATGGAATGGAAAATAAACAAAAAGTACTAAGTTTCTTCACCTGGAGAGACAAAGGCTGAGAAGAAAGGTATATGATGGAAGACTAACAAATGAAGATTTGGATTGAACAAATCACATTTCAGACGATAAAATTAGGTAACACCCCATGAAATAGATAATGAAGTTTATGGCCAATGAATGGAATGAAATACTACTTTATATATCATTTATACATGAATTTTTTCAAATACAATACATTTAGGGAAAAGAAATAGGAACAAGACATGGTATTTAACCTCAAGTGTTCACATTCAAGTTGGGCAAATACACAAAACCTAAACATGTTAAAATGTTATAAATGATTTTAAAAAGGCACAGGCTATGAGTATCCTATCTAATAAAAGACAAAAAGGGTAATTGACCATAAGTTCGCTACGCTTCCCATTGGCTAATCAGGGTGATATGCAAATTAACTGCCAAGGAAGATGGCGGTTAATCGCCAACAAAGATGGCGGTTAATTTGCATACGTAGGCACAATGATAGGAGGCGAAAGGGGAAGCATGGTTATCGGAAACCCAGGTGGCAGGCAAGAGCCCTGCCCCCCCGGCCCTGGGTCAGAGAACCGGGGCCACCTTTGCCCGCCCCCCAGCTGGTGATCGGAGAAGCCAGAGGGGGGCAGGGAAGAGGCGGGCGCCGGGGCCCGCCTCTTCCCTGGCGCCCCCTGCCCAGGATAGGCGGCTGGAGAAGCCCCCATGTGCGACTGCCCCTGGGTTGCCGCGGCGATCCTACAGCAGGAAAGGGCGGCCTGCAGCCAGTCCCCCTTCACACCTGCCCCTGGGTCGCCTGGCGATCCCACAGCAGGAAAGGACGGCCTGCAGCCAGCCCCGCTTTGTGCCTGCCCCTGGGTCACCGCTGTGATCCCAGAGCAGGAAAGGGCGGCCCCACCCTGGCCACAGCTCAAGGGAGAGTTCAACACGCAGTGGAGGCCAGGAGCCTGAGAGATCAACACAGAGGGGCGCCTGCTCCAAGCCTCCACAGTGTAGCTGGGGGCAGGCCCCTAGCAGACACACACACACACACACACACACACACACACACACACACACGGGAGGCCTGCTCTGAGCCTCTGCTGCCAGACTGTGGCCGTCAGTAGTACATCCACTGAGGGCTCCCGGACTGTGAGAGGGGCAGGCTGGGCTGAGGGAACCCCACCCCCCAGTGCACGAATTTCGTGAACCAGGCCTCTAGTAAGAACATATTAGGAAATAGTTTTCTGAGGGAAGGTGATGGTTATGAAATGGAGGGTAGGAAGATTTGACAAAAGAGAGGGCATTTGAATTGGGTCTTGAACAATTACTTGAAAGTTCACTGGTATCAGAAGGGAAAGGAGGCTATTCTAAAAGAAACAAAGGCATTATAGAAACAAAATAAACAAGTTAATGAAACAGAGAATGGTCCAGGGAGGTTGAGGTATAGCTGGCATGAGATAAATAATGAGAAATAAGGCCAAAGGTAGGCAGAGCCTTAAATGCCAGCTCTGCCTTCTGGAGAATGATTCTACTTGTAAAGATTCAGGGGAATGAAAATTAGATCCAATAGGAGCACATGCTTAACTGTTTTTTACATATCTGAGGGGCTATGGTGTGATGTATTCTGTATGATTCAAACCAATAGACGGACATATTTGAACTCAGTAAAAAGAAGAGATGATGGGGTGATCATGGGGATGGAACAGTCTGCTTCAGAAGTTCTCCAGATGTTCTCAGTCACCTAATGCAATGCTGTAGAAGGTACTCAAGTATTATATAAATACTAGAGGCCCAATGCATAAAATTCGTGCATGGGAGGGGGTGCTGTCCCTCAGCCCGGCCTGCACCCTCTCCAATCTGGGACCCATTGGGGGATCGGGCCTACACCGGCAGTCGGACATCCCTCTCACAATCTGGGACTGCTGGCTCCTAACTGCTTGCCTGCCTGCCTGCCTGATCGCCCCTAACCGATCCCCTGCGGGCCTGATTGACGCCTAACTGCTCCCCTGCCAGCCCAGTCGCCCCCAACTGCCCTCCCCTGCTGGCCTGATCGCCCCCAACTGCCCTCCCCTGCCTGCCATCTTGTGGCAGCCATCTTGTGACAACATGGAGGCGGCCATCTTCTGGTGGCCATCTTGTGACGACGTGGTCAGCCATCTTGTGATGATGTGGGGGCAGCCATCTTGTTATGATGATGTGGTGGCCATCCTGTGATGACCTTGTGTAGCGCCACCTAGGCTTTTATTATATAGGACTAGAGGCCCAATGCACAAAAATCATGCAAGAGTAGGCCTTCCTTACCCCAGCTGCCAGCACCAGCTTCACCCTGGTACCTGGGACCCGCGCTTCCCTCGCAGCCCTGGCTTCATCCGGAACCATCCAGTCTAATTAGCATATTACGCTTTTATTATTATAGATGTTATTGAAGTTTGGATTAAACAACCTTTCAGATCCCTTCCAAGTGGGATTCTATTCACTCTTCCACAAGAGAACTCTTCAAATAGGATATATATATATATATATATATATATCCTGCTCTGTTTATTTTACCTCAAATACTTTAAATTCCTTTACACATTTTGCATATATATCTTAAATTTACACAATATTTTATGTCAATTATGTCTCCATAAAGCTGGGTAAAAAAAATAGTAACTACAGCATGCTTTACCCACACCTTTCTGGTTCATCTCTTCCTGGATACCATCATATGTGGTCAGCCCATGTTCCTAATTAAATCTGACACCAAAAATTGAGCATACTGCTTACTTCCCAAAAAGGGAACTAGATTCCCATGTTACTAATTAGAATTTTATGTACAGTAAAACCTCAATTAACTGAAGCCCAACTAATGAAACATTTTATTTCATGTTCTATACTCAACTTTTATGAGAAAAAGTAACATGGTGACTAAGCGAGCAGATATCTTGAATTTACTGAAATAAAAACAAACTCATCTCCCAAGAAGTGGCTTACACTAATATAAATCATCACGATCTCCTACTTTTCCTGTACAATAAGAACTGCTTTCAAAATGAGGGGGGCATTCTTAATGATGAATGTAAGACCTTGAAAAAATTTCAAATACTAAAACACAATTATGTTCACTAAACTGTACTTATTAAGGTAGTAAAGTGGACTACAATTTTATAAAAAGTTTCAACCACAAAGACTGAAATAAAAGACAGCTGTTGATTTCTTAAAAGCCTCAATTAGCCCAGCCAGTGAGGCTCCATGGTTGAGTGTCAACCTATGAACCAATAGGTCACAGTTTGATTCCCAGTCAGGGCACATGCCCGGATTGTGGGCTCAATCTCCAATGTGGGGTGTGCAGGAAGCAGCTGATCAATGAGTCTGTGTCATCACTGATGTTTCTCTCTCTCTCTCCCTCTCCCTTCCTCTCTGAAATCAATACAAATATACATATATTTTTAAAAGCCTCAATTAACAACCTCTTCCCTAAGCATCTACTTAATTAAGACTTTTCTACATTACAGATTCATGTCCTTCACTATTATGTGTGAGGGGGAAGGGAATGTTTCATTTTCACCTCTGTACCTACCAGTGATCTGGCACCTAGTGTTCAATAAATATTTGTTGGGTGAATTAATAATATACAAATATCTTCTATATAATAAAAGCCTAAGCGACCATTATGGCGAACAACCAGAACGACCGGTCGCTATGATGTGCAATGACCACCAGGGGGCAGATGCTCAACCCAGGAGCTGCCCCCTGGTGGTCAGTGCACTCCCACAGGGGGAGCACTGCTCAGCCAGAAGCTGGGCTCACGGCTGGTGAGTGCAGCAGCAGTGGTGGGAGCTTCTCCTGCCACCGCCTCCGTGGCAGCGCTAAGGAGCAGCGAGCAGGCGGGCAGTAAGGAGCAAGGGGTCCCAGACTGCAAGAGGGCACAAGCTGGGTTTGAGGGGACCCCCCCCCAGTGCATGAATTTTGTGCACCGGGCCTCTAGTTAGTTATTATATTAGCCTGCCTCAGTAGCCACATTCTCTCTTTTCATCCTCAAAAAGTTGCTAGTTCTGTAGTTATATACTGCTGTCAGGTCCTACACTTAAGATACATAAATATAAATATGGTACATGCAACATTATGGTACATTCATCATATTAGACTGTAGCCAGTAAAGCCAAATGGGGTCTTGAAGGTCATCTAATTTAACCATATAATTTTACACAGGTGAAAATTAAGGTACAGAAAACTTAAGTGACTTGGTAAAGGTCATATAGCTTGTTAGTGACAGAGGCAGGACTAAAACATTGTTTTTTCTTTCTCTCAGTCCTGTGAGTTTTCCTCTACAACAACTTGGCTCCACATTTTTTAAGTGAAGTAGGAAACTGATATACATTTTTTTGTGGTGACACAAGAAGTTGCTCAGAAATGTCATGGACATGGACAACAGTGTAGTGATTACTGGCAGGAGGTGGAGGAGGCCATAAGGGGGATAAATAGTGTTGGATGAAGACTTGACTTGGGGTGGTGAATACACAGTACAGTGTACAGATGAAGTGTTGTGGAATTGTGCACCCGAAACCCATATCATTTTGTTAACCAGTGCCACCCTAATACATTCAATTAAAAAAGAAAAAGAAACGTCATTCCATTTTGACAACAGAATTTTCTGGCACAAAGACGGCTGGTTTTCCTCTCTTTTATTGCAAAGGTATCTTGTATGTTTATTTTATGTCTTTGCTACTCTAAAATCAATCTCATGATGTTTTAAGAGACAATAAAATCCAGAATAATATGGCATAGATTTATCTATCCGTGGCAGCAATGCAGGAATTGCCATATCCTATTACTTGTCAGTAATTTATAAGACTACCTGTTGGGCAGAGTTGCTTTGTGTTATCAAAGTAATAAATTCTCACTTCATTTTTAAGAAACTGTAATTCTTGATGAATGAACTGCCCACTCAGGGACTGTCATGAAGCAAGGTTTGGAGCACTAGTAGTCAAAGGTTTAAGGGACTGTAATGACTAAAAAATCTTTAGAAGTCTAGGGAAGAAATTGTCAGGCATCACTGGTAAACCTTCCAGGTCTGATGGAATTTTCCATGCCCCTTTGGTTTTATATTTCAAGTGGTTTTGAATGTTATGAATGCTATGTTCAGGATGTTATCTATGGATTTTTATTTTTTTAATATATTTTATTGATTTTTTACAGAGAGGAAGGGAGAGGGATAGAGAGTTAGAAACATTGATGAGAGAGAAACATTGATCAGCTGCCTCCTGCACACTCCCCACTGGGGATGTGCCCGCAACCCAGGTACATGCCCTTGACTGGAATCGAACCCGGGACCCTTGAGTCCGCAGGCCGATGCTCTATCCACTGAGCCAAACCGGTTAGGGCTATCTATGGATTTTTATGATAAAAAGCTGGTCATGTGCCTTATGATCACATTGAGAGATTACCTCTAGATAGAAGCTTCAAAGACTACAGTCTGGAATGACAAGCTAAAATCTAGCCTGGGCAATTAAAGAAAAATTTTACTCCTGGCAAACAAGCCTCAGTAGGGATTCAGAAGCTGCTAGTCGATAAAAGTATCCCAATATTTCGGATCAAACCTGTGCATTACATTGAGGCACAAAGCAGAGGGCAGGAAAATTAGTGTGCTATGCACTGTCAATCCTCTAAGCCAGTGGTTCTCAACCTTCTGGCCCTTTAAATACAGTTCCTCATGTTGTGACCCAACCATACAATTATTTTCATTGCTACTTCATAACTGTAATGTTGCTACTGTTATGAATCGTAATGTAAATATCTAATATGCAGCAGGATGGTCGGCGACCCCTGTGAAAGGGTCGTTCGACCGCCAAAGGGGTCGCGACCCACAGGATGAGAACCGCTGCCTAAGCAGTCAATAATGTGTGGACATGGAGGGAAATTTTAACGGAAAGAAACCTGATAACTGATGAAATTATTAAGAAAAACAATAAACACAAAAATAATCCCATTTCTTCAGTTTGTGAACTGTGGTATCTATATGATCTTTGGGAAAATGGGATACATGATGAAGGAGATTAAAAGCATTCTAAAACTGAATGGATAATCAACTCAAAAATATTACATACTTACTTTGCTGTTACGGTCAATCATAAAGTGCACCTGAAAAAATAAAAACGCAATTTCAATTAACTTGATCTTTTATGTTTATATAATCAGAAATGATAGCATAGGTTTTTGTTGTTGTTTTTCATTCACACATCAGAAAGGCCATTTGAAGAAAAGTGGGCTTTTACAACTCTAATGCTTTATGGGCAATTTTTTTTCACTTTTATAATGGTAATTAAAAGTCAAAATAGGAGTTACCTGCAATATATTTCTTTTCTGTATCTGTTGATTGTCAACACTGGTTTTTCTGAGTCATTGTAGGTATATGGATAAGAAAATGAGCAGTCATCATTTTCAGAATAAATGATAGTGTGGACCATGGGCAGGAGGGACTATTGACTGCCAAGGTTACTGTTCCGTTTATCACTTCAGGGTCTACCTAGTGAATTTTTACTTCATTAATCAATGATCAAACACTTAATAAGTTCCTTCCAAGTCAGGGAACATCATTCACCAGGCTCATCATTGCAGAGCTGAGTTGCAACAGATTATTGCCACAACAAATTACTGAGATGCTTGACAAACTAGCTTATAATGTTTCATTCTTACCCTGTCAGGTAAAATTTGGCAGAATTAGGATTGACATCAAAGGCATTTCTGAAAAGGTCATGATCTTATCACATCACTTAGATTAAGTACTGTAAGGATTTGCTTCAAGTTGGTTGGGAAATCTTTAAAATTTTAGACAACTTGGAGAAGACATTCAGAGATTTCTCCCCTAGTGATCTCACTAAATTTTTTGGAAAGCTGGAGGGCATGATGTTGACAGGGCTGCTTACTGAAATAACTCATAAGACTGAAAAATAGTTTGGTCAGTGTTTACATGACTTCACCAGAAGCCAGAGAAAAGATAATCAGTTGCATCCCACTTTTTGTCTGTGTTTTACCTACATGTCTCCATAATATATTTACCTTACCTGTTTCCATGCTAATCACTCTAGGCCTGGCTCCTCAGGCTGGCCCTTCTAGCCTATTCGCTCAGACACAAAACTGATCTTATATAAGTTACTGCTTAGGCACTGGTCACACCACATAGTACCACACCACACAATATCACATCCTATCATCTAAGTCAGTGATTCCCAAAGTGGGCGCTACCGCCCCCCGGTGGGCGCTGCAGCGATCCAGGGGGGCGGTGATGGCCACAGGAGCATTTGGGGGCGATGAGTAACTGCTATTAAAATTTAAAAAAAATTAATTTCCAGGGGCTGAGTAATATTTTTTCTGGAAAGGGGGCGGTAGGCCAAATAAGTTTGGGAACCACTGATCTAAGTCCTTCCTAAGTCAGCTTCTAAATATTTTGGATCAGCACCACCCAGGTTATAAATTATCTCTATCACCTGGGGCCTTTACCATTCGAATCTCGTCATTTCTACCTACTCATCAATGATATATGTCAACCATGGGTCTGTTTTTCAGTCTTGGGTCTGTTTCCAATAGTTTCTTATCTATCAATATCCCCTAGTACAGACTCACTACTCTAGTCAGCTCTATAGCAACACTAATTACACTAAGACTATTTTCCACTCCAGGCCACTGCTCATACTATGTCCCTATCCATCCTACTTCCTTTTCCCATCATTTAGCCACACCCTACCCATCACATATCATTAAAGGTCCCTTTCTGCCTGGCCAGTATTGCTCAGTGGTTGAGCATTGACCTATGAACTAGGAGGTCAGGGTTCAATTCCTGGTCAAGGCACATGCCCAGGTTGTGGGCTCAATCCCCAGTGGGGGTTGTGCAGGAGGCAGCAGACCAATGATTCTTTCTTATCATTGATGTTTCTATCTCACTCCCTCTCCCTTCCTCTCTAAAATCAATTTAAAAATATACATATTATTAAAAAGGTCCCTTTCTTCAGAAGGCCTTCCATGATCACTTCAACAATGATAGAAGCTACAATTTTTAAGCATATATTACTTGACACTTTGAATCCTTTAAAGTTTTATTGAGATACTAGAGTCCCGGTGCATGAAAATTTGTGCACTGGAGGGGGGTGGTCCCTCAGCCTGGCCTGCCCCCTCTCACAGTCTGGGAGCCCTCTGGCCTCCCTCTGGGGTAGGGGACCAGGCTGATCAGGGGAAGGCACCGCCCCCATCACCCCACTGCTGCTGCCACTGCTGGCTTCCACAGCTGCGAGGCCTGAGCTCCAAGCCTTGCATCCACCAGGGCTCACAGCTGCCTGAGCCCACAGCTGCCTGAGCCCCGGGCCTCACCAGCCACTGTGGCTTTGTCCGGATGGACATCCAGATGGACATCAGGAAGACGTCTGCTCTAATTAGCATATTATCCTTTCATTAGTATAGATAATTTATATACCATAAAATATACCAACTACAATGTACAATTCAATGGTTTTTTTATTTAAGTCAAGGAGTTGTGCAACCATAACCACAAACCAATTTTATTAATCCTCACCCGAGGATATTTTTCCATTGATTTTTAGGGAGAGTGGAAGAGAGAGGGAAAGACAGAGAGACACATTGATGTGAGAGAAACTTATTGATTGGTTGCCTCCTGCATGAGCCCCTACCAGGGCCCATGCTGGGGAGAAGCCTGCAACCAAGGTATGTGCCCTTGACAGAAATCGAACCTGGGACCTTTTGGTCTGCAGGCGGATGCTCTATCCACTGAGTTAAATCAGCTAGGGCACCACAAACAAATTTTAGAATATTTACATCACCTCCAAAACATCCCGTGCTCATTTGTAGTCATTCTCTGTTCCCACTCCCAGCCTTTGGTAACCACTAATCTATTGTGTCTCTATAGATTTTCCTTTTCAGAGCATTATATTGTATATGAATGCAGTCATACAGTATGTAGACTTTTGCTTCTGGATTCTTTAACTTAGCAAAGTGTTTTTGAGATTTATCCATGTTGTAGCATATATCAGAACTTCATTCTTTTTTATGGCTGACTAATATTCCATTGTATGGATATGCCACCTTTTACTCATCCATTCACCAGTTTATAGACATTTGGGTTGGGTAAAATTTTTGGTTTTAGGAATAACAACACTGTTATGAACATTAAAATACGTTTTTAGACATACATTTTTATTATACGTGTGTATGTATCTAGCAGTAGAATTGTTAGAGAACATGGTAAACTTTTTTCATATGGTAAATTTATGTTTAACTTTTTTAATATATTGCCTTACAACTCACCCATTTAAAATATACAATTTATTTGATTTTAGGATATTCATAATGTTGTGCAACTATCACCACAATTAATTTCTGAACATTTTCACTACCCTGAAAAGAAGCCCCATACCCTTGTATTCATTGTTGACAATGTTCAAAAGATGCCTATAAGTTAGGTATTACATCCCTAGTTTTACAGGTAAAGAAATAGTGGCTTAGCCAAACCACATACTGATAAGTATCAGAGCCGGATACATTTGAAGCCACTGTGTATAGCTTACAGTATTTCCACATCACCAAGCTGTCACTAATCCTCAGAGTCCATCTTCTCTAAGATCATTCCAGAATGCTCCTTTGATTTCCTATTTACATATCTCCTTTAGTGCTCACCAATTTCCTTATCTATGTCTTATACCTCAAAAATGATGCCTTGTCTCTACAACTAAACCATAAGCATATGAAGAACAGGAAGCGTGTACTATATCCTTTGACTTTTTATATCAGTCCCAAAAAGTGCTGTGAAAAGAGCTCAATAACCTAACCGGCATGGCTCAGTGTTTGAGTGTTGACCTATGAACCAGGAGGTCACGGTTCAATTTCCGGTCAGTGATCCAGTTGTAGGCTCAATCCCCAGTGTGGGGCATGCAGGAGGCAGCCGATCAATGATTCTCTCTCAACATTGATGTTTCTATCTCTCTCTCCCTCTCCCTTCTTCTCTGAAATCAATAAAGACGTATTTTTAAAAAAGAGCTCAATATTTTTATTAATAAAAGATATTCCTTATTATTAACCTAAACCTGTACTATTATTAAAAGTCAGTTTTCAGTCTTTTTCTTTCATGTCAACATAGCACCACCAGCTGAAGCTCCATCATATTTTACAGTCGCGTACCCCATAACCACCTACTTTTAATTGGTAATATATGTATATCTGTACCATGCAGTCTTTTAGATCCTTATGTTTTACCTGAACTTGGGATTTATCCTCCAGGTGTTAATGTAAATATGTTAGACCTTGACTTCCCAAATTGATAAAAAAAACTTCTCATGGGCAAATGCATGTCTTTTTGTTTTGGGTCCTTTGTGTTAAGCAACAGTGATCAATAAGCAGCATGTGTCTAATAAATGCTTCTTCCAGTGTTTGAATGCCATGGTGATGAAGGAGTCTCTCATGATGAATTTTTTTTCTCTGGAGTGGAGTCTGGCATTCTTCTATATGCTGAGCTTGCTGCTGTTGTGCTGTGTGCCTTTGGGAAAACCGCTGCTCTGCCTTGGCTCCCTGCTTTGCCATCTGTGGCATGGGCATTGTATGAATGAGAAAATTTCACCAGCGCTTCCCACTCCTGAACCATCTTTTCAATATGCTTACTAGACCTTTTCAGTCATACATTCAGTAGTTTCAATATCCAGTCATTTTTACCTTGATATTAATGATGTGCTTACTGAAAACTCTTACCACCTTCCTACACTTATTTTTATGAACCCAGGCAATTTTTCACCTTTTGTAGCAAATAAATATGTATTCTCTTTTCCTCAATTTGAGATAACTTTGTCCTATCATAATTTAAAATTTCAAAACTATTTTCTTATGTCTAGAGCTCTTCCTTTCAAAGGAAAATCTGCTCTCCTGGATTCCCTTCTTAGGACACATCCTACAGCAACTTTCCTGCCTCATTAAATTTGTGTTTGCATTTTCCATTACTGCTGTTTTTTTTCTTTAGAAAAAACTGAGAAACATATGACTCATCAACATTAAATGCTGTCATATTTCAAAAGAAATGAGGCGTTTTCTTATTAACTGATAGAAAAACAAGCATAAAATATGATAAGGGATAAAATAATTGGAAGGAACATGAAATTGTCCCTAATTTTTAACCAGAGAAACTATTTAAATGACTGTTTTATTTTTAAACAGTGCCTTACACTTTATATATAGTTCTGAAAGTACCTAAACCAGCAGGTTAATTTCAAAATGTTATTAGATAACATTTATACACTTAATAATAGATCCTGTTACCATGGAATCTTAACTGAATTTTCTAGCTCTGGGAGTTGATTTTTTAGCAATTAAGCCCTTAGCTCTAATGTTTCATTAACAGATTTTTTATATGAATGTAATTATTTGGATGAGGATATTGAAAACATTTCCTAGTTTGCAAATGATACTCAAATTGGAAGAAAAGCAAATGATGAAGGAACTGTAATCAAAACCTTAACGATACATATTATTCAGGTGACTGAGTCAATATAAGGCAAAATATATTATCATACTAATGACTCTTGGGAACAAGAAAGTACATAGATCTCCCTATTCTCTGATATATCACCATCTCTACTCTTACCTTTTACCACCTCCCCCACCCAACAACACTCCCTAAGAATAGTAAGCAATAAAAGTGATCAGAAAGAAGCAAAAATTCCTTGAAATTATTGGCCTCAGGAAAAGTAGAACCAGGAGATTTTTAGTGGTTTAATAATCTGCCAATGCTAAGATAAATCAACCAAAGTAATCCTGTTTATGTCCAAGATGCTCATTATCGTACATCTGGACTTGAACCACCAGTATTGATCATTCTCTTTGTTCTGAACCATTGCTTCATAGTAGTACTTAACTAATTAAAATGTGATAGCTAGCCCAAGTGTTGAAACAGATGGAGAAATACAATGTTTTCATATTTGGATTATTCTCACTGAATGGAAAAATCAGAAATGTATTATCATAACTTATATGAAGAAGAGGAGGACAAATCCTGGGGCCTGATAACAAAGAATGCACACTCTTGGGTTGACAGTAACTGGGGAATTTTGAGGGCGTGATCAAATCATAGGGTGCTGGAGGCAAGAGCAGCCACCTGGCAGGGAAATGGCAGAGGAATAAGTCTTTTAGAAAGAAACTTTAGGTATAAACTTAAAGGGTCTTTCTGTACAAACAGGGGTTCTGGATATCAAGTGTCATGTGTTTAGTGAGTAGAACTGTTATGTAAACCCAATTCAGCTGTTTTAACCAAGAATTATATTCTAGATCAGCAGTTCTCAACCTTGGCTGCACATTAGAATCACCTGGGAATCTTTTAAAAATCCTGATTTCTGGGCCTCATCCTCCGGAAATTCTGTTTCTTTGTTATGGGGTGAGGCCACAACATTAGTAACAAAGAAACAGAATTTCCGAAGGATGAGGCCCAGAAATCAGGATTTTAAAAAGATTCCCAGGTGATTCTAATGTGCAGCCAAGGTTGAGAACAACTGTTCTAGATATTTTTAAAAAGGATGAAGCAATGAAGTGTTTGCAATTAGAGAGTAACCAGTTGGGATCCTAGTTGAGTGACTTGAAACTTGTTACTAACCTGTATGAGTTTCAGTTTTCTAATTCATAGAATTATTGTGAAGAATAAGAGAAGACATTGTGTCTCATAGTAAAATAGATACTTGCTAAACAGTTTTATTGTAATTAGTATTAGTGATAAAATATGTGCTTTCCATTTACCCCACCTCATGACCTACTGCTTATTAATGGCAGTGTTTCCTCATTTAAGTTTCCAGTTTTATATTTATAATGCACCTCTTGGTAGCTGAATCTGCAACCCAAATCTATAGTGATGATGGTAAACATGCAGAAATAATAAAGGGATTGGAAGAAATAAACAGAAAATAAAAGGTACTGTCCCCATACTTAAAATGTGTTTGTCATCTGGCTGGGGAGCTAAAGCATGAGTATTGACATAAAATGGTTTACGAGGTAACATCCTTAATAAGATTAGTCAAAATATTTTGAACACTTCGTAAGTGTTCACAACTGTGTCGGTCATAGTTTTCGCTATTTTACATGTGTTAACTCATTTATTACCCACAACAATTCTGTAAGTTAAGGACTATTATTACTCCAATTTTACAGATGAAGAAGCTGACAACAGAGGCTTAAGATAGTTCTCCATAGTCATATAGGTAGTAAGTGGCAGTGGCAGGATTCAAATCCATCTCTAAAGCCCATGCTGTTCAACACCTCACTGTTCTGCCTCTCATCTCAATCAATCATCTACCGAAAAAGTAACTAAAGGCTGTATATTGACAACTAAATGATCTTATGAAGAGATTAAGAAGTACAAATTGGTAGTTACAGAATAATCATGGGGATGTAAAGTACAGCATAGGGAGTATAGTTAATAATACTGTAATTACTAAGTATGATGTCAGATGGGTAGTAGATTTATTATTGGGGTGATCACTTTGTAAGCCATACAAATGTCTGATCACTATGTTGTACACCTGAAACTAATATAATATTGTATGCCAACTGTAATTGAAAAGTAAAAAAAATAAATAAAAAGAAAACTAAATGATCTTAAACAACCAAGAAAGACTGAATAATACACAAAGATGATAAATGTCTCTAAAGTAATGGAATAAAACTCAATGCTTCATTCATTAATAAGGTGGAACACGTTGAAAAGGCCAACAAACAAGGAATACTGCCACCATAAATTTCTGGTTTACTTGCTGAAAAGCAAGCTATCTGAGGATATTCAGTAGCATCTAAATATACTGTCTATTTCAATCTCCATTTATCAGAGACCTTCCTTGAGTAAGGACTATTTCTGCAATAAAAAATGCTGGTCATATTGGAACAATATATTTCAAAGCCACATTTTTTCACAATAATCATAATGAAAATCTTTCTGTATATTACAACTATCTCTGATAAACAATATGCAATTTATATTGAATGATTTTTCATCTTGCCCAAATTTCATTTCTAATGGTTGCTTACTAGTATGTTCTGCCACAAACATTTCTCAGATAAACCTCTTTTAGTTGTGGGAACACTTTCTTGACTATATTATTTCTCCATTGTCCTATCTATTCAAACAGGCTACAATAAAATCCCATTATGTGATTTTTCATGGGATTGAGTAAAGAAAACATCATAAAGAGGAAAATAATAAAAGTAAGATATATTGCTCCATGGAGACTTTCCTCGGAAGCTCTCTTTGTAGTAGACAGCTGTGCACTCACATCTGTTTCAGGACAACATGGAGATGGTAAGGATTCATGTGCAGCGTCCCTGTTTTCATAACCCTGTTCCCCACCTCTAAAGGTTCTCTTTACACTGGGTATAGTATAAGGAACCACTTGAGGCTGAGATGACAAGCAGGGGAAGTCATGCCTCACTTATTTGAGACTAAGGTCACTGACTGCCCCAGGTCCTGCACTTCATGCACATTTTCTAGTGTTCTCCAGCTCATTTTTTTAGCTCAATGCTACTCAAAGGTTGGTGCATGGAGAGCAGCACCAGCATGGGCATCATCTGGAAGCGTGTATAAATGCAGGCTCCCAGCCCCACCTCGGACCTACTGCATGGATCTGTAACAAGGTCCTCTGGTGATTCCTGTGCACATTCATGTTTGAGAAAGCAGTGCTCTAGAGATCACAAGATGCCCACTTGAAGAAAATTCAATAAACAATGAAAAATGAAAGGGTGAAATTAAGAGAAGAAAATCACAAAAGCAGATATATTTACGAAGCATCAACAAGCTTACTGGTGAGCCTCATTAACCCCATTTCTTTCCTCAATTTGTTGGGAGGAAATATCAGCCTGAAGGAAATACAAACTTAGCTAGGCTGTAGAAAATTCTCACTTTATTATAATCAGAATTAGTCTTATTATAAGCTAACATTTGTTGAGTTATTATTATATATCAGGCATCTTGTTAGATACTTTCCGTACATTATCCTTTAAATCCTCACATGTACCATATGAAGTCAGTATTTTCTTCCCTGATTCCTAGGTGGCGAAACTGGGACTCAGAAAAAGTACAATGCCTAAGTCACATAGCTAAAAATGGCAAACATAAAGCCATGTCGGTGTGACTTTGGAACCTGAGCTCATGACCACTTACTGCCTTTCTGATCTTTTCTCTATTGTGATTCCTAGCTGTTATTTCTGGCACGATGTTAATGCACTTCCATTCTATATCTACTCTCGGTGAGAAAGACATTTCTCCAATGGTGCAAAAATTTCTATTCAAGGTTTCATTCAGCTCTGCCTGCAAGTTCTCCAGAGATATCTAACCTCACTCTTGGAGGAGTCCCGGGCTTTGAATCTCTCTGGCTTCCCCATTCCCCACACATACCTTGAACTCTTATTTTCTCTGTCTTCTGGTTTAACTGAATCAGACTGACTTAGCAATGGTTAGGTTTGTTTTATTCTTTGTAAAATTCAACATTTTAATCTATCTTTCTGGGAGAAACTTTTGTCCTGATCCTCTTATCAGCCATGTAGCTTTTCATTCTAAGCTCTGTTAGGGCAGTAGCTTCATCTATCTGGTTCTTCACTATATCCCCAGAGCTTAGGACAGTGCCTAACATATAATAAGCACTCAAAAACACAGTAGCCTCCCCCCTTATCTGCAGGAGATACATTCCAAGAGCCCTACTGGATGCCTAAAACTGCTAATATATAGAACCCTATATATATATACTTTTTGTTTTCCTATACATACACACATACATACATACATACATACATACCTATGATAAAGTTTAACATAACTTAGGCATAATAAGATATTAACAACAGTAAGTAATAAGATAGAACAATTATAACAATATGCTGTAATGAAAGTTATATGAATGGCTTCAAGTAAAGTAAGGGTTACTTGAACACAAGCACTGCCATACTATGACAGTCGATCTGATAACTGAGATAGCTACTATAAGGGACTAACAAAGCATGGAACATATACCAGTATAGTGTGGAGCACTGGACAAAAGGATTATTCACATCCTGGGTGAAGTGGAGCAGTACAGAGCAAGGTTCCATCACATTTACACAGAGCGGCACACAATTTAAAACTTGTGAATTGTTTACTTCTGGAATTTTCCATTTAATATTTTCAAACCGCAGTGACCATGGGTAACTGAAACTATGGAAAGTGAAACTGAGGAAAGAGAAACCGCAGATAAAAAGGGGGACTACTGTATTTGTTGACTGAACAAATAAATCTTGGTGAGAGCAATTTCTATGGAATGCATATTCATTGGACCTCTATCCACACTCACTCACTAGATATATCTCTATTCTCACAGTTTAAAAACCATGTGTCCACTCCTCAATTTATAACTTCAATTCTGACCACACCCTGAACTTCATACTCATGTACCTATCTGCTTACCACTTGGTAATCACCACTTGGTTACAGTATGGGCATCTCAAATTTAACATGTTCAAAATCTGTCCCTTGGTTTTCCTCCCAAACCTTCCCCACTCTTATAACCCCACCCCTATAAATAGCATCCCTACTTACCCAAGTTACTCAGACCAAAAAACTTGGTGCGCTCCCCTCTTTCCCTCCAATCAATCAACAAGTTTTATCAGGTTTACCTTCAAAACACCTTCTGACTCTAGTCACTGCTCACCACCTCCACCACTCCAACTCTTGTCCATATCACCCACCATCAGCCAGCACCCAGACTATGGCAATAACCTCTTAACTGGTCTCAGCATTTCAATTCTTGTCTTCCTAAAATAACTTTCTACCCAGAAAACAGGGTAATCCTTCTAAAACATAAATTAGATTGCCTAACTCTTCAGCCCAAAGGCCTCCAAAGGCTTTCCATCATACTTAAAATAAAACTGAATTCCACACCATGGTTCCCAGGGCCCCACACAAACTGCCCCTGCCACCCTTGTATCACTAAGCTCCAATCTTACTGGCTTGCTTTTTGTTCTTCTAATACTAAAAGCTTAATACCACCTCAGGGCACATTCATTTATTAATAAATCTGTTTGGAATGCTGGCCCCCTCCACCTAGGATTTGTACAGCTGGCCCCTGCACTTCATTCATGTCTCTGATCAAGTGTCACCTCCTCAGAGAGAAGGCCCATGACAATCATAGCTAAAATAACACTCCAGCTGCACTACACCATCCTTTTTATTGCCTTGTCTTGGTTTATTTTTCTTTATAACATGTATTCCTAACTAATATATGTACATTTGTTAACTTATTGTTTGTGTTCCCATTAAAATGCAAGTTCCAGAAAAGCAGAAACTTGGTCAACCTTGTTTATTGTATCTCTGGTTCCTAGAACACAATCTGGTATGTGGTAAGCACACCAAAGTATTTGTTGACTGAATGAAGGGTGGTGGGTACCACATTTGTTTTTTAAACTTTCCTCATACTATTCTCTTTACAAGCCAACTGAATATGTGCATTTTTCCTCTTCCATACAGCCCAACATCTCTTAGGGTCTTTCCACAAAGATTCAGTTTCCCATTGAACAAATGCATCTACTTCTTGGTTTATTTACAAAACATAAAGAATTATCATACTCCAATCCCGTAAAAGCCTAATCCTCCCTATTTTTAATTCCTGAATTCCTGGGGTCTATCTAGATTGTATTTTTTTACTTTCATCAATCAAGTCTATTTAACTCCACATGTATTGGTTCCCACTCCTATACTACTCTGAGGTTCAATGTGCCCTACCTGAACTTTTGTACCCTGGTCTGGACTATGGAAAAATCTAGCAGCCTAAAATCCTCGTGTGTGTGTGTGTGTGTATGTGTGTGTGTGTGTGTGTGTGTGTGTGTGTGTGAGAGAGAGAGAGAGAGAGAGAGAGAGAGAGAGAGAGATCTAAGAGATTAACAAAGTTTTCCAAACCCACCCAAATCCTTGTATTTTAAAAGATGCCAAAAACCATGGCAACCATATGCTGCTAACTTTTTGTAACAGCCCTAATTTCACAGAATTTTATTTCCAGTGATTGCCATTCATTAAAGGAAATATAGTGTATGTATATCTTGTGAAATTGTCACCATGAATTCATTCACATATTAAGGGGGGGGGGGGTTTGAATCTTTCGTCAGATCATGTGTCCCTACTTAAGTCTCAGATAATAGGCCACTGTGACCATAGCCCTGTTGCTCTGTTAGCCTAGATTCTGGATCCCCACAGACTACTGGAGTAGCCTCTGCCTTGTCATCTCCTTACCAATTTTCATAAGGAGGGTGGAAGTCAAGGTGGGGATTCTCAGGTCCATCAGTGAAAATCAGTTTTCCTTTCTTCCTATATGTTCCTAGTTGGTTTTAGTTGACTGTGAAATCACAGAGGATAGGAGGATTGTAGCTAAAAAAGTTGGGAGGTATCTTTTCATATCCTTCCATCACCCTTTGTCTCACCTGTCCCTTCTTTTTCCCCATACTTACATCCTCTCTTCTCCAGACATAGGGGCACTAGATTCCTTCACATTACTCTGGCTACCAGCAGCTTTGATGTGTCACACCTCAGCCAGCCAGCCATCTATTCAACAAATCTTGACTGAGCATTACAACCTACTGGGAACTGTGCTGGGGATGGAAAGGCGATGAAGCATGATCTTTAAGTGCCACTTGCTTAAGGAGCATTTCCTGAGAGCTATTTCCTTCATTTATATCTTCAGTACTTAGACTGACAGCTCACCTGATATTCTGTCCTGGTAGGATCAGCTAATACTACTAATAATGAAGTATCTTTTTGTAAAAACATCAGTATTTTCATTAAAAATTCATTGGTCTCCTGCAGCCCCTAATATATAATAGTAATAACAACAGGGACCATTTTAATTGTCTACTATATCCCAGGCAATGAACTAAGTGTTTTATAGACATTTTATCTCTTAAACCATAACAACTAAAGCTCAGAGATATTAAGTCATTTACCCAAAGTCACTAAATAGTAGCAGAGCTGGGGTCTCTCTGACCCCAAACCTCAAGTTTGTAATTCTCTTTCATGATGGATTGATTAAATGTCTTAACCCAAAGCACAGCCATTTTGAATGGCAGGATTGTTTGAGAGACCTATATGGTACCTCCACCATCATATTAGGGAGAGAGCAAAGGAACAATTGACATATGGGTGAACAACCAGTAGATAGTCCTGAACCAGCAGTAAAAAGTTTTAGGAAAGTAAATGGTCAACCTTTTGATGTGCTTACTTGTGAACAGAAGCTGAGTTCATTACTGGGACATTTTGGAGGTCTTTTCAGGATTAGGTAACTAAGCAGTTCGCAAGTGTAATTTGATACCTACATAAGAGCAAAAGAGCTATCCTGATCCAGGCCAAAAGATCCAACCACAAACCAGTGAACAGTTGACTGTCTAGAGCAGCGGTTCTCAACCTGTGGGTCGCGACCCCTTTGGGGGTCGAACGACCCTTTCACAGGGGTCGCCTAAGACCATCGGAAAACATATATATAATTACATATTGTTTTAGTGATTAATCACTATGCTTTAATTATGTTCAATTTGTAACAAGGAAATTGGGGGTCACCACAACATGAGGAACTGTATTAAAGGGTTGCGGCATTAGGAAGGTTGAGAACCAGTGGTCTAGAGTTTTGGAAATTCTGTAAAGTTTCATTGATCCCAATGCCAATCTTTTAATTTGATCAGTCTCAGGTATGAAATGTACAGGGGGAGAAAAAAGTTACATACTCAAATGACAACTGTAATTGTTTATGCAATATAGTTGTAAATACCTGTACATTATTCTATCATAATAGATGTACCATAATGTTTCCATCTTGCTGTCATTTAGATTTTTCAGTCTTTTATCATTACTAGTAATAATAAAAATTATTGGCCTTGCATATATCTGTACACATTCTGATTATTTTCTCTTGATTGTTTTCTAGATACAAGATTTCTGGGTTAAAGCTTAATAGCTTTTTAAGGATCTTTGTACATACATGTATTGCCATTTGTATTCCAGAAAGATTCAACTAATTTATATTCTTATAGAAATCTATAAGCATGTCTTTATCACAGCATTTTCACAAGAATTTATTTATAATCTCTGTGAATATGATCAACAACAAACCCTGCTTCCATTTTGCATTTGTATTTTCCAAAAGTTTATTGTCCGTTTACATTCCTTTTTATTTCCTAGTCATATCTTTGCCATTTTCCTATATGGGTATTCATCCTTTTCTTATTAATTTATAAAATATATTTGTATATTACAGACATTAGGCTTTCACTTTATATATATATATATATATTTTTTAAATATATATATTTTCCATGTTTAAAATTTGTCATTTTATTCTAAAGATGTTTTTAAGAAAAAATATTGGTTTTTATAGATTTAAATCCTTTTCTTCTATGATTTCTTCTCATCATACAATCAGTTAAATAGTGAATTCTATTTGCTTCTATTTTTAAACTTTTTGAAGACTTAACTCTTAAATGTTTCAAAAATTTATTTAAGTATATGGTGTGAAGTGTCACTCTAATCTGAGAATTTATGCTAAATTCCCTCACCTTCCAAACAGCCAATTTTCCAAGAAGTATTTATTAAATAATTCTATCTCCATTGTTTTTTATGTTTCTTTTATAATAAAAAGTAAGCCCAACCACAGTGGCTCAGTGGTTGAGCACTGGCCTATGAACCAAGAGGTCATGGTTCTATTACCGGTCAGGGCATATGCAGGATTGCCAACTCAATCCCCAGTGTGGGGCATGTAGGAGGCAGCCAATCATTGATTCTCTCTCATCATTGATGTTTCTATCTCTCTCTCCTTCTCCTTTCCTCTCTCAAATAAATAAAAAATATATTTTTAAAAAGTAATATTATTTCAGGACCACCATCTAGTTCATTTTATTCACCTCTCCATTCTTAAAACCTTGACCATACTAGTCATTATTATAACTCTGGTGCATTTTAATATCTCTTGCTGATGTTTTAAAAATATTTTTAACTATTAAATTCTGCTTATTCTTCTAAAATGAATTTCAGAACCATTATATTAAAAGTAAACAGAAATCTTATTAAATTTATATGGAACCTATAAATTAATTTTGAATTTCCTATACCAATAAACCTATAAATCAATTAAACTGGAAAAATTTATATATTCTAAATATTCAGATATCCTAGCCAAAAATATGGTGTATCTCTTCATTTATTCAAATTTAACTTTGTTTCTCCAGAAAAATTGGTAGTTTTAAGGAAAATACAGGCCTTATGGTTTTCTTATTTAAATTATTAGAATTTGAAATTTCTTATTGTTAAATATTACCAATAAACTCTTTTTTCATATTTATAATTTCTAACTGGTTATTGCTGATATATCAACAGAGAAGTATACCATAATCCATAAGGGTTACATTAATAGACCATTACAAAAAAAGAGAGGAAACACTGTTATTTAGGAAACCTATTCTCTGCTGGAAGTTGTCCGCCGTAGAATCAAAGAGTTATGATATTACATACCACCCATCAAACTAAGAGAATTTAAGGCCATGTTCTCATTCAACAGTCATCATTCTCAGATGAGAGAGAAACCATTTATCAAGACACAGGAAGAAAGGAAGTAGCTATAACACAAGTCAAAGCACTGGGAAAAAACAATGATTCTGATTAAATTTTCAAAAGAAATTTTCAGTGTTCAATTGTGTTTGGTAAGTTTAAATCCCAAATGAAATTTTAGAGGAGATGTTATATGCCCTTGAAAAGCAGGTTTATAATGAAAATGCTGACAGAACTTTTGAGAGAAAATTTTAGTATCATGAGTACCTCTAATGTCACTTACATGTAAGTAACAAAATCTGTATACTTAGGCAGTATATATAAACTGATAAGGCTTTATTCTACTTATCTTATTCAATGTCCATTGTTTTCCATTATGCTACTATTAGGAAATAACTTTTCAATAAATGTTAAATCATAATTTCAATATCCTATATAATAAAAGGCTAATATGCAAATCAACTGAATGGCAGAAAAACTGGTCACTATGACACGCACTGCCCACTAGGGGGCAGATGCCCAACGCAGGAGCTGCCCCCCTGGTGGTCAGTGCACTCCCACAGGGGGAGCGCGGCTTATCCAGAAGCCAGGCTTATGGCTGGTGAGCGCAGGGGCAGTGGCGGGAGCCTCTCCTGCCTCTGTGGCAGCACTAAGGATGTCCAACTGACAGCCTAAGCCATCAGTCAGACATCCCCCAAGGGCTCCCAGACTGTGAGAGGGCACAGGCCTGGCTGAGGGACCCACCCCCTGAGTGCACGAATTTCGTGCACCAGGCCTCTAGTTTTATATAGAAAAGCATTCTCTTCTAACTCATTAATTATAAATACTGCCTGTGATATCTGGACACAAACAGATAAGATAGTTTTTTATCTTTTTAAAAATGAATTGTGCATACCATTTATTACTTTTTAAACTAAAAAAAAAATGTTCACGCATTTCTCTGACTCCCACCCCACACCCTGCCTCTTGAAACCATCAATCTGTTCTCTGTTTCTATAACCTTGGGTTTTGTTTTTGTTTTATTTTGGGGGTTTTTTAGATTCCATATATAAAAGAGATCATACAGTATTTGTCTTCCTCTAGCTAACTTATTTCACTTAGTATGATAACCTCAAGATCCATCCATATTGCAAGAAATGGCAAGATTTCATTCTTTTTATGGCCAACTAATATCCCATTGTGTACATATGCAACAATTTCTTTATTCACTCACCCATCAATGGACACTTAGGTTGTTTCTATGTCTTAGCTATTGTAAGTTATGTTGAAATGAATATGGGGACGCAGAAATCTTTTCACACATATCAGCAACTTTCTTGTAAAGATGTAGGTTGATTCAGTGAATCTAAAATCCACAGAAGGCTTTGTACATCTATGAAAGTCATCATCACACAAATTTTCTAATAAAGAAAACAGTAAAATTTTGGGCAAAGCAATATGAAACATAAGAAGAATTCTTGTTACCTACAATCTGAAGTCACAAATAAGAGACTAGTAAAAGTGAGAGGTCACTACTTTTCTAAACCAATAATCAGCATTTGCTGGTCATCTGTGACCTTATAGCAGCTTCTATGAAGATCACTGGGATTACAAGCAAAGAAGTAAATATACAAAATGAAATGGAATGAAAAGCAGGAGCATCCCATTTTTACAAAATCAAGTAAATACTTTAAAAAAAAACCTACATTGATGAAGGTAGGTCAGACATAGGAACCAAGTGAAATATCTCCTAATGGCCAAAGATGGAAAAATTTGAGCCACAAAATGAAGCAGTGTTGGATTACAACCCAAAATATAAAACAAATATCTACAAGTCCATACTGATACAAATCAATGATTGACTAAATAAATGAGTGGGAAGAAGATGTGAATCTCCTATGCAATATTCCAAATGATTTATGTAGATATTCTGCCTTTAAGGATGTGGAGTCTAACTCCTACTCATTAATGTGGCTGCACATAATGACTTCCTTTCAAAGAGTACAGTATAGAAAGGGGGGAAGGAGTAACTTGACAGTAGAGAAACCTAACAAACACTATCTCGGTGATCCAAGGCCAACATCAACAATGATAAGTCATGTTGATAATATGCTCTGTTGTTATTTTGTGAAGAAAATGGCATTTTATTCACCTCTGTGGTCTTTTTCCAAAAACCATAACCCCAGTGTAATCATAAGGAAAACATAAGACACATTCCAAAGGGGGCCATTCTACAAAATAGCAGACCTAAACTCCTCACAATTGCCAAAGTCAAAAGCAGAGTCTGAGAAACAGTCACAGCCAAAAGGAGACTGGGGAAACATGACAACTAAGTGTAATGTGGTAATCTGGATAGGATTCTAGAACAGGAAAAGGTCATCAGATAGAAACTAAGGAAATCTGAATAAACTATAAAAACTGAAATGTCAATAAATAGCAGCATAATAAATATGAAAGTAAATAACTGCTGAAAGAATTAAAAGAGGGTAGACAAAATGTGGCAGAATAGACGGATATGTCCCGAGCCTTGTCCTGGATCAGATAGAATGAGCAGATTAAATGAATAACATTCACCCTGAATTGGTGAAGGACTCAGCTGGTGAGACAATTTTCAGCCCTGAAGGGCAGAGGACCCCTGGAGAAAGGTAAAATCAAGGATCTGGGCTGGAGAAAACTGCCAGACCTCTGAGCCCAGAGGGTCAGAGGGAAACCGCAAGGCACCGAGCTGCATTCCTTGGGACAGGCACAGAGTCTGACTGTGAAAAGGAGGTCCACAGGACTGCTGGTGGCAGGGAATTCTAGATCTGGTTCCACAGTCACGAAAGGCTGAGCCCAGACTGTGCAGTGCTGGCAGGAGAGGGGCTCTCAGAGGCACAGCTCTTTCCCCTCTCTGTGGCCTTTACTTTTCTTCACTGAACCTAGTTCATAGGACTTTTCGGATGCAGACACAAACCCATGGCTGAGGTGCAGGAGAAAGGGCGAACTTGTGGAGTCTGGGGAGAGAAGAGGGTCCAGGAGAAGTGGCAGCAAGTCTGGTGCTGAGTCATACCTGACTCCCGGGACTTGGGCAGCCAATGTCTCCTGAAGAGACAGCCCCTCCCTCCAGTCTCCAGGCAACCAATACAGCCAAACCCAGAATACACCCTGAATGGTACAAATGATTAAAAAAAATCTGAATAGTTCCTGAGAGTCCACAGGGACTGGCCTAAATAAAGTCCTTCAGTCCCAGCAACAGGAAACTGAGAAACCCAGACAGTACAGAAGACTGGGATCTTAAGCCAGCCAAAGGAACAACACTTCACTTTTTCATTTATATTTTATTTTATTTTATTATTTTGTTATCTCTTTTTTTCATTATTTTCCTTTTTTTCATTTGTTTCTTTATTTTCTATTTCTTTTCTCATTATTTTTCCATCATTCTAATTTATTTTATTTACTTTTTATACCATGTTTAAATCAATTTTTTTGTAAATTCATTATTATTATTATTTTCTTCTCGTTCTCTTTCTTTGTATCCACTCATCCCCACTAGCCAGAGGAGCCACCACTGCTGCAAACAGCACCCAACACAGGAGCAGCTACCGCCACAACCTCCCGAGGAGCAACCGCAGCCCGAGAAGCCACTGCCACCCAAGGAGCAGCCCCAGCACGACTTGACGTCTCGATCCGTTGGTGGGAACAAAAATGGGTAGACAAAGATACCCCCAAAGAAAAGGAGGAATTGTCAGAAGTGCAGCTAAGTGAAAGGGAGGTAATATGTTAGAAAAAGAATTCAGAGTAAGGGTCATACAGTTCATAAACTAGATGGATGAAAAAAATCAACAACTTATGTAAGAATCAAGAAGA
>NW_005364953.1:3651095-3653895 GCF_000412655.1 Myotis brandtii
AGGCTGCAAGAGAGAGACAGAAAGTTACATACAAGGGATCTCCCATTGGATTATCAAATGATTTCTCAACAGAAACACATCAGGCCAGAAAAGAATGGAAGGAAATTTACAAAGTGATGGAAAGCAAGGGATTGAATCGTAGAATACTCTATTCATCAAGACTATCATTCAAAATTGAAGGGGATTAAGGAGCTTCACAGACAAAAAAAGGCTAAGGGAGTTTATCACTACCATGCCAGCAATGCAAGAAATGCTAAAGGGACTGGTGTAAAAAGAAGAAATAAAAAGCTAAGAAAGAAAACAGGCACAACATTATTTTCCTTTTTTTCATTTGTTTCTTTATTTTCTATTTCTTTTCTCATTATTTTTCCATCATTCTAATTTATTTTATTTACTTTTTATACCATGTTTAAATCAATTTTTTTGTAAATTCATTATTATTATTATTTTCTTCTCGTTCTCTTTCTTTGTATCCACTCATCCCCACTAGCCAGAGGAGCCACCACTGCTGCAAACAGCACCCAACACAGGAGCAGCTACCGCCACAACCTCCCGAGGAGCAACCGCAGCCCGAGAAGCCACTGCCACCCAAGGAGCAGCCCCAGCACGACTTGACGTCTCGATCCGTTGGTGGGAACAAAAATGGGTAGACAAAGATACCCCCAAAGAAAAGGAGGAATTGTCAGAAGTGCAGCTAAGTGAAAGGGAGGTAATATGTTAGAAAAAGAATTCAGAGTAAGGGTCATACAGTTCATAAACTAGATGGATGAAAAAAATCAACAACTTATGTAAGAATCAAGAAGAAATAAAGAGTGATAAAGCTTCAATAAAAAACACCACAGAAAAAAAAAAAAACACCACAGAAAGATTCAACAGTAGACTAGGAGAAATGGAGGACCAAATTAGCGAATTTGGGAGACAGGGAAGCAAAACACACCCAAACTAAACTGCAATTGGAGAAAAAAATTAAAAGACAGGAGGAGAGCCTAAGGGAGCTACAGGACAACATGAAACAAGGCAACATATAAATAATAAGGGTGCCAGAACAATAGGAACAGGAAGAAGGGTTAGAAAACCTATTTGAAGAAATAATGTCAGAAAACTTCCCTGATGTGGGGAAGAAAAAAGTCACACAAGCACAGAGAGTCCCAAACAAAATGAACCCAAAAAGACCCACATCAAGACAAATCATAATTACGATGGCAAATATTCAGGACAAAGAGAGAATCTTAAAGGCTACAAGAGAGAGACAGAAAGTTACATACAAGGGATCTCCCATTGGATTATCAAATGATTTCTCAACAGAAACACATCAGGCCAGAAAAGAATGGAAGGAAATTTACAAAGTGATGGAAAGCAAGGGATTGAATCGTAGAATACTCACACCCAATGCAGGAACACCCAAATACATTTTTAAAAAATTCTGGAAAATATCAAGGGAGAGATCGACAGCAATACAGTCACAGTAGGGGACTTTAATACCCCCATTGACACCACTGGATAAATCAGTGATGGCAAACCTATGACACACGTGTCAGAGGTGACACACGAACTCATTTTTTTGGTTGATATTTCTTTGTTAAATGGCATTTAAATATATGAAACAAATATCAAAAATATAAGTGTTTGTTTTACTATGGTTGCAAATATCAAAAAAGTCTATATGTGACATGGCACCAGAGTTAAGTTAGGGTTTTTCAAAATGCTGACACGCCGAGCTCAAAAGGTTCGCCATCACTGGGATAAATCCTCTAGACAAAAACTCAGCAGAGAAACAGCAATCCTAAATGACTCACTAGACAAGATGGACTTAATTGACATCTTCAGAACATTTCACTCCAAACCATGGAATATATGTTCTTCTCAAGTGCATATGGGACATTTAAAAAAATAGACCACATATTGGGTCCCAAGCAAAGTCTCCCCAAATTCAAGAAAACTGAAATCATATCAAGCATATTCTCAGACCACAATGGCATAATATTATAGATAAACTACAATAAAAACAATCCAAAAAATTCAACACTTGGAAGCAGAATAGCAAGCTAATTAACAATTACTGGTTTACCAAAGAGATCAAAGAAGAAATTAAAACATCCTGGAAATTAATGACAATAAAAACACAACAACCCAAAATGGGAAACAATGAAAGCAGTCCTGAGAGGTAAGTTTATAGCTCTACAGGCCTACCTCAAAAAAACAAGAAAAAAATGGTAGTAAATCATCTAACTCTACATCTCAAAGAATTGGAAAGAGAGCAACAAGAAAAGCCCAGAATGAGCAGAAGGAAGAAGATAACAAAGAACAGAGCAGAAATAAATGACATAGAGACCAAAAAATAAAAATAAAAATACAAAAGATCAATGCAACCAAGAGCTGGTTCTCTGAAAGGATAAACAACATTGATGAACCTCTAGCCAGGCTCACCAAGAAGCAGAGAGAGAGGACCCAAATAAACAAAATCAGGAAATGAAAGGGCGAAATAACAACCGACCCCACAGAAATACAAAGGATTGTTAAAAAAATACTATGAACAATTATATTCCAACAAACTAGACAACCTTAAGGAAATGGACATATTTCTAGAAAAATAAAACCTTCCAATACTCAATCAGAAAAAATCTAAAAATCTCAATAGGCCGATAACTACAGAAGAAATTGAAGCAGTCATCAAAAAGTTTCCAGCAAAAAAAAGCCCGGGGCCAGACGGCTTCACAGGGTAGTTTTACCAAACATTCAAGGAAGAACTAAAACCTATCCTCCTCAGACTATTCCAAAAAATTCAAGAGGAAGGAACACT
>NW_005364953.1:3655582-3662230 GCF_000412655.1 Myotis brandtii
ACTAATCATCCGAGAGATGCAAATCAAAACGACAATGAGGTACCATCTCACACCTGTCAGAATGGCTATCATCAACAAATCAACAAACAACAAGTGCTGGGGAGGATGTGGAGAAAAAGGAACCCTCTTGCACTGCTGGTGGAATACCTTAATCAATAAAGAAAAATAAATAAATAAGAATTAAAAGAGGCTGCCTGGGGTGTGGGGTGATGGGGAGAGAGCATATAGTGGTATTTTTGACACCAATCTTGCAATACTACGTGACCTCTTAAATGATGTACATGTAATACTTTAATAAACTTAAAAATAAAATACTAAAGTAAAGGCTAAAAATAATAATGAATCAATGTCAGTTCATTAATTTTAACAAATGTACCATAATAATGCAAGACATTAGTAATAGGGGAAATTCTAGGCCGAGGGGATATGGCCAATCTTTGTACTACCTGCTTCATTTTTCTCTAAACCTAAAATAGTTCTAAAAATAATCTATTACCTTTTTAAGTTTATTTTTTAAAACAGCAAAGAGGTCAGGAAAATTAGGGGATTACAGTGAAAAAAGAGGAAAAATTGACCTCTTGGGGAAAATAAGTATAAAGGCAACACCAGACAAGCATTTCCTAATATCAAATCCACTTTACCTAAAGTCAATGTAAAAACAGAGCTCGTTAGAACAGAAAATGATAAATCCTAAGTCAAACTATAGCTTCAAAAATACCTATAGAGAGTAAATCTTAACATAACATAGTTCTTTTCCCATCAACAGTGATGTAAAGAGGACTCACTGTATTCCAAAATAGCCCAAAGACTGCTTACTGTAGTTCACTTTCCTAAATGAGATGTCAAAAATGGATCCAGAGCTGAATAGAGGTTTGTCCTAGAATCTGTGATATCCTATGATTAGCACAGATTCTAACCACAGGATCGTAGGGTTTTAAAGGAACTGATCCAAGTTTATGATTGTCTATAACATTTTAGTGAGGTATTGATCTCTTATGAAGATCTCCAGAGAAGGTTCATAAATTTTCAAGGTCATACTCACTGTTAGGGATACCTCCATTATGGCTTTACTAAATTGGGTGGGAAAATTAATTACTTTATAAGATCTTATTTTGTCAAAATGGTCCTACAGTTACCTGCAATCAGATCATTTTAAGATTGTTGGGTCTAAAATTACTGATTAGTACCACCTAACTGTACTCATTCTTATATGTGACTGGTAACAAAACTCAAAAAAACTACCTAAAATTAAAAAGCAGGGGGACTGTAGCATTTAAATTAGTATATGGGAATATACCATCCCCTGAGGGTATGATGAACATCTTTCTGAGTATTCTGTGCCTTGGCACACAGTAGGTACTCATAATTGATTGCTGAGTTAATGAATAAATGACCTTCAACATTTTTTTATTTAGAAGTTAATAATTTAAATTTATGTCATGCACACCTCTTAGAGGGTAATTAGATAGATCTATTTAAAGCCTTTTAAGATAATAAAAATATCTGGCACATTGTATGGGATATAAAACTAAATAGGAGGAGTCTGAAGATGTTAATAGATGAGGAAGAAAGGAAGTTGAACTATCCTCCCTTTGGTGTTTATGCCTTGGAAGAGCACAGGAAGGGCCATTCATGGAACACCACAGTCAGTTGGTGCCCATGGCCTTTGGGGAAACTACTTTTGGAGAGAAATAAGATACTGACTTCCTATGTTCATGTAAGATGATTCATTATAGAAGGTGTCAAAGAGAAAATCTAGAGGGGTGTGTGTGTGTGTGTGTGTGTGTGTGTGTGTGTGTGTGTGTGTGTGTGTGAAGTTCATGTGATGGAGAGAAAACCCATTACTGTCACCCATTCATTCTGCTTTTCTACTTTTCTTTCTATCCCTGATTCCTCTACTCCTCCACTACAATACAAAAGCCTCAGCATTTCCCGACTGGCGTGGCTCAGTGATTGAGTATCAAACTATGAACCAGGAGGTCATTGTTCAATTCCTGGTCAGGGTACATACCCAGGTTATGGGCTGGATCCCCATTGGGAGGCGTGCAGGAGGCAGCCAATCAATCAATGAATCTCTCATTATTAATCTCTCTCTCTCTCTCTCTCTCTCTTCCTCTCCCCCTTTCCCTTCCTCTCTGAAATGAATAAAAAAAATTTTTTTAAATCCTCATCTAGCGGGTGACTTTAGTGATCCACTGATTTTCTCTGCCACTATTCATGTAATCTCCCAGTTTTGCTGTAATGCTGTTTATCTTTCCAAGTGTCTTGAGTTTAGGGCTTCAAGTTATGCCTGACTATCCAAACTGAAATCTGTGTTACTCACTTGTCATTCTTCCATTTACTCATTCAACAATATGGAGTACCCACTGCATGTGAGGCACTACACTAGAAGCTTAAAAAACAAGGATAATTAAGACATGATGCTCACCAGACTAGTCAGGATAGAAAAGCATATAAACAGATCATTGCAAGGAAATATAGAGATACTATAATAGAAGCCATGGAAAATAAGGCAATGAATGCTGACTAGGGGTGACTGAAAAAGGCTTCACATGGAGGCAATATTTCAACTAGAGCTTGTAGAATAAGCAAGAATTCACCATGTCCAGAAGGTGGATAAGCCATTCTAGGTAAAGGGAACAGAGATCACTACATAGGCAGAGCATAAAATTACATGGTATGGTCGGGAAACAGTGACTATTACTGCAGCAAAGGGAATGGTGAAAAGTGGGATTATAAAACGCCAGATTAGGAAGGACTTTGTTCATTCAGTTAAGTATTTTAGATTTTAATCTTAAGGCAATGAAGAGTCTGAAACAGAGGAATGACATGATTAGAGTAGTAAATCGCTGTGGAGAATGGATTGGTGGGTTGGGGGACACAAGTAGAGACAATGATAGTTATAAGATGACAACTGATGACAGCCTCAATTATGGTACTTGTACCAAGAAAGTAGAAAGCAAAAGGACGGGAGAAAAACACTGGTAAAATAGGCTTGTTACTTAAACACAAGAGGGAAAGAGAAAAATGCTTGACAATACTTTAGTGTAGTGATGAAGAAATTTAAGAGAGTTCATGCTTGATAACCTCCATATTCTTAGTGAATTGGGAGGCCTAGTCATCTATCGTGGGGGAGGAGTATGGCTGGAGAGAGCTATTGAGTGAAACAGAAAGAAGTTTACTGTGACCTACGATGAGATAAAAAAGATTGTCTTAAAAATGCTGAGAGCTGCCCTAGCCAGTTTTGCTCAGTGGATAGAGTGATAGCACACAGAATGAAGGGTCTCGCGTTCCATCTGTTCAAGATCACGTACCTCGGAAGTAGGCTGAATCCCCCGGACCCCAGTCAGGGCATGTGTAGGAGGCAACCAATTTATGTGTCTCTCTCATATCCTTGTTTTCTCTCTCTGTCTCTCCCCTCCCTTCCATAATCAATAGAAAATATATCCTTGGGTGAGGATTAAGAAGGAAGGAAGGAAGGAAGGAAGGAAGGAAGGCTGAGAGCTCAGTAAGTTTGGAAACTTCAAATTGTAGTATAGTCAGCTAACAGGAGAACAGGTAGGCAAATGACATCAGGGTGTCAGAAAAACTGACCCATAGGAGAGTACAGGGCAGGTAGCCAGAAACCTACCCCCAGGTAGACAGAATACCAAGAAGGCCTTTTAAGGATAAGGAAGACTAGCCCACTGTTCATTCACATTATAGGTTCATAAGATCCAAATTTAACAGCTAGCGAACCCATCATCTACAATGAGATCATATAGAAGAGAAAGTGTTTCCTTTGCATCTAATGTGAAGCCATGAATAGTGTTTCTAAGAGAAGAAATGGATAATTTTGTGGTCATTAGGAGAATGAATGGTTAAAAAAAATTTCTTGGCTTGGGATTGATTTATACCAGTATCTGCCAATGGAATCTTTTGAATAGAAAGATACAGGCATTAAAATAGAAAAAAATTAAAGAAGCCCTACCAACTGTTGAAATCATGCTTCACCCTTGTATATAAATTTCTTTAATCAAAGCACATATCAAATCATAACTCACTAGATTATGACAACTCAACCAATCTACCAAATAAACATGATTCCCTGCTTAACTAGCTTTTCAATCTAAGGAGCCCAACAGAAGGAAGCTATTCAATCAAGAAAAGGAAGGGGAAATATCATATTAATCTTGATTAAGTGTATTTTGCATTATGAGATTATTATTTTTCCCAATATTACTTTGTAATTAAAGCTCTTTAGACTTTATAGGAACCAAAAAAGTTGTGGAACTAATTTAACATTGAAGCAACAATATTAAAGCTACCCAAGACACATTATAGGGGTCACAAGAAAGACAATACCCTCCAGGAAAGCGAAATCCAACAGCAGATGTGATTTTCAGGAACGCAAATGCTAGAAAAAACAATTTCTGGATAAAGCTTAATCCCATGGTCCAATATGGAATACAATGCTCCACAGAGGTACAAATTTGTAAAACACAAATTAATATGGGATCTCATAAGAAAATAACAAAGAACAAATATGAAAAAGAATTAAATATGTCAATCACAGATCAAATTATAAAACTGAGTAGCAAACAATACGCACAATATTCTCTGATTCAATGTTATTTACTAAAATATTTACATAAAAGAAAATCATTTTCTGGAGGGCTTATCATTATATTCGTGGAGCTAGTAAGAATAATAAGGATAGACTCCCAGGCAGCCGGAGCTGGCACAGAAACCACACCATCTTGAAGGGCAGAACTGCTGTGAAGGAAACCCAGTCTCAATACCACCCAGACTGGGCTCAGACACAAACCGGGACCCTACAGCCACTCTGGGACAAAGACCTGCTAACACAGTTGCAGACCCACGTAAACCAAGACTGCAGTCATCCCAGCTGCAGATTCCTGTGAGTCACAGAGCACATCCCCCTCCTGCTGCAGTGGCATAGGGCCTGTGTGACACTCAGCGCATGACACAGGGCAGACATGCAACCCAGTCCCCTAGCAGGCCCATGATTCAGATTCTCGGGGCGCATGGGTCAGGACTCTAATTCTTGGTACATGCGCAAGATTCCACCAAGCACCACTGACTCGGATTCTCAGTGCACACATGCGGGGACTCTGATTCTCGGCACACGCACGAGGCCTCACTGAGCACCAATGACTCTAAACCTCAGGGGATGCATGTGGAGATTCTCAGCACGTGCATGCGGGGACTCCAATTCTTGGCACAAATGAGGCCAAATGGAGCACCAGTGACTCTGATTCTTGGCACACATGTGAGGTAACATTGAGTGCCAGTGACTCTGATTCTCTGCACACACACAAGGGGACTCTGATTCTCAGTGCACGTGCAAATGGGGACACTGATTTTCAGTGCACATGCACATGGGGACTCTGATTCTCAGCACGCGCACGCATGAGGAGTCTGATTCTTGACACATGCAGCTCCCGCCGACCCAAGGCAGCCACACATCTCAGTGCCTAAGCTCTTCAGTGGTATTCTGGTTGTGTGATGGTCCCGCCGCACGCAGCTCAGGCCCCCGCAACTCAGTGCTTGGACCTTCTGGTGATAGCTAGAACGGGGAGACAACAAAACTATCCCCAAAGGTAGAAGGGGATGTATCAACAAGAAAGGAGTTAAATGAAATTGAGGCATGCTATATGTCAGGAAAAGATTTCAGAGTAATAGTCATACAGTTCATAAACCAGATGGACGAGAAAATCAACAACCTATGCAAGAATCAGGAGGAAATCAAATATGATATAGCTACAATCAAAAACATGATGGAAGGTTTCAACAGTAAACTAGGAGAACCAAAGGACCTAATTAGTGAGTTAAAAGATAAGGTAGAGAAACAAGCCCAATCTGAACAGTAATTAGAGAAAAAATTAAAAAGCAAGAGGAGAGCCTAATGGAGCTTTGGGACAACATGAAATGAAGGAACATACATATAATAGGGGTGCCAGAAGGACAAGAAGAGCAGCACGGATTAGAGAATTTATTTGAAGAAATAATGAGAGAAAAGTTCCCTGAGATGGGGAAGGAAAGTCACACAAGCACAGAGAGTCCCAAACAAGATGAACCCAAAAAGACTCACACCAAGAGACATCATAATTACAATGGCAAATGTTAACAAAAAAGACAGGAATTTAAAGGTTGCAAGAGAGAGATAGAAAGTTACCTACAAAGGATCTCCCATCAGATTATCAAATGATTTCTCAACAGAAAAACATCAGGCCAGAGGGGAATGGAAAGAAGTATACAAAATGTTGCAAAACAAGGGACTGAATCCAGAATACTCTATTTAGCAAGGCTATCAATCAAAATTGAAGGGAAAATCAGGAGCTTTGCAGATAAAAAAAAAAAAAGGCTAAGGGAGTCTGTCACTTCCAAGCCAACAATGCAAGAAATGCTAAGGGGACTGTTGTAAACAGAGGAAATAGAAAGGGAAGAAGGCATAAAGAATGTAAATGGTAACAAACAAGTACCTATCAATAATAGCATTAAATGTAAATGGACTAAATGCTCCAATCAAAAGACATCGAGTGACTGAATGGATAAGAAAACATGACCCATATATATGCTGTCTACAAGAGACCCACCTCAGAACAAGGGATTCACACAGACTGAAAGTGAAGGGATGGAAAAATA
>NW_005364953.1:3662465-3669444 GCF_000412655.1 Myotis brandtii
GTGCAGGAGGCAGCTGATCGATGTTTCTCTCTCATCGATGTTTCTAACTCTCTATCTCTCTCCCTTCCTCTCTGTAAAAAATCAATAAAATATATTTAAAAAAAAAAAAGAGACAAGGAAGGCCAATTCATAATTCTAAAGGGATCGATAAAACAAGAGGATATAACTCTGGTAAACATATATGCACCCAATGCAGGAGCACGTAATCAATTTAATTTTAAAAAACTTCTGGAAAATATCAAGGGAGAGATTGACAGCAATACGATCATAGTAGGGGACTTTAATACCCCACTGAAAACACTGGATAAATCCTCTAGACAAAAAATCAGCAAAGAAACAGCAATCCTAAATGACTCACTAGATCAGATAGACTTAATATATTCAGAAGATTCCATCTCAAAGCTACAGAATATACATTCTTCTCAAGTGTACATGGGACGTTTTCAAAGACAGACCACATATAGGGACACAAGCAAAGTCTCTCTAAATTCAAGAAGACTGAAATTATATCAAGCATCTCCTCACATCACAATGGCATAATATTAGAAATAAACTACAATAAAAACAATCACAAAAATGTAAACACTTGGAGGCTCTATAGCATGCTATTAAATAATTATTGGGGTACAAAACAGATCAATGAAGAAATAAAAAACATCCTGGAAACAACTAACAATAAAAACAGAACAATTCAAAATCTATGGAACACTGAAAGCAGTCTTGAGAGGGAAGTTCATAGCATTACAGGCCAACATAAAAAAAACACAAGAAACTGGTAATAAACCATATCACTCTGAAACTTGAAGAATTAGATAGAGAACAACAAGAAAAGCCCAGAGTGAGCAGAAGGAAGGACATAATAAAGATCACAGAGGAAATAAATGACATAGAGGAAAATAAAACAAACAAACAAAAAACCCCACAATACAAAAGATCAATGAAACCAAGAGCTGGTTCTTTGAAAGGATAAACAAGATTGATGAACCTCTAGCCAGGCTCACCAAGAAGCAAAGAGAGAGGACCCCCTATAAACAAAACTAGAAATGAAAGAGGTGAAATAACAATGGACCTCACAAAAATATGAAGAATCATAAAAAAACTATAAGCAAATCTATTCCAACAAACTTGTCAACCTAGAAAAAATGAACATATTCCTAGAAAAATATGACCTTCCAAAGCTCAATCAGGAAGAATAAAAAAATCTGAATAGGCTGATAACTATGGAGAAAATTGAAGCAGCAATAAAAAATAAATAAAAAAAACTCCAAAAACAAAAGCTCTGTACCAGACAGCTTCAGAGGGGAGTTTTATCATATTCAAAGAAGAACTAAGACCTATCCTCCTCAGATTATTGCAAAAAAATCAAGAGGAAGGAACACTTCCAAGCACTTTCTACGAAGTCAGCATTACACTAATCCCAAAACCAGATAAAGACAATACAAAGAAAGAGAATTACAGGCCAATATCCCTCATGAAATAGATGCCAAAATTGTTAACAAAATTCTAGCAAATCAGAACCAGAGTTACATTAGAAATGTCATACACCATGACCAAGTAGGATTTATTCCGGGCATGAAAGTATGGTACAATATCCACAAATCAATAAATGTGATACATCAGATAAAAAAATTGAGAGATTAAAAACTATATAATCATATCTATTGATGTAGAAAAAGCATATGACAAAATCAAACGCACCTTCTTGATAAAAACTCTCAGCAAGGTGGGAATAGAGGGATCATACCTCAACAAAATAAAATCCATATATGACAAACCATCAGCCAACATTATATTCAATGAGCAAAAACTAAAACTATTTCCCCTAAAAACAGAAACATGATAGGGAAGCCCACTCTCAACACTCATGTTCGACATAGTACAGGAAGTACTAGCCATAGCAATCAGACAAGAAGAAACAAAAGGCATCCAAATTGTAAAAGAAAAAGTAAAATTGTCATTATTCGCAGATGACATGATATTTTACATAGAAAACCCTAAAGACTCCATCAAAAAACTACTAGAATTAATAAATGAATTTGGCAATGTAGCAAGATAGAAAATTAACACCCAAAGATCTATGGATTTTTATACACAAATAATTATCTCACAGAAAGAGAAACTAAAAAAACAATCCCATTTACCATTGTAACAAAAAAAAATGAAGATACCTAGGAATAAATTTAACCAAGAAGGTAAAGAACCTGTACTCAGAAAATTACAGGACGCTGAAAAAAGAGATAGAGGAAGACATAAACAGATGGAAGAACATACCGTGTTCATGGATTGGTAGAATCAACATCATTAAAATGTCCATACTACCAAAAGCAATCTATAAATTCAATTCAATCCCCATTAAAATACCAAGGACATACTTCAAAGACCTAGAACAAACTCTCCAAAAATTCATCTGGAATAAAAAAGAAATCCGAGTAGCTGCAGCAATCTTGAGAAAGAAGAAGAAAGTTGGAGGGATCACAATACCATATATCAAGCTATACTACAAAGCTACTGTTCTCAAAACTGCCTGGTACTGGCACAAGAACAGACACATAGACCAATGGAATAGAACAGAGAACCCTGAGATGGACCAAAGCCATTATGCTCAATTAATATTTGACAAAGGAGACAAGAGCATACAATGGAGTTAAGACAGTCTCTTGAATAAATAGTGCTGGGAAAATTGGTCAGATACATGCAAAAAAAATGAAACTAGAACACCAACTTACTCCATAGACAAAAAAAAACTCAAAGTGAATAAAGGACTTAAAGGTAAGACGTCATACCATAAAAATCCTAGAAGAATCCATAGGCAGCAAAATATCAGACATATGTCATAGTAATATCTTTACCGATACAGATTCTATGGCAATGGAAAGTAAGGAGAAAATAAACAAATAGGACTACATCAAAATAAAGAGTTTCTGCACAGTGAAAGACACCATCAACAAAACAACAAGAAAGCCCACTGCATGGGAGAACGTATTTGCCAATGTTATCTCCGATAAGGGTTTAATCTCCAAAATTTACAGGGAACTCATACAACTTAATAAAAGGAAGATAAACAATCCAATCAAAAAATGGCAAAGGATCTAAATATACACTTTTCAAAAGAAGACATACAGAAGGCCAAGAGACATATGAAAATATGCACAAAGTCACTAATCATCCGAGAGATGCAAATCAAACAACGTGGTACCATCTCACACCACTCATAATGGCTATCATCAACAAATGACAAGTGCTGGAGAGGATGCAGTGAAAAAGGAACCCTTGTGCACTGCTGGTGGGAATGCATACTGGTGCAGCCACTGTGGAAAACAGTATGGCATTTCCTTAAAAAACTAAAAATGGAACTCCCATTTGACCCAGTAATCCCACTTCTAGGAATATATCCCAAGAAGCCAGAAACACCAATCAGAAAGGATATATGCACCCCTATGTTCATAGCAGCACAATTCACAATGGCTAAGATTTGGAAACAGCCTAAGTGCCCATCAGCAGATGAGTGGATTGAAAAACAGTGGTACATCTACACAATGGATTACTATGCTGCTATAAAAAAGAAGGAACTTTTGCCATTTGCAACAGCATGGATGGACCTGGAGAGCATTATGCTAACTAAGCAAAATAAGCCAGCTGGAGTAAGATAAATATCACATGATCTCACTCATATGTGGGATATAATGAACAACATAAACTGATGAACAAAAATAGATCCAGAGACAAGGTAACACTGAACAGACTGTCCAACCTCAGAGAGAAGGCATGGAAGGGGGGTGTTAAAGATCAACCAAAGGACTTGTATGCATGCGCATTAGCATAACCAATGGACACAGACACTGGGGTGGTGGGGCCTTGTCCTGAGGGGTGGGCGTGGCTGAGGGGGTTTCAATCCGGGGAAAAAGGAGACATATGTAATACTTTAAACAATAAAAAAATGGATCTCCACCATACATACTCATAAACATGCACACTCACTCACTGCCCCCTCATCTATAATAATAAACAGGTAATATGCTAATTAGGCCGGACATCCTTCCGACATCCTTCCTTCCAGACAATGCCGCAGTGGGTGGGGGCTGCAGCAGAGGTGGCAGAGGCCCCTGGATGTGGCGGTGGCAGGCAGGGGCCGGGGCCAAGGCCCTTGCATTAATTTCGTGCATCAGGCATCTAGTATGCTTATGAAAGGAAATACTCTAAAATATTACAGCAATTATATTTTGAAATATTTTAATGTAAGCATGTTTTACTTTTATGATCTGAATAGTCATAAAATAAAATACCATTAATATGTCAATTTATCTTGAAGACTGTAGTTTTTTGCTATTACTAGTATATTAGAATTATGAAATTGTTCTTAGATCCTTTTGAAAGAAAAAAACCCTACCATGGTCACTTGACAAAGCTGTTATTTTCAATCTCTTTTTCATCCTAGACATGCACAGCCAACACATCACAAGTACTGTCAGAACCTTCTAAATACCTTCAAATAGTGCCCAACTTTATCCTCTCTCCACCCTATCTCTACTGTTTAGTATAAAAGGAGATTGACAGCCTTTCTCACCTGCCTTCATGCCTGACTTCTCTCCTTGCCTCATCCTCACCTTTCCCCGTCTTAGCCTCTGCAAAGTTCCCCAATGACCTTTCTAAAAGACCTTTCCACTCATGTCACTCCCCTGGCCAAAACCTTTCAAAGATTATGTATGTTGTTTATATTAAACAGGACCCTTTATACTTTGATCCCTGACCTACCCTACCTGTAATCTACCAAATCACTTGTTTTCCCAAATGACCTATATATTCTTTCACAGTTCCATGTCTTTTCTCCTTTATTACCCTTCCTGAAGTGTGTCACCACCTATGAACTTAACAACTCAGTTTCCAATATTCACATAAAAACTTTCTTCTTTAGTAATCCTCTGACACCTCATAAGAGAACTTTGGGTGTGATTTCTGTATGCTCCCAGAACACCACCCCCCTAACTTTGCATTTCTCTGTGGCATTATGACTGTGTATACTAGTATACTTATCTCCCTTGAAGCAGATTTAAGCTTCCTTATCCCCAGAGCTTGGAAAAGTACCTGGTACTGTGAAGGTTCTTATAAAGTATCTTGCCTTTGTTAGAGTAGACAGATATTAACTAAAGAAGGTCGTTATCTCCCGAGGGGTCCCAGACTGCGAGAGGGCACAAGTGGGGCTGAGGGACCCCCCCTGCCCCCCCTGAGTGCACTAATTTTTGTGCACCGGGCCTCTAGTATGAGAATAACCAATGGACACAGACACTAGGAGCTTGAGGGCATGTGCCAGTGGGGCTGTGGGAAGCCAGGGGAGGTAAATGGGGGGAAGGAGACATATGTAGTACTATTTGTAATACTTTAAACAATAATAAAAAATAAATAATAAGGATATTACGATGGAAGTTTTGATTTTGAAGTTATATTTTCTTAGGTTACACCTCAGGATTCCTGCAGAACTTATGCCTGAATAACAGCAGAATTCATATACACTGCATATTCTAACAATAAAAGCTACCTAGAACCAGTAGGTTTTCCCCATTCCTATGTAAATAACAACCTTGAAATATTATTGTTTCTTTTCTTTTTTCATCTTTATTGTTCAGATTATTACAGATGTCCCTGTTTTTTCCCCTATAGCTTCCCTCTACCCGGTTCCCACCCCACCCTACTCCAGGCCCTTGCCATCCCACTGTCCTCGTCCATAGGTACTGCATACATGCATACAAGATCTTTGTTTAATCTCTTCCCGCACCCTCCCACAATTTGTTTGTTTGTTTGTTTGCATTCTCACTAAGATCTTTGACGGTCTCACTAAGTTCCTCAAAGGTTTCTAGAAGATTCTTACCCTCCCACACCCATGTCCCCCCAGGAATTGTCAGTTGCTCCACTTCCACGCTCCTAATTCTATTACATTCACCAGTTTATTCTGTTCATCAGATTTTTTATTCACTTGATTTTTAGATAAACTTGTTGATAGATATGTATTTGTTGTCACTTTGTTGTTCATAAGTTTTTATCTTTACCTTTTTCTTCTTCCTCTTCTTATAGAATACCTTTCATCATTTCATATAATACTGGTTTGGTGGTGATGAACTCCTTTAGCTTTTTCTTGTCTGTGAAGCTCTTTATCCGACCTTCAATTCTAAATGATAGCTTTGCTGGGTAGAGTAATCTTATTGTAGGTTCTTGCTATTCATCACCTTGAATATTTCTTGCCACTCCCTTCTGGCCTGCATAGTTTCTGTTGAGAAATCAGTGTATATAATGGAAGAGCTGCTGTGCAGGAGACACCCTTATGGGGAAGGACTTGCTTCAGTGGGGCTTTGGTGCTCACTGAGTCTGCCCCTTGAGTGTGTTACTTATGGATGTGGAAATATTATTGATAAATGTATGCATATGCAATGGGCTCTTCCTTTAGTAATTAAGAAAAATAAAACTTAGCAGAATAGGATTTTTATATGGCACCAATCAATTTCTGAAATACACCTGTAAGGTTTGCACATAGGGCAATGCAAACACTATTTTCTGTGATCTGGTTTGCTGCTTTCAAATTTTGAGCAATTAAAAATATTGTGGTGTGGGATATGTCCCTTCTGAAGCTCAAATCCTAGTGGGCCACATTACAGCACGGATGTCACTTCCTCTAAACCCCAGAGGCAGCCATTATATATAAGACTAGAGGCCCGGTGCATTAAATTTTGCACGGGGGGGGGGGGTTGTCCCTCAGCCCAGCTTGCACCTCCTCCAATCTGGGACCCCTTGGGGGATGTCCAACTGCCGGTTTAAGCCTAAACCGGCAGTCGGACATCCCTCTCACAATCTGGGACTGCTGAATCCTAACCGCTCGCCTGCCTGCCTGCCTGATTGCCCCTAACCGCTTCTCCTTGCTAGCCTGATCACCCCCTAACTGCTCCCCTGCCAGCCTGATTAACACCTAACTGCTCCCCTGCCGGCCCCATCT
>NW_005364953.1:3669928-3680593 GCF_000412655.1 Myotis brandtii
CCTAACTGCTCCCCTGCCAGCCCGATCGCCCCCAACTGCCCTCCCCCCAACCGCCCTCCCCTGCCAGCCTGATCTCACTCCAATTGCCCTCCCCTGCTGGCCTGGTCGCCCTTAACTGCCCTCCCCTGCCGCCTGATCTCACCCACAACTTCCGTCCCCTGCCTGACTAGTCCCCCCCAACTGCCCTCCCCTGCTGGTCTGATGGCCCCCAACTCCCCTGCCCTGCAGGCTTGGTCCCCCCAACTGCCCTTCCCTGCCAGCCTGATTGCCCCTAACTGCCTCTGCCTGCCTGACACCCCTAACTGCCCTCCTCTGCAGGCCAATTTTGTTCTGATAGGTCAGTTTCTATGCCAGTCAGTGTCAAAAGCTCCACCTCCTAGGTAGCCATTGGCTCCTCACAGTTGACCCAGATTTTGTTCTGATTGTTCGGTTTCTATGCCAGTCAGTGTCTCTGGTTCTATCAACCGGGCCTGGTCAGAAAGGTGGAGCTGATTAGCAGCCGTGGTGGAGGCCTGGAGAGAAATGGAGGCGCAGCTGCTGACCAGGCCTGGAGCTAAAGAGAGAGGCAAGTGCTGATCAACAGCTGCCACAGAGGCTACGGATCAGACCCTGCTTCTCTCTTTAGGCCTCTCTCTGGGCCTGATTCGCAGCCCCCTCAGCAGTCAGTGCTGGGTCACTGTGCCTGCAGCCATAGCAGTCAGTGCTGGGTCGCCATGGCAACCCAGCGCTGACTGCAGGACTGACTTCCAATTGGTCGAGCCGCCTGCTTCTAGCGGATGTGACCGATCCAGAGTTTTTATATATTAGGATGGTTCTCTGAATTCCAGAATTTGCACAATTTTAACAATTATTATCAAAGCAGACCAAGGGTGATTTTTACCTAGGATAAATATTGTAGACACGATGGAAATTTTGCTTTAAAAATAGCAAACACATTCATTTCTTTGTTTCAAAACCATTTCTTTCTTTCCACTCGTGTACCAAATTTCATTGAAATTTAATAAAATTCATAGCATATATGACTATTTAAAATGTTATAGAGAACCAAAATGATAATGCATATCTCACATTTTTCATTAATGTGACAAAGGCAGTAAATGTTGAAATTAGGATTAAAATCCTTGGCTTTCTGTCTACAAATTCTCAGTTCTTTCCATTATATCATTAAGGTGATCCTGGTATCATTTCTAGAAATATTGCATAACTCTTTTGGTTTTCTGATACTGAGTATCCCACACTAATCAGAAGTATTCAGACTCCAGTTTGGTGTCCTATAATTCAATTCAATTCCAACACTATCTCCTCCCCAGACATAGCATCATACTCCACAGGTTGAGGGCTCAGTACCATAAGACTGCCCTCTCCCTTGAGGCATATACATCATCATTTTGGCTCTCTATAACATTTTAAATAGTCATATATGCTGTGAATTTTATTAAATTTCAATGAAATTTGGTACATGAGTGGAAAGAAAGAAATGGTTTTGAGACAAAGAAATGAATCTGTTTGCTATTTTAAAACAAAATTGTCATGGTGCCTACAATATTTATCCTAGGTGAAAACCACCTCTGGTCTGCGTTGTCTGAAAATGATTCTTATATTTGTGCAAATTCTGGAATTCAGAGAACCACCTTGTATATAATGGTTGCCTCTGGGGTATAGAGGAAGTGACTCCCGTGTTGTAATGTGGCCCACTGGGATTTGAGCTGCAGAGGGGACATGCCCTATGCTACTACATTTTAAATAGCTTGAAATTTGAGAGCAGCAAATCAGATTACTGAAACTGATCATTGCACCGCCCACTGTGTCAACCTTACAGGTATATTATTACCTGTGCTTCTGACCTACTGACTATAGACTGGAGTTACACCGACACCCTCCTTAAACTTCAGAAACGAGTCATAAATCTAAGTTGTGACCTGTACTTCTGACTGACTGGCTATAAATAAGATATACCCATGGCCTCCTCCTTGGGTTCAATTAATTTTTACAGTGGTTCATAGAATTCATTGAAACATGTGACTTATTAGATCTGGTTTATTACAAAAAATTTATAATTCAGGAACAGCCAGATGGAAGAGATAGAGTAAGATATGGATTAAGAACACAGCTTCCATGCCCTCTCTAGGCTTGCCACTCACTCTCCCAGTACTTTCACGTGTTCGCCAACTTGGAAGCTCTTTGAACCCTGTCCTTTTGAGGTTTTATGGAGGCTTAATTACATAGTCATGATTGATTAAATCATTGGAGATTGATTCAACTCTTGGGGGGGATACTGAAAGTTCCAACTGTCTAATCCTGTGGTTGGCTAGACTGGCAACCAGCTCCCCATCCTTAGGTGCTACCCAAACCCACCTCATTAACATAGTAAAGACACCTTCACCACTCTTAGCATTTAGGAAATTCCAAAGGTTTTGAAAGCCCTGAGATAGGATCCCTGGATGACCACATATATATTTGTCTTATAAATCACAATATCACAGGAACCAAGAGCATCGTTCTGAGAGGGACCAGTTAATGTCTTCAGAGCCCCTATGAGAGGACAAGTTCTCTGTAAAAGGGTTTTATCCCTTCAAGATACAGTCAGAAGGGAGTAGAACCAAAGCCTGAGTACAGACTGATTGATTACCAGGTCTGTACTCTTTTTCAAGCACCTTTGTGCAAACTAGAACAAGATATCTCCTCTGGTTGGAAGAATTACCACAAGGTGCCATCTCTAGGCAGAATAACTACAAAGGGCCAACAGAGAGTGAAGTGCAGGCTATATTTCAGCCCAAATTCATGTCCCCTCAGTATGGCATCCTTGTGCAGAAAATTAATAGCACAAGCATCCCTGGGGCCCGGCTGGGTGCCTGATACTATCTATTGGACTTGTTCTTTGAGGCTGTCATTGCAGTGTACTTGGGCTGCTGGCTGTCTCCTCACCTGGGTGCTTACAGCATTGATGGTCATTGAACTCCATTGTTCCTTTCAATATTAAATAAGGGCATATGTCCATCCAAAGACATTTTATACTCTGAGCCACAGTACAACCTGCTGTATTTTTGTAACTTAGGCTGTTCCTAAGAAATGAAAAATACCCAGATAAAATGTGAATAAAATTAGATGGCTTTGATGGGGAAACAAAATATCCAGAACCATGTCCTAAACTCAAGTTCTCTTAAAGAAGCCCATTTCCACTCTGACAAATTCAGAATAGTCAGATGCCCAATGGAAAGGGACTGCTGTTTGTTTTGTTTTTTCCACAGACTGTTGGGTCCATGTCTGGGCCATGCAAGGGCAGTAGACCCTATTATCCTATTTAGAATATACATCTGAGTACCTTGTGGTAAGCGCTATGATTGAGCTATGTTTGGGGTACTATTGGTAGTTGTATGAAATAGGTTGTCTGGAACAGTCTGAATTCCAAATATGCTGCCATGTTGTATCACTCTAAGTCAGATAATGGAAATTCAGTCATCATGAAAATTGAAGACTTTTGAGAAATACAACCATGTCATTTGCCAGAGCTCTGTGAAAACAAAAGTTTGACTTATAACATTCCAACTTTTTCCGGACATTTTAAGGGTTTTCATTATTGATGAAACAAGAGATTGATAATCACTCATCTGATTCTCAATGTGAGGAAATGTGCTAAGTGCTTTATTTGAATACTCCTCATGTACTCTTTAAAGCAATTCTATGATGTAGGCATCCATCATCATCCTCATCTCCATTTTACAAATGAGGAACTGAGGTTTAGACACATTAAACAACTCATTCAAGGTACCTCAGCCAGAAAAATGACATGGCATCAATTATGAACTCCTGTCTTTTCAGTCTCAGAACTTAAGCTCTCTACTGGTTCTGACACATTCCTTTCTAAGTTGACCTCAGCAATGAAACTTTAATGATGCTCTGATATTGAAAACTAATTTAAAATCTCAATAATACTATCCTAGTTATTTGCAAACAAAGCAAAAATTCTTCTCCAGGATTCAATTTCGTGTAAATAAATAGTTTAGGCTAAACCTTTGCAAATATACTTGCATAAATATAAATAAACTATGTTAAAAATTGGATGTTGGGGGCAAGCTTGGGAAATACATTGGCTTGGTTTTTCCACTTTGTGCAGAGTAATTAACAATAGACCATCCCAAACCTGCAGTTATAAAAAATGAATTAATACACATCTTTTAAGTGAAATGTTTAAACAGCAATTATATTTAAATGCTGCATTTGAAAGTCTCACCTCCCACGCATTCAAAAGTATCTATTATTTTAAAAACAACACTAATTAGTATATACAATTTCAAGAGACTATTCTTTCAGATAGAAAACTGCAATACAAATATACAGAAATCACACAAATTAAATTTTTTAGGCACAAAAAAGGCACCACCAGTGTTATAAAGCATCCAAAAAATATTTTCTGCAAAATAGAAGGCAGAATTTTAACCAACATACTTCTTCTAAAGAGGTGGCATCAGTTTTATGAACACTTGATGAGCCACTATATTTAGAAAGCAAATTATTACCAGTTTTGCTTTGGAAAAAAAAACTGGGGAGCTAAAAATAGCAAAAGCTGATTTGCCTTTTACAGGAAGAGGTTTGCAAACCACAAAAACTAGAGGCCTGGGCTATTGGAAACTGTCTTCTGAAATATTTGTTACTAATTAGGGAGATCAGCAGTTGGAACCAAAGGGTGATTGATGATTTATGGCATGATGCTGTTGGGGAGCAGGAGATTGTGGGGCGCGGCTACAGTGTTTGGACAGGTTCAAGCCTCGGACTAATGAGAGGGCACAGTCCTGTTGTGGCCACGTGCAAGTCCCAGCTTGGAGGGCAGAGCCGTCCCAGCACAATTATAGCCAACAGCTTTTGTTGTAAGCTTGAACCTATGGTCTGAACATGTGGCCCCACGTGCCTGAGTGATAGAGTTCAGGTGCATGTAGTTGAGTAGGATCGAAACCCACGGGAATGTTGTAAACATCTTGATCACGCCCTTACTTTGCCTCGTGGCATCTGCTATAAAATAAAGACAGGGCTTGTGGGCATGGGCGCTGTCCATCAGAGGAGCAGTGTCCCACCGAGACCCAGCTTTCATTCTCTTGTCTGTCTTTTCTAAGCCTTTCATCGCCCCCATTCAGGGTCACTGAACCAGGCTGAGCTGGCATGAGTACGCCATGGCCGTGCCGGCTCCCCACAGGAGATAATTCCTCCATTGTACCCTTCTTTAGTTCTTCTTGCTGGACTAGCTTTAAAATAATATTGATACGACTAGATTAATAGGACAAAAAAAACCAGTTCAATACATGCACATGGGAAAATCACAATGTGATGCTCAGATCATAAAATGAGGCTCAAGGAAGCGATGAACTAGCCACTATTTTATACTTTTTAGACAAAGAAACTGAAAATTTGTGAGAAATTGATAGGACAAAGAAAGTCAGTGCTCATTAGAAAGGAATCTAAGCAAGTTTGGGTATTCATTACTGAGGAAACTACACAAAGTCTGGGTTTGGGTAGTAAATTAGTAAAGGCATTACAAGTATGTTTATACACACTTTTTTGACTCTGAATTTTATAACTCTTGGGATAAGATTGTCTCTCAGTTCTTCAGGAGTGGGGAAGGCACCTAGAGATTTACTGTATTTCCTGTTTTGGAGGGACAGAGGAGAGTCAGAGAGCTAGCTCTTTGTGCTCTTGCTACTTCTCAGGTAATTTTAGTTCAAATGAATCAATATGCCATTGTGTAACACCTGGAAACAGCCTGCCCTAGGCCACGACAATACTAACCTTATCCAGTCCTGTTCATCATTCCTAATCTACCAATTGAATAATGAAAGAGATGGCAGTCTCATGACATCCGTGAACCGCACAGATCTCAGACATGATGACATAGCTGGAGAGGTGCGCTGGATCCAACAAGACCCGATGTGAAGGGGGAAAAAAGAGACTAATACTTGAGTCCAAAAAGCTAAGCACAGCAAAACATGAAGTAGATGTGGCTAGACAGAAAGTTGTACTAAAGAATAAGGCTCAAGGAGTCAAAGGTCAGCTTGGTATGAGTCCAGAAAGGCAATTCGATTTTAGGTTTCTTTAACAATTAAGTATTATCTGAAAAAACGCATATATGGAAGCATTTTCTGTGGAATAAAATATTAAAACATGTGAGAGAAAGAGATCCATTCACTTGAGGGAAATTCCAGGTTAATTTAAACAAATCTATTTTCTGTAGGAATATTCTAAGCCTAAGTGGTAAGTAACTATTACTTCTTAAATGTATTTGACCATGGCACACTTCTTTTTATAGAGTTCCTCTTTGGGACTGGTGTAAAAGAGAACACCCCAGGGGAATCACTGAATAAGTGCTGTCTCAGGAAGCAATGAATGAGTTCTTTGTAAGAATGACACTTTTTAAAAACAGAAGAAATCCAAACATCAGATGAATGTTAGCCTAAATGATCATAAGGTTTCCTCCTACCCTGGGAGTCTATGATACTTGATTAACTAGACCTAATAAATAGCCTTAATTCCCTATGACACCAGGAGCAGAGTTTCTAGTGAGGGAAACTTCCCTGGGGACTACCATATAGTAAAGTGATGGGGAAAACAGTTCCCTTCAACAGCACAAGCACTGCCTTTTCAACTATATTCATGTAAAATTTTGGCACAATGACTATTAAATCTTTGGTGAAAAGATATTAGAAATGGTAGTGTGAAAACAAGAGCCTGATAAGACACAGAGAATCTAGTCAGAGTGGCACCCTGTTCTGTGTGCTCAGCCATCATAGAACAGTGCAGCCCTGTACCCCAGGGCTGTCCAACCTCCATGCTCACCAACCACCACCTCCCTACCCTCATGTTAGGCAGCTGGCTACCCATCTGGACCTACCTACTGGATTTCTGTTACTGAATGGTAGTTGTGACCTGATGCCTGAGAATAAGTTTAGATAACAAGGTATTTTCTACTCATTTTTTATCCTTTTCAGTATAATGTAAACTAGCTCCCACTCCAGAGTATTTTGCTGGCCTATCCCCTTAGCAATCAGGAAGGTATAATTTTAATTAGACAAAGAGATTCATTAACTATGTTTTATCTACTAGTTTTGACTAGATACAACCTTCTTTTTTCAATTTCAACTGGTGTGTGTGTGTGTGTGTGTGTGTGTGTGTGTGTGTGCAGAAACAATTACAAAACTCTATTTCTACAAAAATGAAGCAATGTTGTGAAGCAACACTAAGCATTTTTTAAATCACACCTAAGGTGCAAAGAACTGTTACCAAAAATGTTAAATAACCTTCTCACAATCCAAAAGCCCCACTGATTTTTAATTCGTTCAATTTGATTTACTAAATGTGTTAAAATTGAGGTCTGCGACACAAACATAGTACAGCATTTATTTTCATCTTGAGGTAATGTGCCTTCCCAGGAAAAAAAAAGCTTAGTAATGTGAATCACATGATTGCACAGACTGTTACAGAAAAGTCTGTGAGTGTTTTCTTAAAGAGCTACCAAACAATTTAAATTTCCAAAAATGTCACTCATTCGACAAATATGTTGCTCTTTATACAATTAGTTACTAAGTATTAAAGTTATGAAAATGCACCATACTTACTGATAAATATTGTCACCAATTTGGCTTCATTCTACTAAAAATCACATTAAAATTTTAATTTAACTAACTTCAAAGCTTAAACTTAATAAATTGCCTTGCTATGTTCACAAAAAGATCATTATAGGGTGTATTCAGCACAATACTTTGAACAGTGCAGTTATACATAAATATTTGTTGAGTGACAGAATACATGAGTGAATGGATAAGCTTCAATGTTGAAATTTATTTTTAAATAGCAGTGGCAGACAAAGTGATGGATTGATTGCAATTGTACTGGCATTTATGTAGGAAGAACAAAATAACTGAACAGTGGCTTAAACTGCAACAAAAAATAGCCTTATTTCTTTTCAAGTCCATAAGGCAGGAATTGTCAAGTATAAAGAGAACATGAGGGAAATGAAAAACATAATATCAAAGCAAAGAGGAGCATCTTTATCCCTATATCTTTAAAACAGGGCATGGACAACTTTTGCTTAGCAAACTGAAGCCAAGAGTTTGTTCTGCAGCTTTGTGGATCAGAGACTGTGATTAGACACTGTCTTTTGCCCAGGAAAATAAGCTAATGAAATTTACCACCTAATTCATGTACAGAGTAACAGCAATTGCTGATTAGGGACTAAAAACTAATTGCAACTACATTTTAATTACATTTCAATGCAAGACTATAAATTTATCCAGATGAAATACTGTACTATATTGGTTTAGAAATGGCTAATTAACCCATCCAGAACTTAAAGGACACCCAAGGACTATTTATTTCTATTTAATATATAAAGAAAATAATGAATCAACAACCGCCAGAAAATTATTTCAAGGACATGAACATTTATTTCAGGCCAAAACCAATATTAAAATAGACCTAACTTCAGCCTCAGTCCTTCCCCTGCTTAGTAACAGAAAGGTCAGTATTTAGTACGTGTTAAAAAGTACCTCTGATACTTGCTTTATCTTTTGAGCTGCATAAAGACCAAAGGGTTCAGAAAGGAGTGGAAGAGGTTTTTGTTTTTATATCTGTTTGTTATTGCCCATCCCATTCAATCCCATAAGCTCTATTGGGCAGAACCCAGACAGCAGCATTAACCTACCTATGGAGTTGCCTTTAGAGAAATGCTTTTGTCAGAGTATTTAGGCTATGCACAGATTCCACGACAATTACCCTTTTTTATATATTGAAACCTTGCTTTTAAATAGTGGCATTATTTCTCTTCTATTCTTTATGATAAAGATATGAATGCACACTTTTCAAAACTCAGTTATCAGAGAGTAAAGCTTGTAATTTGTGGCTCTAACAAAGGAACTGAAATGTCATCACATCAAAGGCAGTTCTGCCCTCTCCAAAATACCCAGCAATACACCTTAGAGACCAAGTGGCCAAAGAAAGCAGCTTCCAGTGAATCTGAATGCTATCGGTTCCATTTGCTCTTTTTTTTTTAGGATGTATTCTATGTGTCTAGAAACCAGAAGTGACAATAGTGCCTAACCATATCAGAAACTTTTTAAAGGTTAATGAATTCTGGCATAAAATAATGTCAGAACCATAAACAACTCATAAATACAAAATCTAAGAAAACCACAAAAACACTCATCACACTACTGAGAACGGTAGAACCCTGGATGATAAAACCACTATGGACTTCTAAATTATTCTTTTAATAAACTTGGTGGAGAATTATACTATACATCAATATTTATGATATCCGCTAATGATAGTTCAGGGATGAAGAATGCAAAATGCAGTCTGCCTCTGTTCAGTTGTGCACTGCCTTGGTAATTACTTCTAGATTGAAAACGGGATTCAGTTCAACTTAGGTAACAAGGAAATCAGTTTCCAATTTGGCAAGGTAGACATCTAATTAGCAATCCTCTTCCCCTTTGTCATAAACCCATCATCACATTCGGGTCAGTCTGTAGAATAAATTTAGAGAAAACTGGAACTATGTGATATAGTGTGTTACGCAATTATTTGTAGAATTTACAGGTAAAACAATCTTATAAAGACTTTCAAAAATTAGGGGGGGATATATCTATATCAAAAATCACTCAAACTTAAGCTTGCAAGGGGCCAAGTAGAAATGGGTTTGCCTCATATGGTGAATTTGACAAGTTGAGACAATGGAGTCCAAAAAACCAGGTACCATATGATGGAATTGGTGGAGTGAGGCAGAGCCACAAATGGTTTGTGTAATGCCTACTTAATGAATGATACAAAAATAAATTGAAAGCAGCTCAGTTTCTGGCTTTAAGCCATGGCAGCAAGTAGTTACAGTTAGGGATCAAAGCTCCAGTATCTAGTCATAATATATTTCTAGTCTTAACACTTCACAACAGTATGAATAGGTACCTTAAAAATGTACCACCCAATGTGATTAATCCATGAGTCTGAGGGTCTGACTATACCCAAAATACATAGTACATAAAAATGAAAATGTACATGTTCTGGTGAGCACTCAGGACAGCTACAACTATTTTTATTTTAGTCTGTTTTTGCTGTTAAAAGTCTAGCACTTAGAATTATACATTATGAGTGAACATGTTTCCTGAGACTAGTCCTTTGTTGCCCTCATCCTTCTCCTCCTATTTTTGTCAAGTAGAAATGCTACTTATGTAACACTTTTTTTTTTACCAAAAACATGTTAATACATATTCAACCCCTATCATCCTCACACCACATTACTTTAATGTGACTCTTAGATAAGGAAATTAAAACAAGATTGACTTATTTGTCCAAAAGGGTACTACATAGCTAATTGGTGGCTGAGTCAACATGAGAACTCACTATGCAAGACTCCATCATTTTATGACGTAAATCCTTTAATTTTTTAAAATATATTTTAATTGATTTCAGAGAGGAAGGGAGAGAAAGAGGGTGAGAGAGACAGAAACATCAATGATGAGAGAGAATCATTGATTTGACTGCCTCCTGCATGCCCCACACTGGGCACCAAGCCCACTGGAGGGAGCCAATATAGGATTAAGCCTTGGACTGACCTGTTGGCAAAGTCACACACAAGTCTCAGCTTAGAGGGCACAGTCCTCTTAAGCATAATTAGGCTTGACCTTATGA
>NW_005364953.1:3680622-3698367 GCF_000412655.1 Myotis brandtii
AAAAACAAGTGAAACTCACAAGAACAAAAACAAGTGAAACTCACAAGAACAGTGTAACTATGGTCAAAACAAGTGAAACTCACAACAACAGTGTAACTATGGAAACCACTACCTTGTTTACCTCTGACTATAAAATAAAGGCTCAGCTTACCTCGGGATCTTTCTCTGTGGCCTCAGCCAGGCACAGGAAGATCCACAGAGACTAAAGAGAGCTAGAGAGTTCTGAGCACTGTCTCTGTGTAAAACATTCTTCGCCGCCTCCGTCCACACCTTTGGGAACCCCTGGACCACTGGGGCTGGACCCCGGCAGCCTGCAACCAGGGCATATGCCCTGACTGGGAACCGTGACTCCCTGGCTTATCAGTCACTGCTCAACCACTGAAACACGCTGACAGGGCTGAAGCAAATCCTTTAATAAAGTAGAACCAGACCTACCTGGTTTTGCTCAGTGGATAGAGCGTAGGCCTGTGGACTGAAGGATCCCAGGTTCGATTCCCGTCTAGGGCACATGCCTGGATTATGGGCTCAATCACCAGTGTGGGGCGTGCAGGAGGCAGCCAATCAATGATTCTCTCTCATCATTGATGTTTCTATCTCTCTCCCTCTCCCTTCCTCTCTGAAATCAATAAAAAATATATTAAAAACCAAAGTTGTCTGTCTTTAACTATAGATAATGATACTAATTTAGAGTCTTATTGTGCAAATTCGATAAGCTAATGTACACCTGGCACACAATACTCACTAAATATTATTTCTCTTCCTAAGGTCAGATATGTTTACTAAATGCCAAGTTAAACAAATAAAACAGATCTTTTTGCTGCAGGACTCCTTGGAGTCTTTAATATGCTATGTGATGCCCCCAGAGGCAAATAAAGTATGTAATCTTTCTCCAAACAACCAAACAGCCCATTTTTTTCCCAAGAAGCATATATTCATATGTCATGGAAGACTAATATTCCACAGGACACACTTTTAGAACCCTGCTGCAAACCATAAAATATTTAGGAAAATATGTGAAATTAGTCATCTACATGTAATTAATAAATGACTGATTTAAATAGCCCAATCTGAATAGCCTAGTGATCTTTTTGAGATCACCCCAAACATTATTACATAGAAAGTAACAATCACTTGGGAATGGTGCCCAAGCTTGCTCAGAAAGACACTTGAGTAGGTCAATTTTATTGCAGATCTATGTGAAGACTGGACATATTGCATAGCTATTTGTGATTCAAAAGTAAAAATACAGGCAGCTTTAAAAGGAAGGAAGGTTCCTAATGATTCTGCTTGCTTCTTCTCAATATTCTATGTCACCTTTTTTGTGTTTTGCTACGGTCAAATCTTCAGGACAGCCCTGGACAGTGTGGCTCAGTGGTTGAGCATTGGTCCATGAACCAAGAGGTCACCAGTTCGATTCCCAGTCAGGGCACATGCATGGGTTGTGGGCTCAATCCCCATTAGGGGGCATGCAGGAAGCAGCCAATTGATGTTTCTCATCGATGTTTCTATTTCTCTATCTCTCTCCCTTCCTCTCCCTCTAAAATCAATTAAAAAATATTTTTAAAACCTTCAGGACAATAAAGAGAAAGGGAAGAGCAGGGGAAGCTTTCTTTCTTTTTTTAATCACTGTTAAGGAACTAAAATCCTTTGAGTCACCATGCATGAACTCTGTTCATTGAATGGGAGTGTGACCATTAAAACTGTGCTCCAATGTATGGGAGCTGTGACCCACATGTGTGTTATCAAGTCAACAACTGTTACAAAATGTCCAATTTTGTGTTAATCATTCAGATTGTAAGAAAATGTAATCCACTTAGAATCCTGTAGGGAGGAGCACAGGAAAAGTATAATACCAAACAATATATAATAAAGATCTAGATCTTGAGGTACAAACTGTAATTGTCATGTGAACCCTGAGAAAGAGGAAAGATCACTGAGCATCATGGACAGGAGTTGGCAGTTGAGCTGGACCTTGAAAGCCTGTAAGGGATTGCCACAGGGCTTCTGTAAGCAAAGCCAGTTCCCTCACCCCCTAATGTGCACCAACTGTCAAGGGAGTGTTGGGGCCTTGCTTCCCTCCCTTTTAGGAACAATAGAGATTTTTGCTTCTTTGCCTCTCTTCCTCTCTGCAATGGATGGATGTATCAGTTAAAGATTCTCAAATCAGTAGCCCTTCCCTCTGGGAAACAGTGAATATCTGACTGCTTGCTTGCCCAATAAAGAAATGGGGGGAAACACCAACCATAACAACAAGTTACGGGTTAGAGCTGCATAAGAACAATTCCACAATAAGAGAATCTACATGGGCTTGTGTGGAAAGACAAGTGCTATTTTCTGCTTGAGTCTGTGACTGGTAGAGAATCACTCAACCTTATGATTGTATTATTTATACAGAACTCACTAGGGCACCATCTGGTGCTAAGCTAACCGAAAAAAAACACACAAAAAAAAACAGAAAAATCAAACCCAAAGCCAATTGTCTTCATTGGAGTTTTCGCTAATGACCTGTTCCTCGCCAATATTCCAACTGATCACATTCTAGTTTAAAACAGGAAAAGACATTTAATGCTTTAAAGGAAGTCTTAAAGGGAATTTAGTTAGACATACCCTTGAAAAGATTCTGTTCCTATCTAGATCTTCTTAGTTGAGAGGCCATTGCCGCTATTTCAGGTCTTATTACATCTTATTAAGTTGTCAGATCAAGTTCATAATGTCCCATCTCAATACCCAGTCACCAAGAGTTAAGGGTGAGAGGTGATCTTGCAAGATTAAGTCCTGGAGATGGAAACTTAAGCCAAATTAGTAAGGAAAATTCTGAAGTATAAGAAACAAGCTAACAAATGCCCATGATGAAAATAATTTTAATTGGAAATGATTTTTAAACCTCACATTTTGACTCTCAATAAATTACTCTCGATGTGGTAGCCAACTTGACATAACCATTATATTTTCCTTTGTAATCAAAAAATTTTATAAGTACAATACAAAAGGTAGGTGTGTGGAGCATTGGTGGTTCAGTGGTAGAATTCTCGCCTGCCAAAAAGTAGGTGTGTGTGTTGAATCTATATACTCTTACATTTTTTCTAATCCAATAAAAAAGATTTCTCTTTTCAGTTCTTATTGGCTTTTTCTAGATTCTCCAAGTTCTAGTAGTTTTCTTTTTGACACAGATATTGTAAAATGGCATCATATTTTAATTTGGTTTCAATATTATAAGTTCATCATGAAGGCTATAAACAATTCTGGTCCCATTTTGTTCCCATTGGGAGCTAACACTGCAGGTCTTAATGGTACCTTAATATATAATCAGGTGCCTTGATTCCCATGGTCACTAGTGTTTGAAGTTTTCTTTGGCCTATCATGTGATTTTCCACATTTTAGGGGCTCTGTTTTTAATACAACCCTTTAAAGATTTTGACAATCCAAAAAAGAAGCCAATCAAATAGCCAAAAACCACGATATTTAGGAGAATTGCTGTCTTAATCCTGAAAGCAAAATTATCTTGTAAAGTGGTTTCATGAAGCATCTTTCCATAACTCATTCATCTGATTTCCAGAATGAAGGAGGTCAATCTTGCTTGCTCAATGTAAAATTAAGACTTAATTACAGTCAGAAGCTTGGTTATGATACACATTTAAAAATACAAATAAATCAGCAATTTTAATCAAGGCAGTTTATTCATGTCACTGCAAGGGCTCTAGTGCAAAGAGAAGTTACACTGTATAGTCACTTGGGTTTGAATCTTAAGTCAGCCACTTAATAGTGTTGTCCCCTTAACAAGATATTTAACCTCTTTAAAGGTCAGTGGCATTCTTTTTATCTGTTAAAAGGCTTAATACTTCCACGTTTTTGTGGCAAGTGGATTAGATAACATCAGAAAAATCTTTCCACGGTCCCTGGCACAATAGGAGATCTATAAATCTGAGTTTAACTTATCTTTCCCAGTTACTTCCAAAATTTTTCCTTAATACCAACAATTCTGTGAAAGGGAAGTGATTTACATGTAGTACATCACTAATTACAAAAGCCTAGGGAAACCAAGATGTACTTTTAACTCCCTCCTCCCATCCTATATAATAAAAGGGTAATATGCAAATAGACTGAACAGCAGAACAACCAACCAACCAATCAAAGCATAATATGGTAATGATATGCTAAAGCTGCTCAACCGCTCACTATGACATGCACTGACCACCAGGGGGCAATCAACTGGTCAACCAGTCACTATGACATGCATTGACCACCAGGGGGCAGATAGGTTAAACTCCGACTGGTAGGTTAGCTTGCTGCTGGGGTCCGGCCGATCAGGGACTGAATGAGATGGGCCGGACATGCCCTGGAGCCCTCCTATGGTCCCTCCCTGGCCCGATCGTGCACCGGTGGGGTCCCTCAGCCTGGCCTGCACCCTCTTGCAATCCGGGACCCCTCGGGGTATGTTGGAGAGCCGGTTTCAGGCTGATCCCACAGGCCACTCCCTTTGGGAGGGTGCCAGACGCAGGGCTCATGGTTGGTGATGCTGCTGCAGCAGCGTGAGCCTCTCCTGATCGGGACAGATTGGGTGTGAGCCCGCAGCAGGCACAGTGGGGCCGGGATGAGCGGAGCAGCAGGTAGGAGCTGCAGGTGGCATTGGACTGCAGGTTTCAGCCAATCTATGCAGGCCACCCAGAGGGACCCCACCCGTGCACAAATTTGTGCACCAGGCCTCTAGTTTAAGATATTATCAAATGTCCTTCACAAAATTCCAAACTTCCTTGGACCCCAACTGTCATTGTATCACTGGTGTCTACTCTTCATTAGTAAGAGCATCTTCTCCCATTTCAAAGGTCCAACTCCCTCCATCCCCAGCCACTTCTCCTGACCCATAAAGCAAACACCCAATTTGCTCACATTAAACAAAGAACATTTTACATTATTAAATAGAATGTTTAATATCAACAAACAGAATATTCACAATTGGATGACTTAATCTAGAACTACTCCAAGGACAAAATAACTAGAAAGAAAGAAGAAAAGAAAAAGCCTTTTTCTAAAAGTTTTTATTTTAGTTGTCAGAAACCCAAACAAAACAATGTGTTGGAAGAATTAATAGCTGCTTTCTAGCAACAACTATAGACTAACCTTAACTAATTCAATTTCTCTGTGTGTAGCAATAACAAAGAAGCTGTACTATTCATCTTCCACATCTAATCCATAAGAAAATCCTGTTGGCTCTATTTCCAAGATATTTACCACATTCATTCATTTCCCCACATTTTATTTAAAGATTGATATTTTCCTGGGGGCATTTTCTATGGACCTTAGTTTCATAATTTTTTGACACAGAATAAAGCCTACCTTGTAGGGATGGTTTGATGACTAAATTAGATTGCAATGTGACAATACTTGTGAGCAAAGTACAAATAGAAGAGATTAGTTTTCCCAATAAGAAGGCAGTTTGATGCACATAGAACCTGAGAAAGGGGAACTAGAGAATTTGTAGACAATATTACCCCCACTCTGGCGGAACATAAAACATTGTCCACACTGCACTACAGAGACTGTCTGTGTAAGGACTGGAAGCCACCACACAGAGTCTCAGTCCCTCGGACACATGGAGAAATCCCAGATCTCTAAATCACTTTTTTCAAAATTCCTTATCAGACATCGAAAGCTTCCATCATCCTGACATCGCCTCATGAGGCACATGTTGAAATTGATACCGCCAGGGACTCCCATGAATTCCCTCTGAGTTGGATGCCTTCCTGGGGATATCTGCCTGTCTGGCAGTTAGGCACACCCTCACCTTAGCAGCTGCGCCTTCACGCAGTTGTTCCAGGGGTGCTGCTGCTATAAAAAATTGCACTTACCTACTCCAGGAAGATGCATGTTGCCTTTCATTCCAGGGGGTGTCCTTTCTAACCTGATCCCCAAATTCTGGGTGTGCCCCTCTGTTGAGAACAATGAGGAATTCCCACTCAGAGTCACGTAGGGAGAGGGGAAATGAGGAGGGCAGTGACAGCACAGAATGGATGGTTCTAAGCCCTCAAAGATCTAATCGGTTCTCTGGGACAGTGAGAACTGGGCACCATTCACTCTGGGAAGAAGCAGGAAGCAAGGAAACAAGAGAAACTAAGGCACGTTTCAGAAGCCTGAGTGGTAAAGCCAATGGGGACTTCCCACTGTCCTTGGAATCAAATCCAAGTTGGGTGTCATGACCCATGAGGCCTTGAATGATCCAGGCTCTGCCTGCTGCTCTGACCGTATTCCATGTACTCACCCCATCCCCATCATTCCACCCCATCCGCACTGGCCCTTACAGTCTTAAGACCTGCCAACTTGTGCCCAACTTAGAGTCTTTGCACCTGCTATTCCTTCTGTCTGGGACCCTCTTCTCCCATATCTTTGCCTGACCAAGTCCTTCCCATCACTCGGGTTTCAGCTCAAGTGTCACATCCTCAGTAAAGCCTTCTCCTATGACAATCTTAATGTTTCTCAGCACTCACTACCATTGCCACCTAATCACTCTATCCCATTGCCCTGTTTAATGTCTACATAGCATTAGTCACTATCTGAAATTATCAAGATTAGTTATGTCTTTGTTTGTGTTATATGTCTCTCCTATTATAGAGTGTACAGACAGGATCCTTGACAGTTTTGCTCATCACAGCAGCTCCAAGGCTTAGTATACTGCTATACTAACTGACACAGAGCAATTACTCAATACATAAGTGTTAAATTTTGGATGCTTTAATGAATATTTAGGGATATGTGAAATGGCAATTTGTAAAACTATTTGGAATATTAACACAGGAAACAACCTTTATTATGATGCAAAATACCACTCAGGATAGGAAGATTTCATTTCAGAACTGTGTTATATAACAGGTAGTAGACATAAATGAGGGAAGGGTCACAGAAACGCTAATGAGTTAAACTTCTGCTTGCCTTAATTCTGTAGCTACTTTAGACAGAATGATAATAAGAAAACTGGTTTGGGCATCAGTGCACTTCTGCACTTTACAAATGGACTCTACATCAGTTAATTCTCCATTTCTAAATGTTACTGATGTAGGTTGGGTCACAGTCCTACAGTTAGTTAATCTGAGGTTAAAGATTTGCATGACTGGATATACTAATTTGGAGTAATCAAGTATCGATTTTGTCTTTTAGCAACAATGAACTAACAATACTCAGCTTTTATTTGGTACCCTGTATCTTCTCAAATCCCAGAATCATCAGTGAATAGTTCATTTAAACAGTTGCATTGTGATGCATCGTTAAAATGTTATTCCTAAATTTTAAGAGAAAGAAAAAAATTGTTGTTATTTACTACAATCAGAAGTTTTCTTCAGAATGTGTGAGCTGAAATGGAAAGACTTCTAAATTCTATCTAACTCCAAACCTCAGAATATTTGCATAATAAAACACATAATTTATACTTTGGAACATGACTGAATTTCCGCCTTTAAATGAGGGTAATAGCCCAACCCTTGGAAAGACTGGAGCAGTATACAACTTCTCCCCTCCACTGCTCCAGATGCACAGTGGTCACCACCCTGGCTCCTAGCCGACAGTCCAAAGTCCCTCATTAATGGTTTCTCATAGTCCCATCCTTAATACCATCCCATGCTCCAGGACAATCCAATATAATGAATTCCACTATGCCTAAGGCCCTCTGCTAAATGTTGGTTAGCTTGTAAAAAATCATAGCGGTTATCTGTCCTCAAGTAGCTGATAATCCCATAGGTATCAGGAAAGTTTTTTAAAAATAGAAAGCTCTACATAACACTAGGAAGCTTATTCTATTTAGCAAGGAAAATGTTTAAAATTTTTTTCAAAGAAGGGAGCATTCCATCTTTGGTGCTCTACTCTTTTAGCTTTACACATTATCCCTGAATAATTTTATCTATTATTAAACCTCCTATTATTGCCAATATGCTGATGGTTCCAGATCTGTATGTCCAGTCCAGACCTCTCAACCTGAATTTAATAACTGTCTAGTGACTACCTTCAGTCCACTGGAAGATCTTGAAGCTTATGAAAGATCCAAATTCAAAATCATTAATGCCTCCCCCCCACACACAGACTTTTCCCTCTTAAATTTCCCAACTCTGCTAATGGATATACCATATACCCAAAACCATCTCTCTCCAGTTATGCCTCAGTTTACTTTATCCCTCAACACCAAATCACTGGTGAAGCCACATTAACACTATTTTTCTAGCTCAGAGTATGCATCAGTCTACTCCCGCTGCTCTACGGCCACCTCGCTAAGGTCACTACCTCAATTCATGCATGTTCATGGACTCTGCAATCATATAGACTTAGGTTTGGGTCTTGGCTCTGTCATTTCCTGTTGGTGACCTTGAGCAGTTACATGAAGATAATATTGTTTAGTCTTCATATGGTTGACAGAAATCTTTGAAAAAAGCAGTGCATATGCAACACTTTACACAGCACATAGTAAGTGTTCAATAAATTTAAAATGTCATAATATAATCCACACACTGGCTTCAATATACATTCAGAGCCACATTTCTCAGTATTTCCCACTCCATTCCCACTCTATTCCTATGCTGAAGCCTCATTAGACATTGTGTGATTCCCTGAACACAAACTCACCTTTATCCCTCTGCATCTTCTATTCTCTTTCTCAAATGTCCTCCCTTTTCTTATCATTACTCAGTGCTCTTATTCATCTTGAAATTTCACATACCTAATTCACATTCAAATGTTATCTTCTTAAAGAATGATTGCCTACATAGATTTGTCACACTTCCCTCTATTTCTACAGAATACACACATATACACATATGCTCACACACATGTAAATTCACCTAGGAGAACAGTATCACATCATATTATAATTTTTAAAATTATTTGTTTTCATCTCTATCTTCTCCTATTTGTGATGAACTCATTAAGAAAAAGGTCACTATACTGGTAGTCTTCATTCCTAGCTTTAGCTTACATAGAATCGGTGCTCAGTAATTGTTCTTTTAAAAATTTCCTGGCTAAGCCCTGGCTGGTGTGGCTCACTTGGTTGAACATTGTCCCATGCATGGAGAGGTCACTGGTTTGATTCCTGTTCAGGGCACAAGCCTAGGTTTCAGTTTAATCCCCAGTTGGGGGGGGTTGTATAGGAGGCAATCGATCTATGCATCTCTCTCTTGATGTTTCTCTCTCCCCCTCTCCCTTCTCTCTCTAAAATCAATTTTAAAAACATATTTTTTAAAAATTCCTGGCTAAGAGAATCTAGGCATATTACATGGAAGGAAATTTTCATGGGGGACAGGAGGTGGAATAATAAAGAGAAAGATAGTTGTGTGTTTTTTTTCCTGGATCTTACCCTACGTTGTCTGAAATTGTACCAGCACCTTCACCATCATACCACTAGCCTCCCCCATAACATCAAATCTCCCTACCCTTAAGTACCAAGCCCTCCAACCTATTGGAGAAACACTGGTGTCTACTAATTGAGTCTGAGTGAAATGTTCATATAGCTTGGAAGGGAGATATGGGGTCAGATTATGGAGGAGCTTAGAAATTTGAATTTTACCCAGAAGATAATAGGGCCACATTGGAGACCGGTTGGCAGGGCAAAGGATGATCCAAAGGTATTTTTAGGAGATTCCTATATAGCAGTGATGGCGAACCTTTTGAGCTCGGCGTGTCAGTATTTTGAAAAACCCTAACTTAACTCTGGTGCCGTGTCACATATAGAAATTTTTTGATATTTGCAACCATAGTAAAACAAAGACTTATATTTTTGATATTTATTTTATATGTTTAAATGCCATTTAACAAAGAAAAATCAACCAAAAAAATGAGTTCGTGTGTCACCTCTGACACGCGTGTCATAGGTTCGCCATCACTGCTATATAGGATAGTTTGGACTGGGGAAGGACAGGATTTGTAGAACTCTATTGCAGAATAAAGCTAATTCTTAGGAGGGAGGGGCCGGAAGAGAAGAAGAAAGGGACTAACATTTGTGGGAAACTTCTATGTGGCAGTCACTGTTGTAAAAGCATTTTACATACATTATCTCATTCAAGTCTAGCAATAATCATATCCATAAAGTACTCTCATTAACTCCGAATTGAGAAAGCAATGATTTAGAGTGGTTAAGCAAATTGCCAAAAGTAAAAAGGTAGTAGCAAATGGAAGAGCTTGGATTCAAACACAGGTCTGCTTGATGTCAAAGTCCAAATTGGACATTCTCTACTTAAACTTGAGGCACTTGAAAACAGAAACTGAACAAAATGAAAAGGCAACCTATGGAATGGGAAACTTTTTTTTGCCAACATCTATCTGATAAGGGGTTAATATACTAAATGCATAAGGAACTCACAAACCTCAATAGAAAAAAAATTATCCAACTAAAAAGTGGGGAAAGGACCTGAAGATAAAGATTTCTAAAAAAATAAAAGGCATACAAATAGCCAAAAGGTATATGAAAGTTGCTCAATATCACTAACCATCAGGGAAATGCAAATCAAAATTATAATGAGATGTCACCTCACACTTGTTAAGAGATAACAAGTATTGGAGAGGATGTTCAGGAAAAGGAACCCTTGTACACTGTTGGGGATGTAAACTGGTATAACCAATAAGGAATAAAGTATGAAAGTTGCTCAAACTATTAAAAATAGAACTACCTAATGATTCACCAATTCCACTTCTGGGTATATATACAAAGGAAAAAAATCAGGCAGGATCTCAAGAAGATATCTACAATCCTATGTTCGCTGCACCATTATTCACATTATTCCAAGATATGGAATGTTTGTTAATGGATGAATGGATAAAGAAAATGTCATATATAAACAACATGAACGAACCAGGAGGATCTTCAGCCAAATGAAATAAGCCATGCACTGAAAGACAAATAGCACATAATCTCACTTTTAAGTAGAATCTAAAGTACTGTAGTTGAACTCATAGAACCAGAGAACAGAATGGTGGTCATCGGGGGTGGGGGGAATAAGGTACAAAGTTTCAATTGTGCAAGATGAGTAAATTCTGAAGATCTAATGTATAGCAATGTCAATATAGTTAACAATAATGCATTGTATACTTGAAATTTGCTTAGAATGTTCTCACCACAAAATTAAAAAGATAGAAAATAGTAACTATGTGAGTTGATGGATATGTTAAATAGCATGATTGTAGGGATTATTTCACAATATATGCAAGTACCAAAACATCATGTTGCACATCTTAAATATATATAATTTTTGTCAATTATACCTCAATAAAGATAGAAAAAAAAAAAACAAAAACCCATCATTCTAAGAGAAAGAAGTCATACACAAAAGAGTAAATACTATATGATTAACTAATATGAAATTCTAGAAAAGACCAGTTTAACCTGTAGTGACAGAAAGCAGATCAGTGATTCTCTGAGACTGGGAAGGGGGAAAAGAGAATCTGTCTTAAGGGGTGATGGGAAGAACACCCTAAGTCTTGAGTAGCAGTGAGTCATCCTATGGATACATATTAGTCAAAACTCATCGATGTTTGTACTTAAAATGGGTGCATTTTATTGTATGGCAATAATACCTAAATAAACTTGATTTTGAAAGAAACAAAAAATGTTTTCTAATTCTCTCAAGATTTGTTGCTCAAATTTTCCAATTAAAATTTAAGAATAAATGAGAAGGAACACCAGGAGAGATTCTTTTAAGTGAAAAAGAATTTTATAAAAAATACCATAATACTGGGTTAGAAATATTGGGGTTTTCTAAATGCATACTTATTTGGGATTCCACAATCAACAATTCTTGTCATTTACTGCTTTTTAAAAATTGCATGGTAATGGATCTAACACCTTCTATTCACATGTTCTTCTATACTATACAAAGCAGAACAGAAAGAGCATCTGACCCAAGACAGGTTTTTCTCATCTAAATGTCCAATGTACTTGTTAGGAGTGCTTTGACTTTAAGGTAAGAAATTCAGAATGCTTTCCAAGTTTGTTAATTAATAGCATCCCTAGACAAATATCTTCTTACTGCTGTGCCTGATTACTAAATCTCCCTGCTTTAAGGCAACAGATGGCTTAAGTTCTCCCAGAATTAAAAAGGAAATAATTGAGAATTCCTTGTGATTCAAGGGACTAAATTTAATCAGTTTATCCTGTTTTATAAGCTACAAATATCCTAGAAAAAAAGGAAGATGATCAAAATGGCAGTGAATGGTTGTTATCATCTAATTGTGTGAGTAGTGTGCAATATCTTTATAGCACCACTTGATGACATATTGCTACCATAAAATCAGCATGTACTAAACCTAACCAAAGCCTCCATCAATCTTTCTTCAGGAACTTTTGCTTATGACAGCACTCTTCCTCTCTAGGTTTAGAAAATAATATAACTTGCAGGATTCCTTAAGCAGTCTTTAAAATACCTCTGATTCAAAAATAAGACTTAATAATAAAACATTTCATCTTAAGGTTCACTTGGATCAGAGACCTTTTCTGGATTAACCTAGACTATATCAATCCTATGAACTAACAATATTTAAATATCTGTATAAGAAAAATTTTATTTTATTTTTCATTTTAATCCTCACCCAAGGACATGCTTAAGGAGAGGAAGAGAGAGAGGGAGAGAGAGGGAGAGAGAGAGAGAGAGAGAGAGAGCGAGAAACATCAACCAGTTGCCTTCTGCGCGTGCCCCAAGCAGGGATCAAACCCACAGCCCAAGTGTGTGCCCTGACCAGGAATCAAACTGGCAACCTTTCAATGCACAGGACGATGTTCAATAAACTGAGCCTCTCTAGCTGGGTTAAGCAATATTTTTAAACTGTTTTTTACAATCAGTCCTATGTCACCATGTTATATGGTCCCCTCTAGACTAAAAGCCATCTAAAGGCAGGAATTAAAATATCTGCATCCGTTACATTATAAAAACACATTGCTCATTGATGTTCAACAAGTCTATAATTAATTGTATCTTCTTTTTTAAGACTTTTATTGATTTTTATAGAGAGGAAGGCGAGAGAAACACCAATGTGAGAGCAAATATCAATAGGCTGCATTCTGCACACCACCTACCGGGGATCGAGCCCCGCAACCCAGGAATGTGCCCTGAACAGAATTGAACTGGCAGCCTTTTGGTGCACAGGACAATGTCCAACCAACTGAGCCACACCCGCCAGGGCAGGGCTGCAATTCTATCTTATCATCTACCTGTTGAATGGAATAAGCCATGACCAACATGACCATATAAAGTGTATCACTAGCTTGTTCTACTTGGTGTTTTCCACAATCATTCTACTCACTTAATCTGTCTGTTGCTACATAACTATAGTGAGGTTGCTTGCAAAAATAGGGCCTGTTTCTTTTTTACACAAATACCTCTCTAAATCTATCATATGTTTCCCATAATAGCATGAATAAATTGTATATTTTGCAGATGTTCCAGCCTCTCCACTGCATTTTCCAGGAAATTAGCTTTGAATGGCAATTAATTTTGTTTGAAAGCACATTTTTAATATTCTTTATTATTTAGCAATATCTAAGTTCCTTTAATATATAATTTTAGAATTACTTGTTTTGTGACATAAAACAAGGAATCAAAATGAAAAAAGAAAGAAAATGATGTCCAACTTCTTACACAAATTGCTTACACCATTCTCCACACTACCTACACCCACCAACATACACACATACAAACACAAAACCCTGACCTGTAGCACAACTACCTACCACTTGATATTTTGGTAGAGAGAAGAGAAAATAATACAGAAATGAAATGAAGAGGCTACCTGATATTTTGATAATGTAAAAAGGTTTAGACAACAAAATGATTAAATATTCTGATTATTTTAAATCCAGCAGTATGTGAAGCAATCACCTTCATCCTATCTTCAGGACTCGACCCATCTCTCTCTGATCTATATACCAGAAGAGCATGGGATCACAAGTAGCTCAGTATGGGGTAAAAGATGAAGTAGGGATCAGGCACCATCTAGCATACCCACGATAGCAAACTAGAGTCACACATGCTTATCACACATATTTTTTCCACAAAAGAATATCAGTCATAATTCATTTTTGTTTGCTAAATGGTCACCATTTCAAATGATCTAATCTCTTAAAGCGATAATGGTCATATTTATTTGATCTCTAGTGAAATACAAATTTAGCATTACAATCATGAAATTCATTCTGTTTTCCAGTAGAAAATATTTTTAAGTGGCTACTTGTTTTGGATAGGTTTCTTGATTTTGCTAACCCTGTAAGACACTGGAGATGAGGTAGGAGAATAATTCCTCTAAAATTTTCCACAGTGGTATACATAAATCATGAGGTAATACTCTTTCATAATGATGGTTTTGGAGGACAAAATCACCCCTCACTTGAAGGTTAACTCCACTGTATGCATTTTTTAAATAGTTCTGCTTTTTATAAATATTAAAGAAACATATTTTAATGAAAAAGAAAAACCAAACAATTCAAATATGACTAAAGTAGGAAGAAAAGGAACCATGCAGTCTGGATGGTAGTTAGAGACAGAACTAGGTTCAGAAATATCTGATATAATATATAATCCTTGGAAGAAAAAAGAAATAGTGATTTTATATTTGATAGAATTTTTTAGATATGGTTATGCCAATATGCCTCCATCAAAATAGTCACGTTGCCCGGGCAGTGTTGCTCAGTGTTGACCTATGCACCAGGAGGTCACAGTTCAATTCCCAGTCATGGCACTGCCCGAATTGCCAGCTCAATCACCAGTGTGGGGCATGCAGGAGGAAGCCAATCAATGATTCCCTCTCATCATTAATGTTTCTATCTCTCTCTCTCCCTCTCCCTTCTTCTCTGAAACCAATAAAAATATATTTTAAAAATAGTCATGTCAAACAGCCATATCAAAATGCTCTTCTTTGAAAAGAAACTAGTGAAACACAGGAGGGTAAGATGTGGCAAAGGGGATATGCTCTCGAGAGGTCTATATCATTTTGATCAATACTGGAGAAGCCATCAAAGGTATCTGATAAACAGCTGCATGATAACTGAAATTTCACTCATTTTAAAATCAATTTCTGCATCACATTATATCATGTTCCTAAATCATATTTCAAAAATGCTGAATTCAATAATAATTTTATAGCTACTCATTGCCAGGTGCTGTTCATTATTCTTTACATACACTGTATTATGTAGTAATCATAGTACCCCAGAGAAATAGTTATTATCCCATTTTGTAGACAAAAAAGCTATGGGCTCCAAGAGGTTATAGAACTATAACGTCATATGGACTTAAAGGGTTATCACAGGTGCTTAGCACTCACTGATGACTCACTGGTGAAGAACTAGGAACTTATTTTGCTGCACTTTCTGGAATAGTTACTATTAATAATAAATAATAGTCATTTCTAGGTTTAACTTATTTTTTCTATAATTCTGCAAAAAAAAGTGCCATTTGGATTGAAAGTGGAAAAAAATAAAAAGCCTTAAACATTCATAAATGATTAGTAGAAAAAAATAACAGGAATGCAATTATATTGCAAGATTTCTACACATGTAGAATGATACAATTGCTTTCCATAGTAATTGGCCTTTTGCTCCAGCAGAAATATGTCAATATTAAATCACAATGAAATGATTGATTATATTATAACCTAAAGCCAAATGTATATTATACAATTGAATACATTTAATTTAAGAGTAATTTTCATTAGAATATATTTAAATCCTCACACGGAGCAACAGTTCAAATCTGAAGTAATATCATTTTTCAGTTGTGGTGGCTGGCTTATATACAAGGTCGTAGAAAACAAAAATTCCAGCTTTAAAAACTGTAACTTTATGAATGTATGGATGCAAATAGCTTTACTTAACCTTATTTTGTCCATTAAATAATGTAGGCTGTTCCTAGGTATCAACCAATGCTATAATGTATAAAATAGCATTCATCCTATATAATAAAAGCCTAATATGCAAATTGACCAAACAGCGGTGGAAAGACCGGTTGCTATGATGAGCACTGACCACCAGGGGGCAGATGCTCAACGCAGGAGCTGCCCCCATCCCACAGGCCCCAGGCCAGCCAAGGCGGGTGCCAGCGGGGGAGCAGGGGAAATTGCCCCGCTGGTTGCCCCACAGAGGGAGGCAACCAGCGGTGCTGGCAGGGTGATCAGGGGGCAAGGCTGGCTAGCGAGAGGTCTGACACTGGTCCCTGATTGCCTCGCTGGAGTGGGAGGTGCCAGGCTGGCCAAGACGGGTGCCAGAAGGGCCCCCCCCCAACCGCCCCGCCAGTCACCCCACAGATCAGCCCTGATTGCCAGCCAGTCCTAGGGACCCTACCCATGCACGAATTTCGTGCATCGGGCCTCTAGTATATAATAAATACAATTCCGTAAATTCTGATGTCACTCAGGCATTTAATTTATCCCAGTGTCTTGGATAAAGCAATTGAACAAACTAAAGCATACTTTTACCTTGATGACCAGTGTTACACAGATTTATTCCAATGTATTTCTATTTAGCCATTATTATCAAACATATTCTTTACATTTATTTAAAATCTATATAATATAGTAGCTAGAACCACGCAGATGTATATTTGAATATTGGCTCTGCCACTAAGTATTTGGTGTGACGTTGAAGAAGTTGTTTAACATTTTTGAGGTTGGGTTTCTTCTTCCATATAAAGAGGAATAAAAATAATTATGGCATGCTGGTTGGCATGAATTAGAGGTTGGGCATCAGTCTATGAACCAGGAGGTCACATTTCGATTCCCAGTTGGGGCACAGGCCTGGGTTGCGGGCTCAGTCCCCAGTGGGGGCGTGCAGGAGGCAACCAATCAATGCTTCTCATCATTGATGTTTCTATCTCTCTCTCCCTCTCCCTTCCTCTCTGAAATCAACAAAAATATATTTTAAAAAATAATTATGGCACGATATTCTTATGAGGTTACTGTTAAATTACATATATTACAGTATTTGGCCAAGAGCAGGCACTGAGTGCATGGAAGTATATTTCCTTTCTTAAAATATTACATGACTGGGAACCAAGATGGCGGCATAAGGTAAACACCTGTACATGCTGCCTCCCACAACCACATCAAGACTACAACTAAAAGACAAAACGGCTATCATCCAGAACCACAGGAAAGCTGGCTGCGTGGAAGTTCTAAAACTAGAAGGAAAGAAAAAGGCTCATTGGGACTGGGTAGGAGGTGCAGAGGTGCCAAGAGTGGAGGTACAGAGGTGTGCGCAAAACGGGCTGGCACCTGGGTGCACTGTTTTTTTCAATTGGAAGGGAAATACAAGCTCCCAACTGCTCTGAACTCCAGTTTCTGGCGAGACTCTGGGGACCCAGACTCCAACGGGGAGAAACTGGACTGTCTGGCATTGGGTCGGAAAGCGAGAGTGGCTTTCTCACAGAGGTGCTCACAGGGATAATTGTTACTGCATGGGGGCACAGGGCATGGGATGCGGAGATGCAGAGATGTGGAGATGGCTGACTGGCAGCCATCACTGTTTGCTCCGCCCTGGTGATTCCCTGAGACCCCACCCCACCCAATTTACAACCCCACCCAAGTTGTGTGCAGCGGCTTTTGCATATGAATGTCCTGTCCTTTTGCACCCTAACCTAACAAACTGAGGTTGGGTCAGAGAGCACAAAAACTTCCAAACCCCAAACAAAGAGGAGAAATCTGCAGATCTTGCTGTAGCTCCTGCTGGGTGGCCTCAGGCAGTGGCTGACTTTGCACCTCCTTTGCAGATCCAGGAGCCAGTGTACCCAGTGGTCA
>NW_005364953.1:3703193-3765563 GCF_000412655.1 Myotis brandtii
ATCTGTAATAATCTGAACAATAAAGATTTATTTAAAAAATAGCGCATGACTAATTTGGAATTGCATGGTTTCAAGTATTCAGTTAAAAGGCTATCTATGTGTTTTAATTTAAGTACCCCATATAAGCAAACAATTCTCAATTTTATGTAAAATCACAGTTAGTATAAAAAATACACTCCAACTACTGTTTATCAGTTGTCACAAAATATGAGAATGTAGTGATATGCTTTTGGATATGACTTTAAAAAATCAAGGTTTTCTTTTAAAAATGACTATGAGTATGCATGTAGTTGAAGGATGATTACAATAAAATGAATGCTGGGTCATTAGGTTCATCTCCTTGCTTTTCCATTGTTTAAAAAGATAGATAAAATAATAATTACACAAATCATTTGGGTGCTGTGATGACAGAATGAGATTAAGGAAGGAGCTTTATTACCAGTCCATAAATGTGTCATAAAAATACAAAGCCATTTTATCTCTTTCTCTATTTCAAGCAGCTGTCATATTAGTCATATGTGTTTTTTGCCATCTATGATAAGTAAGTAGGTGTTCAGTATTTCTAACCAATTAATAAGCCTGGTAAGTAAAAGGCAGAATTTCCAAAGTCCAAACTCAAAGTGTTTAAGAGGATGAGGCAATTTTTAAAGCCCACTTAAAAAATAAGTCACTTAATTCATATATGTGTCTGTTTATCTTCTAACCTAGTGCATTACAGACATCTTAGAGTAGAAACAGCTTCTCAGTCTTTTTTGACAGTTGGTGAAGATTTCTGTCTGTAATCTACATGTTAACCAGTGTTTTGGAATAAAAGTGCTACTTATTTTAAAGAACTGGGTCACAATAATCTTTAATTTTGATTTCATAAGGACACTTCAATCACCTCAGGGTAAAGAGCAGTGTTAATGATGGCCTCTACAAGTAGAAACAAATTTCTGAATCATTGGATCATATCACTGAAAAGGCAAGTTAAGACATTGTTAAAAATAAATGTCCAAGTGATTATTAAAGTGAATGATTACTGAATTGCATTGATTCATATCTAGATAATTCTGAGTGAAGATCAAAATATACACAACCTTAAATAAATGTGCATCTTTGATCCTAACAAATTAACAAATGACCTCATCAGGCTTGGCTAATAGATTAGTAAGAAAATAACTTTAAACAACATGATTTTTATTAGAAATTACTGTTTAGAAGTTATTCTTAAAACTCTCCTTGGAAATCCAGTCCTAGAATTAAATTTTTAATCAAAAATCCCTATAAAAAATAACCTATCTCTTGCAACATCTGACCCAATACTTCTCTTAATCTGTCCAGTGTTCAGATTTCAAGAAAACAAGGGAGCAACACCTACAGATCCGAAAGACAGTTTGAGGTTTACCTTTCCAAGGCTTTGGATGCCAGAGTGCTTTCACATTGCCCAGCTGTTCCAGATACTTGCACATGTCTTAAATTTCCCCTTCACAGGGACCTTGATGTGCCTGTCTAATGTACAGATGCACTCTCTTGAGTGGGCAGGTTCCTCCTACAGCACACTTAGTAACTTAGTGGTATAGAATCAATACATCAGAAGAAACATTTGACTCACTTTGGAAGAAGGCAGTTAAACTTGACATCTGTAGTCACAATTCTTTACTTTCCAAGCAACAAGAAATGTTAAAGCATATCAAAAGATGCCATTCAAATACCATGGCTACAGATAAACAAACCCTATCATGAGCATATATGAGAGTTCCAAATCATTGGGTTTTTTTTACCCCATTTTAAACAAACAAAAAAACATTATCTATATGGTTCAAACTGGCTATTTCTAAACTTTTACTTCAATGTACACTAAGCCTTCAGAAATAATTATTCATACCAAGCTAATTTATGCATAATGTGAGTCTAGGAGATTATCACACTTATCTTACCATTTATTTGAAAATACTTTATTCCAGGAAGACTCCTTCTATGTCACATTTAATTGCCTTTGAAGCTCCTGCCATTTGAATCTGTCTTCTGGAACATGCATTTCATCATTATTTTTTAGCCTTGTTACATCAATCACTACAACTGCTATAGAAGATTTCTGGGCTGTGAAGTGATAATTTGTTCCAGTGGTATTAATGAGGCAAGCAGTGGTCTTCAGGGAGGTGACAGCCCATTGGTTTACAGACAGCGCCAGATTAAGGTGCTGGACTATATACAAGGCTTTAAGCATATACTCTAGAGTCTTTGGAGCGTTTTATAACTTCCCTTATCAAACTTAACATAGAAGAGTTACCTCCAACTCCTTATCTACAATGAGCTAGGCATATCTAATCACCAAGGGGGGAGCATTAATAGTGTTGCTTAACTTACCTTGAGTTACAGAACATAAGAGAAACTTTGTACTGTTCCCAACTTGAAGGCTCCCTGATGCCTTATAAACTCTGAATTGGTCTATTTCGGTTACCATGGTTGTAATGGGCATATCCCTAGCCACAAAGGAACCTAATTCCCTGAAGTGCAGCCAATGAAAACTTGTATTTCTGGGAATTAAGTCCCAGAACTAGGAATGCCGATTCTTTGTTGTTATAATACCATGACCATTAATACCGCCTCTAGGAAACAGTACATCTGGAAACAGCAGATGGTATATGTGGAAATGGGTTGGATGGAGTATTTTAATACCCACATATCTCTAATTCAGTTCTACAAGTCTGATTTCAATGTTTTCTCAGATTATAGTGTTTCAGAGTTGGTAAGACGGGCCTGATCCATATTATTATTATCAACAGCACCAGATGAAAGCCTAATGACATATATCATTGTCTATGAACTCTCATTTGAACACATATATATGCACAGGCACTAATCTTGACTTGGTTTTTAATAACAAACATGTCAGTCCAATGCACTTCCCTATCCCTTTACCAACAAGCACAGAACACAAATTTAAGATGAAACCATCCCAGAATGCTACTCTCCTTAATATAGGAAGGAAACATTTAAGCTCTTTCACACTCTGTCTAAATAGTTTATCTCTCTCCACCTTCAAAAGCTACCAGGTCTATTATAGAATTGAAGAAATTTTGCTTAATATGGTAAGAGAACAGCTTTGCTAACAAAATACTTCCTTCTTGTGCTTTAAGAAGGCTGAATTAAATTGTCTTTGGGATATGTTGGCATTTTAAGAAACATACCATCTGAATGGTAGGAAAATAACTTTTAGAAGCTTAGAATGTTATATTCTGTAGTTTGTTAGTGCAACATAGTTAGAATTAGGATAGTACTGTACTAGCTATCAAAAGAAAATGAACTCTCAACTACAATATAAAAATAGGAAAAAAAGATGTTTGTTGAATATTGCAAACCAACCAATGTACCCCGTTTTTAAAATACATTTTTATTGATTTCAGGGAAGAAGGGAGAGAGAGATAGAAACATCAATGATGTGAGAGAATCATTGATCAGCTGCCTCCTGCATGCCCCACAATGGGGATGGAGCCTGCAACCCTGGCATGTGCCCTGACAGGGAATCAAACCATGACCGCCTGGTTCATAGGTCAATGCTCAACCACTGAGCCAAGCCGGCTGGGACCAATGCACCTCTTTAATGTGATACAATAGAAAGGAAGCCGAGACCAAAAAAAACAAGTGCCAGCCTATTGTAATTTATGTTCAGCAGTGCATTTGCTTAGATAAAAGGGAAGATTGTCTTCTATCCCTCCTGTCCCGAATCACTCCAGGACCCCCCTAGCTCAGTGGGAAGCAGTATCCTAGTCCTTGACCTTCCAGCTTGTGCTCAATATGGACAAACAGATTCAAATTCTGAGAGGAGTATACATGGTCTCCCTGGACACTACACTCTCCTTTGTGAAGAGGGAGTTATGCAGAGAAGAACAAAAGACTCCATATATTTCTGTATCACAGTCATACCCTAAACACATTCATGCATTGCTATAATTTATGCCAATGAGGGAAAAGACACTAATGGTGAATAAGCTATATTAATAAGTATAAATAATATTGAATATAATAAACAGCATCCAGCACCTCCACAAAAAAATTATTCTTTGTCCTTCCTCTCTCTTTCCTTGCTTTCCTCCCTTCTTTCCTTTCTTATTCCTTTCTTCCTTTAGCAACAAAACAAATGAAAACGAAACAAAGTGATCTTTACTTAATGAAACATACTGCTTTGCTAAAACATCTTTGAGGGGTGCTTCAAACACTTGCAACATTCTCATTCCTAGCTCAGAAAATACAGCACAGTGGTTAAAAACAAACCTCTGAAGCCAAACTGAGTTCACATCCTAAGCACTAGTTTTGTTGCTTGGAACAAAGCAATTGCCCTTTCTGCATTGTTAAAATAGGGACAATGATGGAAGCGACCTCATTGGGTTACCGAGAAAGTTAAATGAGTGTGCTAGAAACTGCTGAAGGCCACCAATACCTATATTTCCTTGTTCTCTTCCTGGACACACAGGGAACCTGCACTTCTCAGCTATTAGGTATAGCTGTGCAATTAAGTTCTTGCTAATGAAAAGTAGCCATGTGCCACTTTCATGCAAGGCCCGTAAAAACCTCTTCTGCAATCCTCTCTTTAAATATCCACTAATTCAATGAGAAGAGTCCTAGGACTTAGAAGAGACCAAAGCCACAATGGAAAGAGTGTGGGTCTCAAATAATTACATGGAAAAGAGCTCCTCTCATTTATCCTGCTGGGACTGTGATGTGAATGCCAAATAAATATTTATTGTCATAAGTCACCAAAATAGTTGACTAATGCAATGAGATAATTCACTTAAAGTACCTCTCACAGTACACCTGGTACACCAAAAAAAAGTGCTCAATAAGAGTTAGTTATTATAAACATTATCCTGGTGATGCTGTTGGGGTTTCTTATTAATTGAATGTTTCTGTCCCCGAGAAATTTTTCTGTTGAAGCCATAATCCCCAGTTTGGCTGCATTTGGAGATGGGGCCTCTAAGGAAGTAATTAAGGTAATAAGGTCATAAGGATGGGGCTCTGATCAGATGGTACTGGTGTCCTTATAAGAAGAAACACCAGCCCAGACAGTGTTGCTCAATGGTTGAGCATTGACCCATGAAATAAGAGGTCATTGGTTCGATTCCAGTTAGGGCACATATTCAGGTTGTGGGCTTGATCCCCAGTGGGGGGCGTGCAGGAGACAACCTATCGATGTTTCTATCTCTCCCTCTCCCTCTCTCTCTCTCTCTCTAAAATTAATAAAAAAACATATGTATTAAAAAAGAAGAGACACCAGAAAGCTAGCCCTCTCTCCACAGGTACAGGTACAAAGAAGATGTCAAGTGAGGACACAGTAAGAAAGCAACCAACCAACTGTAAGCCAGCAAGAGAGTTCTTACCAGAAACTGAATTGGCCCGAAACTTGATCTTGGATCTCTAGAACTATGAGAAAATAAACATCTCTTGTTTAAGTCACCCCGTCTATGGGATTTTGTCATGGCAGCCTAAGCATACCCAAAGTCCTACATGAGGGTATTAGAAGAGTATTTCTGGTATTCTGTACTAATGAAGTTAAATTTAAGGGCGATCCATCTATGCTACATATTCAACAGGAAACCTGAGATACATTTCTTTTTTTTTTAATCTAACTTTTTTTTTAAAATTTCTTTATTGGTTAAGGTATTACAAATGTGTTCTCATCCCCTCATTAACCCCCAATCTCCCCCCGCCACTCATGTTCTCATTTCAAAGTTCATTGCTATCATGTACACTAGCTCTTAGTCATTAGAAAAAATTTTCTATGATCAATGCTGATCTTCTATTCATCCCCGCTGCCTAGCTACCCTGGTTCAGCAATTCCAAAGTGCCCATATACAGGCAAAACACACTAGATTCACATGCTTACAACACATACTGTTATAGATTTTGTATATGATGCTACCAGCTGCAAACCAATATTTCCCCTCAGATTTCATAGCTTCTTGGCTAATAACCTATCGCCTTCTGTTTTGACTGAGGATCCAGTTTGTTAGGCTTCTGACCATGGCTTCCCTCTAGGCTTAAATAATCCTTCTCCACCCTGTTTTTCAGTTGTCCACAAACACACACACACAGAGTATTTTAGACAGAAGTGACTTGACCTCTCCCCAGACCATCCTGCATGGTGACATAGAAGTCCCCTTCTCCCCATCTTAATTATCCAGTGTCAAGGTTGTCCTAGGCTTATCAGCAAATCCCAGATTTCTTACACCATCAAACCACATAACAAAGTGCTTTACATTAACTTGTCTATTTCCACATTTTCGTTGACAGTCTGAAATCTAGTTTCCAGTGCCACAGTAATAAAGCCAATGACCTCCCAAAAGACAAGTCCAATGGCGTTTTAGCTTTCACGTTTCTTTATTCCTCTCTGAAGAAGCTGACACTGATTACCACTTTCTTAGCAAGGCATGCCTGGTCTACATACACCTTCTTTGTCCCTATATTTCCTCTAACACCAACATACTCCTTAACTCAATTGTATTTCATTCTAAAGAAATAATCACATTAGAATATTGCACATTTAAAAAACAACAGCAAATACCTCTACCTCTAAAGGCAAAATCATTTGACAAATGAAATTATTTACCAGCATCACATAACTCCTTACAGTTGAATAGAACATTTCATAGAGAATGTCTCATATATCTCAATAACCCTATGAATAGAAAAGGCAGAAATTATAATCCCAAATTTATATATAAGGAAATTGAAGCTTGAAAATATTCACTGCTTTGCCAAAGCCATGTAGCTGGTAAGTAGCAAAGCCAAGCGAACTTTTTCTTACTGTCTTATCAACCCAAGCCTTTAAATGAACACTCTGACTCTCTTGAGAAAGACAAATACCATATGACCCCACTAATATGTGGAATCTAATGAACAAAATAAACTAACAAAATAGATTCAGAAACATAGAAGCATGGAACAGACTGACAGATCTCAGAGGGAAGAGGTCAGGGGGGACTGGATAAACGAAGGTGAAGTGACTAGCCAAAGAACATATATGCATAACCCATGGACACAGACATCAGTGTGGTGAAGGTCAGGGGAGGAGACGGAGGGCGCTTGGTGGAGATGGCCAAAGGGGAGGATGAGGGACATCTGTAATAGCATTAACAATAAAAAATAAAAAAGTGCTCTGGCATGTGTGGCTCAGTTGGTTGGGGGTCGATCCCATGCACCGGGAGGTTGCCAGTTCAATTCTTGGTCAAGGGCACATGCCCAAGTTGCAGGCTCCATCCCCAAGGAGGGGCATGCAGGAGACAGCTGATCGATGTTTCTCTCTCTCTTCCTCTCCCTCTAAAAACCAATTAGCTATTCTTTTAAAAAATATAAAAATAAAAAAATAAAAAGTATAAAAACATACCCTGATAAAAATAACTACTGTATTCATGACTTAACCACAATATATACATGTGCAAATAATGACTTTTACTTCGTCCTTTCCAATTTGGACGCCTATTGTCTAATTGCTCTGTCTAGGACTTCCAATACTATGTTGAATAAAAGTAAATCATGGTTTATGATAATTTTAATGTATTGTTGAAATAAATAAATGAACAATCTGACTCTTTTTACCATGCCACAACTAAAACTTTAAAATATACTTACAGAGGCAGTTTGAATATTTAAAAAGTAATAATAGTAGACATTCACTAAATTCACTTGTTCATTTTAATCTCCAATTTTTAAAAATATTACACAACTGCTGAAAACAGAAATAAAACCTGAAATCAAAGAGTGAAATACTCATAAATTGCAGTGCTATCAATGGCAAGTTTCATCATCTTGATTAATGATATGAAAACACTAGCAAATGTGGCATAATTACTTAAAAAGTAATTACCTTAGATATCATCAAGTGTTAACCTAAAGACTAGTGCCCTTAGTGATAATATTTTATATTTTTATAATTATAGAAAAATAAAATTAAAATATGTATACTATAAAATGTTTGCTTTGATCATACTTAGTGAAAATTACTTTTCAAAAAATGTAATTTTAAACTCAACTTCTAAGTCAGGGTGAATTTATATTCATTTGCTTATGGTCATTCATCCTTCCATTAGATAAACATATATTGAGCACTCATTATGTACCAGTCATTGTGGTTAGTACTGGAAATGCAATAAAACAAAAGTCCTTGCCCCAATGGAGCTCTCGTTCTAAAGTAGGTAGAGCAAGTAAAATATAAAGTATGTCAGAATGCAATGGGTGCTGCGGAGAAAAACAATGCAACATCAGGGGGTTAAGGAGTGCTAGAGGAGGTAAGGCTTGGCTAATAAAATAACATGCTCCTGTTAATCTGTATCATGTTAATTTATTAGTCCAGCCAGAATAACTTAGCAGAGATTGGCAGGAAGTAAACTTTCAAACAGCAGAACATATAGGAATAATTATTTTATTTATTAATTCAGTCCATTTTGGTTAACTTACTACTGGCATGTCTTCAAAATGGCATTATGTAAAGGAACAATAATCTTGTTTCACTATTTTCAAATCCTAGACTGCTGTGCTTAACATAAAGGATTTCTTTCCTCATAGGCTCTTTTCAAAATTTCATGGGCTCACATTTTCATTCATGCTCCTTTCTCTAAGATGACAGCTTTATTGATGCATTGTTCTAAACATGCATTTATAGATAACCCTTATATTTCTATTAAGGAGCTCCTACCACCTAGTAAATAAAGAGAATTTTGCTTTGATTAAGGTCAGCTGCCCACCAGGTCAAAAGTCCAAATCTCAGAATGTGGGAAATCTCTACCCAGAATTTTAACCCTTTGCAATCCATTTTTATTTTTGGAATTCAAACAGTCTGGTCCAAATTAATTGACGGGATTAAATGTTGAAGTTATCTGTCTCACTAGACCTCAGCTCGATGTTGGACCTGCTCCTAGCGCCTGGTCTCTCGAGTCAGCCTCCACGTTGGACCGAAAAGGGTTCAAGTCCCACCTGGCCTAAAAGGGTTAAATCTTCATCAGCTATTGTCCAATAGTTTTGTATGTTGAACTTCAATACTCATGAAAGTAACTCAAGCTTCAAACCAGGGATTTCTCAGATGGAAGGCATCTGGCTGGTTCCCCTTGGAGAATGGGGTAGAGACTGGGAATGAATTAGTACAAATGGTGATCAATTACTAGAGGAACAAATAAAAAGCATCCTATTTATTCTCATTTGTATATTAGGATGAAGGTCAAACCAACAATCACAGGGAAGATGAATTCATGAGGCTAATTTAGCTCCATCTGGCTTACAAAAAAGTTAGCTTTCCTATACATCTAGACATGTCAGAGTCCTTCCTCTTCCAGGGGCTACACATAGCTGGGTAATTTGCTGGGCGCTGTTGTATTGAATATCCACAAAAAGTGGCATGCAAAGTGACCCAACAGAATATTTTCACTCAGGTTTTCCAAAATTTGAGTAATTTTTGGCACACAGAAAAGCCATGGTTTGGGAAGGCCAATAGATTTAATTAATTTATTTATTAAACACTTAATGATCATTCCTTGTATCCCACAAGTCATGGAAATTATTTGATTCCGTCATTAAGACAGATAAACATTATTATTTTTTATTGCATGGTGAATAGCCTTAGAACTATTTTTTAAGTTAGGGGCCAGACCAATTATATGACTTTTACATAGTGGCTTTCAGAAACATTGCTTAATGAAAATCTGTTGACCAATCTCATTGATTGATCATGAGGGGGAACAGAGTTTGCCTCCTTCCCAATATACCTTTTGGGAATAGTAATTATTTCAAGCTGGTTATTTTCAAGAAACAAAAGACTCAAAAAGAACCTGTGACTCTCCTCCTTTGCCTGCCTAAAGGAATTCAGATAGAAACTCCTACTTTAGGAAGAGAACCTTACCATATTCACTTTAGCACATATGAACTAATTGTAGCATCAGGGAGGATCCAAGCAAAGTCTGTTTGTTAGATTCCCCTCCGTGTCCCATTGTTTTTGGGTGGCTAGGCAAGAATTTGTTTACCTACATGTTTGCTCTTTCTCATCTACCTGTGAGTTGCCTGCTTTTCTTTTGAAGTCCCAGACCACTGCCTCCCTCTCCTTACTGCAGAATGGTATATAAGCCTCAATGGCCCAATGTGTCCTCAGGTCTCATGTTCTCATGTAATCCTACGCATGCATAGTGAATCTGGTCATTTTCTCCTGTTAATCTGTATCATGTTAATTTATTAATCCAGCCAGAATAACTTAGAAATGTAGGAGAATTATTTTTCTACCCCAAAAACCACATGGATTTTTTTTCACTACAATCTAGAGCTCTTAGAGGTTCTAAAAGAAAAAGTTGTGCCCTAGCCAGTTTGGTTCAGTGGATAGAGCATCAGCCTGAGGACTGAGGGGTCCCAGGTTTGATTCCAGTCAAGGGCACATGCCCAGGTTGCAGGCTCAATCCCCGGTAGGAGGATGTGCAGGAGGCAGCCAATCAGTGATTCTCTCTCATCATTGATGTTTCTATTTCTCTCTTCAGATTCTCTCTCATTGATGTTTCTATTTCTCTCTTCATCTCCCTTCCTCTCTGAAATCAATAAAAATATTTTTTTAAGTTGTTCTAGGGGAGGACAAACTGAATGTGGCACCTGAGACAATTGCTAGCAGGTGGCCTTCTAGCAACCATACCTCTTAGTATAAAGTTCCCTTAATCCTTCCTTTTAACATTTTGCCCTTCTTTTTTTCATTCACTTCTACTTGTGCACACTGACTTTCCCTGGCTCTTCTTACCACCACATGGAAGCCCTACAATGTTGTGGGAAAAGCAAGAGCTTTGGTATCTGACACATTTGGATGGTAGTGGTGGTAATAATGATGATGATGTTGACTACAGATATCTCTATTGAGCACTTACTTAGAGTATGGAATAGTGTTAAGTGATCCATACACATTATGTCATTAAATATCCACAAAACTCCTTTGGTTATAGGTACTATTATTATTGCTATTTTATAGATGGGTAAGCCAAGGCACAGAAAGCTTAAATATCTGTCACATGGTCATACTTCTAGAGATTAGGGGAAGTCAGAATTCAAACTCAGTTCCCTCTGCCTCCAGGTTCCTAATTCTTAACCACAATGCTTAAACAAGTTACTTAATCTCTTTGAGTCTTGGTTTATTCAACTGTAAACCAAAAATAATATAGCATGGCCTGCGTGGCTCAGTGGTTGAAACTTGACCTATGAACCAGGAGGTCACAGTTTGATTCCCAGTCAGAGCACATGCCCAGGTTGCGAGCTTGATCCCTAGTGTGGGGCATGCAAGAGGCATCTAATCAATGATTCTCTCTCATCACTGATGTTTCTATCTCTCTCTCCTTCTCCCCTCCTTTCTGAAATCAATAAAAATATATTTTATCTATACTAATAAAAGGGTAATATGCTAATTAGGGTGGATGTCCATCGGACAAAGCCACAGCGGCTGTGAAGCCTGAGGCTCAAGCAGCCTTGGGCTCATGGCCGGCAGTGTCAGCAGCAGCAGGGTGATGGGGGTGGTGCCTTCCACTAATGAGCCCGGTTGCCTTTGCCTCCCACAGAGGACATCCCCTGAGGGCTTCTGAACTGTGAGAGGGGGCAGGCAGGGCTGAGGTACCCCCTCCAGTGCACAAATTTTCATGCACTGGGCCTCTAGTATAATAATAACAAAATAATAAATACCTACTCAATGTTATTATGAACACCAAATGCATAAGTGGTGGGCACCTTTCTCCCATTTCTCTCTCTTCCTTTCTTAGGAAACCAAGAGACTATTCAATTCTTCAGGAATCACTGAGAACTTATTTTTGTCAAACTCAAGTGAAACCCTAATTTTTTCAACTGAGTGCCTCAGAATTCTTTAGAACATTTTCCTCGACCACCTCACCCTTCTCCCTGGGTTCCAAATTATACTCTCTGGCTCAGTGCTCCAACATCAAGATCATCCTTGCCCTGACCAGGCAGCTCACTTAGAGCACTGTCCCAGTACGCCAAGGTTGCAGGTTCAATCCCCAGGCATGGCACATACAAGAAGCAACCAATGAATGCATAAATCTGTGGAACAACAAATTCTCTCTCTCTCTCTCTCTCTCTCTCTCTCTCTCTCTCTCTCCTCTCTCTCTTCTCAAATCAATCATTTTTTTTAAAAAAGATCATCCTTAATACATAAACAGTGGCATAATGCCATTAAGAGTAATTAGTAGCTTGTTAAGCATCCCTTGAAGTCCTTACCTCCTGCCCTTCACTCAGCTATGGGCTTATGTTTGCCTTTCTTCCAGAAAGGAATAAAGTATTTATCAAATCAGTTTACATTACACAGAAATAGTATCATTTTCCCAGTTGAAATCAGTATTGTGGCCAATGTGCATCAAAGTAAATGATGGCTAGAGGTCCAAGATGAAGTCCTGCAGCTAAAGGGATAACTACTTTTCCTAAAGAAAATTTTTAAATAAATAAACATTGAAAAAATTAAAAACAGGGACCAAGTTGGTACTTACCACTGAACAGATTCACTGATCACCTGGAATATACCACAATCTAAAATTCCTTTCTAGGATATCTACCACTCTTAGAGACTAAGAGATTGAAAAAAAAATCTATTCAGATGCCAATTGGTTTCTCAGTTCTAAATGTTAAAAGCTGCTTTGATGGGAGTCAGCCTACATTATGTATTTCACTGCCAAAAAAAAGAGAATCCTAAGAAAAGGTCCAGATACACTGCAACCCTGAGACACCAGATATCATTTGACCTTCAAATGAATGTTTATTCATATTAATGTGGTCTCAAAGGTAAAATTACAAGAGCCCACTCCAGGACCCCAATCTGTATTGCAATACCCAGCATCTGTAACAGCTTGCCTCACCTGAGGAAGCAGCACAGACCAGTATTCCTAATCCAAATACATCAGAAAGGTTGTTTAACATCAGGGCAAGGGAAGGAATCTAGATTCCCACCATGGCTGTGTTATTAAGTGGACATGCCTATCTGTTTTGAATCTGGGCCAAAACTCTGTTGCCTGTTTCTTCTTGCCTGACATGAATCCTGACCAGTTTGCTTGTATGTCGAATTCCACTCCTGCCTATACTCTCTTGCTGTGCATGATCCTCTGGACACAGTTCTCCAATCTACAAAAATTAGCCAGACTCCTATTTGTGTCTTTGTCATGACTGGACTTCTCGTATTTTTTCCCAGCTCCTCTGAAACTCTCAATTGTGATACGGGTCCTCTGGTTTTACCTGACACTCGAGTTCTCTGGTTTTGCCTGACACCCTGACCCCAAGTTTGCATGCCAAGTTCATGCATCACCTTGTCCTTCTGCACAGTGATCCAAAAAACCTAGCACTTACTCCTAAACTTGAATACTCAGAGGGCAGAAAATGTGTCTCTGTAAATTCTCTGGGCATAGCACACATGCAGTTAAATGCTTTTTTATTATGATAACTAAATGTGCTCAAAAGTTCTGATAATGGAAACAAATTAAGTCCCTTCACAATGAAATTTATGAAGGCCTACCAGATTAATACTACCTCAGAGTGGTAGATGAAAATGCCTTTTCACCACTAGTAGAAATGAATCACGTCAACTAACAGGGCAATCTCTTTAAGACAGGCAGAAGAGGGAAGTGCATGGGAGAGGCGAACCAGAAACAGCCCATTATAGCAGAAGCCTCACAGAGACCTGCAGAATCCAAACAAGAACCTTGCAAACGCCCACTGCCTTCAATGTTCTTTCTCTGCATTCACTTCAGATAGTACAGTTTTTTTCCAAAGATCAGAAGACAAAAAGGCCTTGGGTGGCTATTTTATGAACATGGTTGCAAAGTACTTTTAATCATTAAAAAGTTGCTTGGTTTCCTCCTTAGACAACATTTTCCAAAGCCTAAATTATATAATGCTCAGAGTGAAAAGATCATTCTACATTTGCGATCTCTGTTTTTAACTCCCTGGGATGTGACCATTTCTAACAAAGAGTTCTCTGCATTGTTGGCTCTCAAATGTTTTGCAACAATGATTGAAAGGAATTAGATAGAAAGTTTAAAAATTAAAATTCCCATTACAATGGTAATTGGTTATATGCAGGATTTTAGATTAACTGGACGACTACTAAATGATGTCTATCAAACCCTGGGGGTAATTATCTTTTCCCCCCTCTGCATATGTGTCACTTTTACCAACACCAAAACTTAGATAATGCATGTGTTTCTATAAGCATAGCATTACATTAATAAGACAACAGAAATCAAAGAAAATTGTGAAGTTATTAACATTGCAACAGATATTAATAATTTTTACCTTGGTACTATTAAAGGATATTCAAGAGATTGCTAATTGCTGGGGTCCAGCCCCAGCGGTCCAGCGGTTCCCAAAGGTGTGGACGGACTCAGCAAAGAATGATTTACATGGAGACAGCGTTCATAGCTCTCTAGTTACACTGTTCTTGTGAGTTTCACTTGTTTTTGTTCTTGTGAGTTTCACTTGTTTTTGTTCTTGTTCTTGCTGCACTTCCCTCAGCCCATTAGCTTCCCAGGTAAGATCTAGGGAGCGTCATAAGGTCAAGCCTAATTATGCTTAAGAGGACTGTGCCCTCTAAGCTGGGACTTGTTTGTGACTTTGCCAACAGGTCAGTCCGAGGTTTAACCCTATATCGGCTCCCCACAGCTAATAGGCTTTTATTCAAAATAAGGGTGTGCAGTAGCACATGTACCTGATCTGTGGGAGAGAGTTCAATTTTATGGAATTTCTATATTCTTCCCCATAAAAGTGTTTCATAAAAATGTAAAACTAAATGCAATTTAATGTTTATGTCTCCATAAATCTTATCTTATAAATTGGGTTACAAATCTAAAAAAAAAAATTCGTTCTCAGGCCATGTGTCCCAATCTTTGGTTTTTGGTTTGGAATATATGAGAACCACAGGGCGAGGTAAATAGGCATACATTTTGGTACTACAACATGTTTCAGGTTCGAGATAATAGGACACAGGAGATTTAATTTGATTGGGGCTAGTTTATATTTTTGTGGTTATTCTTTAGATCTTAGGGATGGGAAGGCAGGCTGCTAAATCCTTTAGTAATGACAGCCTTCATTCAATTGGTGAACCTAATCTCTGGATGGTAGGAAACATTTTCAGGGCCTGAGGAAACAGGAAAGGTTTCTGAGGGAGGCAATCAAGTTTAATACTGAGCAGGGAAGAGAGACTGCCAAGATCCAATAAGTTCAAAATCCATTCCTAGGATCATAGTTATTAATATTTCTTGAACACTTACCACATACTCTATTATTTTGGTATGTGCTTTCATTTGCATAATCTCCTTTAATCCTTAAAACAGCTCTATAAGGTTGGCTCTATTATTTGATCTACTTCATAGAAGAGGAATCTGAAGTTCAGACAGGTTAAGTAACTTTCACAGGTCACAGAGGTGACAAGTGAAAAAGGCAGGGTTCAAACCTAGGACTTGTTTTCTAAAACCCAAACTTAGCAATATGTCAAAAATGACTAGGAAACAATCAGTTGAATGTAGAAATATAGTCAAATCAGAAGTTGTGTTTGTTTCAAAGTCTTATTTTAAATAGTCCAGGATTCTCAGAATATTAGGAAAGAATAATATAGAAAGAAATATGGGGTTGGAGTCAGACAGACCTGAATTCACAATTCAGTGCTTGAAAAAAAGTAGTTATATGACTAAGGGCTAGTTTCTAACTTGGCCAAACATACCTCCCTCATTTACAAATGGAGTGATAATGATACCTGTGCCTTTCCATATCATTCAGAGAATTAAATGAGATAATATATGTAAAGTGCCAACCAGTTCCTAGCACCTAATATGCACTCAATAAGCAGTCTAAGTGGTATTGATTATTATTGTGCATGGAGCCATAGTAGTCTACAAAGACCTTTCAAGTGGTGTCTGGCATGGTTCAATATGCAGGTCACACAAAATTGTGGGTTTTAAAAGTGTCATTTTGGCCCCTTTAAAAAGCAATAAAAATATTTTAAAATGAGGCCCAGTAAATAATAGCTCTTTACCCAAGCAACAGTACAATACTTTCTTTTTTTTTAATGTACAGTACTAAGAGTGAAAACAGTAAAATAAATGGTGTCTTTGCCTCCAAGTGGTCTCCAGCATAAAGTCTGAAAATGCCTGAGAGAGACAGACACACTGAATGAGCCAAAGAACACCTTATTTCATTCCTTAAGTTTCCAGGCATTTTTTTTAGGCTTGAAGAACCCTGATAATCATCAAATGAAAAACGAAAGGTCGTTTCCTTCTAAGATCGTGTCATCCAGCCCCTTAGCTCCAGGCACACTTGCTTAAGAACCAGGCTGAACAGATGGCCGACGATTCCCCTGCCTTCTTTAGTAATGTGTGTGCGCTTGGCAAGCTTCTCTGTCAGAGAGTGCTTCCTCATTACATAGGACTCCAGAAGAGTTACTCCACACCTTCCATAGATTTTTTGATGCCACATTTCTTTTTAAAAAGTGATTTTCTAAGGAAAAGTCACAAAAACATATAACTCGTGATTAATGACTTGAAGAGATTTCTTCATACTGAATAAAGGTTTGCCACTGCCAATTTTAAATCACCTATAATATCCTATTTTTATCTGTATCTGTGCAAAGCCCAGAAACTTAGACAGTTTTTCCATGGCTCCTCCACCCAGAGGTCTCTCATAAAGTCATTCATTGAGATGGAAAGCACAATGTCCCTAAATATTGTCTAATAAACACCTTGAGGACATATGCCTTAAGAATCAATAATTAAATGTTGCCCCTGATATAAAAAGTGATACTGTGGACACACTTCAGGCAGAGAGCATGGGCTCAAAATACTTTCTTTTTTTTTTTTTTGCAGTCGCAGAGATGGATTTTCAGTGGATCAGTAAGTATTTTTCCCAAGGGCACATATTTGTAAACTACATGTTTAAGATTTGGGAAGTAAGGCTAGAGGAAGCAAAAAAGGCAAAATGAATGTAACAGAAGATGGCTTGCTTCAGCACATAAATCTCCAATCTTTACTCTATATGACTATCCTCCTTCTCCCATTACCTTGGCCTCTCACTGTGTGTTAGAATACATTTTCACTTGTTTAAAAACATTAAGTGTGAGCATGCATCAATATGGCTGATAGATGAATCTCACAAATATAATCTTGAAAGACTGCAAACTATGACTCCATTTATATAAAGTAAAAATGGGCAAAACTAATATATGCTGTTAAGAGGACAAGATGGCACTTAACCTTGAAGGGATAGTGACTAGCAGCAGGCATGAAGGGTGCTTCCAGGGTATTGGGGATATTCAATTTCTTGATCTGCATATTGGTTATATGGCTATGAAAAAGCATCATCCTTCACACTTATAATATGTATATTAAATTTTGATAAATATTATTTCTTAAAACTAGGTGTAGGGACTTTCCATGTAGTAGGCTTTACCCAAATGCCTCATTCCTCTCTCCATGGATAAAACTAATACAGTGGGGCCTTGACTTATGAGTGTTCTGACTAACGAGTTTTTTGAGATACCAGCTGTCTCTCGGCCGATTTTTTGCATTGAGTTGACAGAGTAATTTGAGTTAACGAGCTCCTTAACGAGCTCGGTCTCCGAACGAATTAAACTCGTAAGTCAAGGCCCCACTGTACTAATCAAGTGAACACAAGAGACACAGCCAGTGTGCTGGTACATTTCTCTGTGTTGCAAAATGAATAAATGATTTCTATGGCTCCTTTGTAACCATGGATGATAGGGTGCTTTGGCTATCTTCATTTTTCCATCCATCAAATACTTATTGAGCACCTTTTATGTGCTCGGCACTGTATGATACACTAGGAATAACAAAAGTGACTTGCTCTCTCAGAGCTTAAAGTCTGATGGGGCAGATGTACAATAAAGCATAAAATAATTACATATAATAACTCCAGAGTGTAATAAGTAAAATGTAGGAAAATGTTATAAAGTGAAATAATGGTGAAATGAGGAGGTCTGCTTTAGTTAGGCTGGCTGAGGAGGGCCTCCCTGAAGTCATCATCCACAAAGTTTAGGGGAATTATCATATATGAAGAGCCTGAGGTAGAAAAGCCTAAGAAACCACAGAGTGGCTAGCTCTCTTTATGCTACCAGTGAACCTGCTGACACTATGGGGAAGGCAAGGGGTGGTATCAAGAAGCAAAGGATTTCCAGGAAAAACTCACAAACCTGAAAGTGATTGGCTGCCAGTTTTGAAGACTTGTTGATTATGACCATCATCTTTACTTCCTTAGTTAAATGTTCAGAATGAAAGGTGGCTGAGGAGTACCAAGGAAACCTCTTTTGGCTTTTTAGAAAATTAAAGAGTTGCAAACTCACAACATGATACATCAAGACTAGACTCATGCATCCTAGAATTCTCTTAATCAAGTCCTTATTATATCACAACTGTTAACATGTACTTGAATCAAACTCCTAGAGCCAAAGTCTGCTCTAACCACATTAGCCTATATCAGACAAACACTAACCAGACTCACATTGCAATTTTCCATCCAAAACAGAGAGAGAGAGAGAGAGAGAGAGAGAGAGAGAGAGAGAGAGAGAGAAGGGCTGCACTTGTTTGAGGACATTCTTTGAGGTGATTTTATAATGTATTACCAGGCCTTAAATAGCAGCATTAACATAGGTACTTCCCTTTCAAGTATGGATGAATCTATTAGAAATAAAGCATCTTAATTCATGGAAACATGCTTTCTAGTCTTTGCACAAGTAAGTCAACTTCTGGCAAGGTGGACTACTCTCATGTTTCTCACCCAGGTCTAAAGCAACTGTGCCACACGGTAAAGACTCTTCATGTTCATTCTAATTTGAAAAATTGTTTTATGAGGATTGACTCCATGCAAAAGCAAATACTCAAGAACATGTTTCCATTTATTTTCCTAAATTTTTCTGAGCCTTCTGCTACACTCTGGGATGCCCAGGTCTGACTAAACTAGCATGTCTCCCACCACAACGCCTAAGTAGAACAATTTGACCTCTTTTATAGGAGAAAATCCTGCTAGCAACAGGGGTCTCTCCTTGCCTCTAAGTCTAGAGTATTTCATGTATAAGGGAGGAGAGTATATCTGGAAGCAAAGTCCAATATAAAGGAAAGTATACTTGACATGTCTTGGGGTTTGAGCCCTAACTATAACCTCTGCTGAAGAGACTATATTTGAACCTGTGACCTCCCACACCAGTATAGCTGACTGGACCAGGGTTGAACACCTAATGCAAGAAGGAGGGCCTAATCATGAGCTGGGTTGAGCCAATCATATGCCATCAGGAATTTAAACCTAGAGATGTGAAGGTATGAGAATCTGAAAGGTCATGCAGAGTTAGGGTCTAGACATCCATATTAAACAATGCTCAAGATGACTAGGAAGAGGAAGCCAATTAAAGGCACAGAGGTGTGAGTGGAGAAGGACCAAATGTGCAGAGAGAACCTATGAGAAAGAGCAGGCATAAGAAAAACCATGTATTCAAGAGAGGTGAGAATCATGGGAGAAAAGGGGGATGTAGAAAGAAGAAAATACTAAATGCATTGCAAATAAAAGGAAGAGACACAAACATAGTAGTAAATGAAAATTACTGCATTGTGATCAAAGGCATCTCTATGCAAATTTTTCAGAACTCTCATGTTTACCTTTCATGATATCCTTGCCTAACCCCTAGTTATATTCTTGGGACAGTAGCATAACACTAGGAAAGGGTATGGGCATTTAAACCAGCTAGATTAGGGTTAAGAATCCAGATTCTCCACCTCATAACTGTATGGATTTAGGTAAATTTCTTTCATATATATATATAATTGATTTTTTTACAGAGAGGAAGGGAGAGGGATAGAGAGTTAGAAACATCCATGAGAGAGAAACATCCATCAGCTGCCTCCTGCACACCCCCTACTGGGGATGTGCCCGCAACCAAGGTACATGCCCTTGACCGGAATCGAACCTGGGACTCTTCAGTCCACAGGCCGACACTCTAGCCACTGAGCCAAACTGGTCTGGGCTAGGTAAATTTCTTTATCATCTGAGTCAAATTTTCATTATTTGTAAAAGAGGAATAAGCTCTATCTCTAAGGTTGTTGTGAGATTTAAATTAGGGAATATAATGCACATGGCAGGGTGCCTGGCAGGTAGTAGAAGCTCAAAAAGTATTACTCCCCATTTTGTCAGTGTAGTGGATATGGGATAGGGTGTGGAATTTACCTTTCAAATTATATCATTTTTTATGTTTACTTAATATTTTATTAAGATGGTAAAGATGTACTAGTTTTAATTCTTCCTGGTTCTAGTTTGCACAGTAGGGTTATTATTTTTAAGTGAACTGATATGACTTTCCTAAATAGCTGACTCTCTTAATTTTGAAATGTAAAATATTTTTTAAAATCCAAAATCAATGATCAATGATTTTTAAAAACCTTTTTATTATTACCACAGTGGATTTCAATCTCATTTCTCAGAGCTCTAGGACATCACAGAGATTATTTAATGGTCATGGTATGGGGTAACAAAGCCCTCTCTCTAATCTGGGCAATTCCATTCTCTTAATTATTTTAGATATTGGGGTTTCACATAAGATTTTGTTTATAAGGATAGCTGTACTTCAAGGAAAAAAACACACAACACTGTAAAACCCTACTGCTGTACAACATGGCCACTTGCCCTTGGCATAAACAGTCGTGCCTAAACTGCAATTGCACTTGAATCTGATTCTTCTACATTTCTAGAATCCTCATCCTAGCACAGCTATTAACATAAGGCCTCAGGTCATTCTAACATGGATCGAAACTGCCATCTGGAAATATAACTAATCTTAAGTATATCTTAAGTAGAGATGTATGTACTCATACACAGCCATGAGCCAACTTATCCAAAAGAAATAGCAGTGGAGGTTTGGAATCAGCACACCAGTGGCATTCAAGAGCCCTTTGGAAATAATATCTAGGCCCCCAAACTAGCTCACCGAGAAAACATCTGTTAATAATCAGTAATACTTGACAGGGTCCACACCAAGGAGAAGAGATGAGATATAAGACTATAAACCATAAAGCATCAACATGGGATACATACACATGCAAAGACAAAAATATGTAGAAACATACTTAATAATCTCATAAAGAGATGGAATCAAGCTGAGGCTTTTTCAGGTGAGAGAAGCTATCTCAGAGGGTCCTTATGGAACTGAACAAACTGTTTGTCAAGTTGCCCAGAGTGTTTATGACTATTAATAATATGATTAGTCTCAGAGTCAGAGATAAATGGCTTCCCAACAGAGCAAGAGTATATATCTCTACTATACACAGTTTTCCAATACACTTTTTCACTCAGCTTCAAAATGATTCCCTCTAATTTTATTTAAAGGAAAGGTTGTTTTTCTTGAATGTGTAATGATATCAGAGCATAAAAGATTTCCTGTTATAGACTCAGCTGGGATTTTACTCTAATATTATTAACCTAAATGAAAACTTTCTTGAGCAAAGCTGATCTTATTTCTGTATTGTCAAGACTGACAATAACTTATATGTCTTCTGCCATGGAAACTAATGTTAGCTGCTAGGTAAAAGAATTGCAACCATTTGTAACTTTCCTTAAAGTACCTAGCACCAACATACAAAATACCTATGTGCTAACATAGAGGCATTTGAAATTAGAAATTCTGTCAAAAAGAAATGAACTATTCTCTACACCAAAAAAGTACATAGTACAGATTGTGAAACAATAATTTTTCTAATACTATGATCATTAATCCCATAAAGAAAAAAATCAGAGCCCTGGCCACTGTTGCTCAGTAGTTGAGTGTTGACCCATGCACCAAGAGGATACCGGTTGGATTCCTAGTCAGGGCACATGCTAGGGTGTGGGCTCGATCCCCAGTAGGGAGCGTGCAGGAAGCAGCAAATCGATGTTCTCTCTCATCAATATTTCTATCACTCCCTCTCCTTTCCTCTCTCTCTAAAAATCAATAAAAGTATATATTAAAAAACAAAAAGGTTGACAGTTCAAGTCCTGGTCAGGGCACATGTCCAGGATGCAGGCTCAATCCCTTGTAGGTGGTGGTGTGCAGGAGGCAGCCAACTGATGCTCTCTCACATTGATGTTTCTCTCTCTCTTCCTCCCTCTCAAAAAATCAATAACAATTTTTAAAAAGAAAAAAAAATTAGAGCCGTAACCGGTTTGGCTCAGTGGATAGAGCATCGGCCTGTGGACTGAAAGGTACCAGGTTCGATTCCGGTCAAGGGCATGTACCTTGGTTGCGGGCACATCCCCAGTAGGAGGTATGCAGGAGGCAGCTGATCAATGTTTCTCTCTCGTCGATGTTTCTAACTCTCTATCTCTCTCTCTTCCTTTCCGTAAAAAAAATCAATAAAATATGTTTTTTAAAAATAAAAAAGAAAAGAAAGAAAATAGAAAGAAGCCACAAGTCTTATTGGAAAATAGCCTATGTGGCATTAATGTCTTATCCTTTCACATTATCTAAAATATAAATTTCAGATATTGGGGAAAATAGTCAATCTAGAGGTTAATTATCCTAGACCATGAAATTAAACACCTGAATGTTTTAAAAACATCTGGATACACTTATAGATTTTTATTTTTCATAGATATTTCTAATGTATTATTGCCACAAAGTGATTTGGAGTCTTAATGCAAATCCTTTTATTTAAGAAAGCAAGAAGTAACTAAATTCCTCAAGATCATGGTCCCTATTGAAGTACAGAATGGTGTGCTACTGAATCCAAATGTACACAAGGTTAACCATCATACTGATGATAACTTTTGGTTAAATTCATTAGCATTGACAGTGCTCCTGGGTCATTTATAAGTATAAGCTAGGAAAACTAACCTTCCAATAAATCCAAACATAGTGACTCAATTTATACATTGTGTTACTCTCTTAATACATTAATATTCATTCTGACAAAATATACAATTTAAACACTGAATGCAGTTACATTTGTAATCAGAACTTGCACCATATAAATAAGAAGAGAAAAAAATGGTAAGGAATAAATGTCACCCCTAACCCCTGTGTTGTCAATACTGGGCTTCTAATTACTGTTACTTTCCAAAATGATCATGAAAACTTGAAATGGAATCATGTGCTGCCTATAGAACAAATCACATTTGCTAATCCATTGTGAAAGTTACGCAGACAGTCAAGATGGAAAGAGGTAAAGAGAGAACAACTAAACTCTTCACATCAATTTTGTTCATCTACAACTCTCCTCCCTTCTCTCCACCTCAACATCTTAATCATCCAAATTCCCTAAACAATTAACAACACCAAAGGAGCAGATGAGCATCACATATGTGAAGTAAAGTGATGAATACCCATGAGGGCAAGGACTTTGTCTTATTCATAGGACATATCATAGACCTGGCACATAATAGGTACTCATGAATATTTAATGATTGAATGAATGAGTGAAATGAAGACATGTCCAAGGCCTTCCTCTTTCCTGTTTTTCATTTCCCTCTAATTAGTAATGTAATCCTTACTTCCCACAGGAAATCTGTGCCCTACTTCAGAGACTATAAGCATTTCACTGCAGCCAAACATGTGCCTCCCCTATGGAGTTCATAGTGACAGGATTGACTTGTAGTAGAGCATGGAGGATTCTGCTTCTCAATTACCAGGTAACTGTATGTTTTGCATTAGTCCTCATTATTGTGAGTATGATGATTGAGACATCACTACAAATACTGAAAATCATTAAAGCTGTAACCAGGTCTCCTCAAAATATTTCAAATAAATTCAAGTGATTCTCCAATTTTCAAAATTTACCAACCATTAACATGCACCTGAAAATTTTAATTTAGCCTTAGGCTCTCTCATTACCATAGATTCTTAGTTTGCAAAATTTGCAAAATGTAACCCTATATTTACTTAGCAAAGCTACATTATGTGCAACATTAATATTAATAAAACAAGCCATCTCATTTATCTTTATTAACAAAACTGTCACTTCATAAATTTTCAACTAATACCCAATGACTTTTTATATTTGAATGCAAAAAAGCCAAATTAAAACTCTTCATCCATTTTCACTTCAATTGAGGGAAATTAAGCAGGAAAGACACTGAGAACAAACGCTCCCTTAGAGCTGAGAATGCAAGTTTGGTTTGATCAAGATTGGGTTCACTGGCATAGGACAAAGTTAAATTTTTACAACTAGCTCCCTACTTTCTTAATCATGGAAACCATATTGATTCAGGACACTATGAGAGCAAAACTAAACTAAGTAGAACTCTGTCCCTTTTCAAAAAGAGTTTTTATACCCAGTGTATTACCTTTAATTTCTTTGTTTTTGTTTTGTTTTTAGTGCATCACCTTTAAATGGGCACAAATGATGAGCAAAATTTACCAGGTAGCATATGTAAATTTTATGCAAACATAAGGTCAATATGTTAACATAGAGGTATAAAGGTCTATTCAAGAAGATATTTCTGAGGTAGAACCAAACATAATTAGTAACCAACTGAATAGGACAAAGGAAGTTAAGGGTAAATAGAGTGAAGGGTAGGATCAATTGGCAGTTTTTTCCAATTAACAAGGAAAAAATACTCACATGTTAAGTTAATGCAACACATGTTTCATGAGGCATAAAGAAAAAAGTTAAAGGGTTTATGATTAGCAAGCCAGGCCATCCTCACCCATGGTTTTTGCCTCCCAGGTACTCCATAATGTACCCTAATTGAATCTGGTTGATTTCTAACCATTTATTCAACATATTAAATTCTGAATTGTAAGCCCAGCTACCAATAATCTGACCATAGCCTCTAATAATTGCCATTAGCTCCTCTCCATCCAATCTTTCCCTTTTCACTTAAATACAGACTAATCAAATTTTTCAAGTTTATCTTGTTTTAAATAGGCTGAAAGAAAAAATATATATTACATATAAATATTAGTATGTATGACAATGTATATTTGTGTGGGTACACACACACACTCAGAGAGAGAGAGAGAAAGCACGCATTTCATTTCCAGCTTCAATTTTTCTGATCTTAATCCTATAAGCTTTCACAACACTAATCACAGGCACATGCTTTGTGGGAGTTTAAAGATTCTTTTCATGATTTACTCAACATTACTTGTTTAAGTTATAAAAATTAGTTGAGCCATAATTGACTCTCTGTTAAAATGTGCAAGACTCTAACCTTATAATTAGACTTTAAAGTATAATTGTTCACTCCCACTAACTCTATTCTTCAACCTCAATGAAACTTCCAATCACACACTATTCTCTGATTTCTTGGTCTATCAGCTTCTTTCTGACTACTCTTACATGGCTACCTGACCCTCATCAGTGATCACTGGTCCCTTACCTTATGTCCCTGATCTGTTACAACTGACCTGCTAATTCACAACCTGAAAACATTCCTCCTTTGTTTTTTTCTCGTTCTGCTTACAGGCTGTTGAGAGGCATAAAAAAATCCACATTTTCTTGCTGGTTCTATGATTTTTTTTACAACAGTTGGTCCTTAAATTTTTAGCATTAATGCTTTTACTCAGCCCTATTTCACTGGGCCAACTCACTATCTTGGTCATGGATGACTTTTTCTCTTATTCTTACGGAAAATCAAAAGTCATCAGGTCTGTACTCCTGACTTCCCTTACCTATACCTTGAAAATGTATTTGCATCTAGTCTTAGTCCTTTCTTTTCTACATAGAGAAAGAAATGTCCTAATTTTCCAAGAATCTTTCTTCATCTGTGCTTTTAACCTCCATCTCCCCTGTGCTGCCTCTTCTGAAAATCTGCTCTATCAACTACAGTTGGGCCTTGAACAACACAGGGGCTTGAGGTACCAAACCCAGTCAAAAATCTGCATGTAACTCGACTCCTCAAAAACTTTACTAATAGTCTATTGTTGACCAGAAGCTTTACCAAAACATAGTTATTTGTGTATATATTATATACTGTATTCTTACAGTAACATAAGCTAGAGAAAACAATAAGAAAATCATAAGGAAGAAAAAGTACATTGACAGTATTAAGTTTTTATTGAAAAAAAAATCCCTGTCTAAATGGACCCACACAGTCCAAACCTGTGTTGTTCAAGGATCAACTGCATATTCCCTCTCAAAATTCTATCTCTGACTCTATATATCTCTATCTCATGCTCCTTTTCAATTTATTTTTCTCTCTTGCTCATTCTCTTGTTCTAACATTCAATCTCTTTCTCAGTCTCTCAGGCTTTCCATTTTCTCCCAATCTTTTTCCCTATCTTAACTTCTCTCTTCTCATTCCTACTGTTCCTTCTCATTCTCTTCTAGTTCTCAACAGCACTATATCCTGGTTCTCCTCTAGTCTAAGTACTACATCTTTAGCCCAACTTCTTGGTCTCATTGCCTGCTTCTCTTTCTCTAACAGCTTCTTAAAACCTGTCTTTCCCCTGAGTTATGTCCTCCTCCCCCACCCCATTCTCTTCTCATTCTATATGCTCTCACTGAGCGATTCCACTCAGGTCATGGTTTTAACTATCCCATATATGATGATGACTCTCAAACTGATGTCTCTAGCTCTGAATTCTCTCTTGAACTCCAGTTCCACAGTTCTGAAAGCTCAGTGTTCTAAAGAAATGTTATAACAAACACATCCAATACCACACTTCCCAATCAAACCTGCTCCTCCTCTTATTCTTCCTTCTGTATTCCCTTAGGTGGTAGCTGAGGCCTTGGGGTCATTCTTCTTTATTGATCCTTATGCCCCATGTACAATTAGTTACTAAGTTCTGTCTATCATGCCTATAAAATATTTCTTCCTTTTCATTTATACTGCCCATATCCTAATTCAGGTGCTCAACATCTCTCACCTGGACAATTGTAGTTAACTCCTAACTGGTTCCTTTATGTCTCAATCCTCTCCCTCTAATTCATCCTCAATACTGCTACTAAACTTCTGTCTATAAAAAGGAAACCAGATTATGTCAGAATGCTGTTTAAAACACTTTAATGGCTCTCTTTGCCTACAGGATAAAGTCCAAATTAATTAATTGGCATCCAAGGTTCTATCTTTCTAGTAGTATACACTTTAAGTTGCCCAAAAGCAACTTATGCTCCAGCTACAGTAGAACATATGACACACATGTCAAACAACTCATGCACTTTCATGCCATAGATCATGCTCTTCCAGCAGCTTAGAAATGATCGCACCCCCACCGCCAACATACACTCTTACTCCTTTAACTGGTAAACTCCTATCCTCTTTTCAAGACCAGCTCAAATGTGTTCACTATCTACAACACTCTCTTTGTCTCCCTTGACAAAATTATCTTCCTCTGTTTGCCATGGTATATTGTACAGATCTGTATTATAGTTCTTGTTTCATCAGACTATATTATTTGTGTCCCCTTCCACTAGATTGTTAACTCCTGAGGGCAGGGATGTCATTCTCATCTTTTGGCATCCCCAGTGCCTAGCCCAGGGCATATATGATAAATAGTCAGTCCTCAATGAATTTGTAGTAGTAAATACTTTAACTAACATATTTAATTATTAAGGGGGAAAACTTCCATGGAACAAGGAATAAATTCTAATATACTTTGAGTGTGAGTTGAGCCTATTTGCTACAAAAGCATTTTCTGTCCCCACCAGGGAAGAGGAAGCAATCTTGATCACTGAAGAAACTAAAGGTAGAAGAATACAGGATCCTTTTTTACTTCTAACATAAGGTTACCCAGATCAAAGAAAAAATATAAAATTAAGTACCTTCCATATGTGAAGCATAGAATTAGGATGGAAGTCTGCAATTAAGGAATATAAGATACAATCTAACTACAACTTACATCTTATAGGTGCCTTGGGACCCACCTCCTTTAGGGTCCAACACAGTCAACAGACTTACTATTTTTTTAGCCTAATTAAACTATTATTTCAGCAATTAACATATTTGTAACATATCTAATGAGTACCATCACCAGCTAACCATGTCTATTAAGAAATGGAAGGAAGGAAGACATGGAAGGAGGGAGACAGAAAGGAAGAGAGGGAAGGATTGAGGGAGATCAGGAAAACGTCCAAAATGGTGGTAAACTTTTCCCATTTCACATACCCACACTGTATTTACATCAAACCAGAATGTGTAATCTGAGTTACTGTTTGGTTTACATTTGTACTTCCCCTTCTGAACTGTTCTAAATAGATCTATATGAGTTGTAAAAATTAAGAGCTAGTCAGAACTCACAGAGCATATTGTGGTTGAAAAATACTAAAATAAATAAACCTAGTAGTTTATATTATTCTAGAAAATTTTCTATAGTGGTGACTGAACTCTGCCGAGTCTACATTCCTTTCACATGGTCTCTGTTGTGAGACAGCTGGCCTGTGTTAGAGGATACAGACTATCAAGAAGACAGAGTGAAAATAAGTGGCTCATCTGTGGGAATTCTAGCATATTTGCTTCAAAGCAACCAGTCATATACAGCTAAACATGCATGTGGCTATTGTACCACATCTCCTAGCGAATACCTGACCTAAAATAAAGTCATAATCTCATTTTTTTCTATAAATCTATAGATAAAAGTTAAATAAGATAAAAGCTAACAACATACCAAAAGCATGCTTTTATTCCTAAAAATAAGGGTAAACAAGCTGCTGAAAGTATCACAATAGATTTTAACCAGATGCAATTTCTGGGAAAATTTGATCAAGAATAAAACTTCTGTGTGATGAAAGCCTTTCTAAGAAAAATTGCTTCTGTGAGATCGTGATTCAATGTTTGACATTCCCTATTGTTTTCTATTAAAAGGCTTTTAGCAGTTCTCAGCAGAAAGTCAAACCAGTTCATGCACCAATATTTATTACTTAAATGGCACAGTGAGGTTTATACAAAATCAAAGTTATCTTTAAATAGGAAATCTGTCTATATAAAATTCCTGTGAATATGAGGGGGGGAATCAAAATTCGAGTAGGCTAACAGGTCTTGGAAATGTATGATGCATCATAAGCTTATAGCAGCAGTTAACATTGAAAGGGTAAACTTAACAAATAAATCATCAAAACATGATACTTTAAAAAGCAATGCTGGCTAAAAATTCTCAGTAGAAAAGAAATCCCCCCAAATATTAAAATAAAGTATCTTTAATCTTTCCAACAAAGTTACAAAGCAATCAAAGTATTTATCCCAAATAGTTTAGCATCACTGCTTTAAAAATAATGGCAAGTCAGCATAACACACGGATCAGAGACCGACGCAGAAAACGACACAGATGAACTGTTTGTGGTATATTACAGATTATTGCTTTGTAAGAGGAAATGCTTGAAAATGGGGCTTGGGCAAGGGTATTATAAATTACTTGGATAATCATGTTACAATCAAAGAAAATAGATGAGGCTATTTTTAACTCTTCAAATACAGAGAGTACATTGATGGTCCTAAGGGTGGTACAAACAAATAGTATAACTGGCAATGATTGAAAAATTGTATATATGGTTTATATTGAAAAGTGATTGCATCTTTTTAATAAGGCTAAGTCCCAGATATTCTAACACAGTAGTTCTCAACTGGGGTTGATTTTATCCCCACTCACCCCACTCTGGGGACATTTGACAATGTCTGGAGGCATTTTTCATCGTCACAGTTGGTGAGAGGTCTGCTATTGGCATCAGGGAGAAGCCAGGGATACTCCTGAAGGGGAGCAGAGTTTGCCACCCCAAAAATGCCTCTAAATTATATTGATTATTCTAACCTAGTTATTTTTAAGGTCCAGAAGGTTTAAGAATCTTTGGCCTTCCCCTTAACAGCCTAAAAAAATAGAAGATAGAAGGTCTATTCAAGGAAGGAGTTATCATCATGGAGAGCTAGTATACTATATGTAAAGAGAAAAACCACAGGCTCAAAATGGCATCACTTGCGCTAAAAGCCTGTAATACCAAACCTAGATTTAATACCTGATCTAATTGCAGTTTCTGCCTCTCCTAGAAATGTAATCTTAATGAACCAGTCTTGAATTTTCTGGTGAAGAACTTGTAAGGTAGTCTGTCCAGTGGGTCCTCTAGCTGCCCCATAGAAAGAAGCAATCAGTATGATCAAAGCCCTTGCCACCACCTCCAACCCTAGATGTCCTGGTCCAAAAAATTCCTTTCTTTTCTTTATTTAATAGCTCTCTTGTCTCACCCTTCTTCCTATAAAAACTTTCCTTGTGTACAACCCCTCCAAGCACACTTCTAGTTGCCAGATGGAGTGCTGCCTTATTCATTAATCACTTAATAAAGCCAATTAGATTTTCAAATTTACTCAGTTGAATTTTGTTTTTAAATAAATACGTGTGTGTGTGTGCGTGCGCGCACACACACACACACACACAACACACACACACACAAACACTGCTAAATATTGATTGGAACTAAAGATCTTCACAATATAGGAAAATGGGGTCAAACATCAGAATAATGGAAAGAAGAAACAGAACCCCTTCTGTACTCTGCTTCTACATAGAGATCCTTAAAATGTGATGATGTAATAAGGGTAAAACACACAGGACCACTCCCTCACAACCAAGGATTACCCAACCCCAAATGTCAATAGTGCCTTTCTGGAAACCCTGGCCTAGGTGAATAAATATAATGAGACCTCATAACAAGCTTAGGTAACATAGACTGAAATTTGTCATAAAGAATGTAATCTTGGATCTCATGTCCAAGTACTATAGAAAACATATTAAAATATATTTTTACCTATAAATTTTTGCTTTTAATTTATGGGTTTTCCTAGAAAGCATCATAATAAACCTAGTTATTAATAACAGGAAAGGAGCAAAGGGGGAAGCCAGCCATTATAGGCACGTCATTTGGACAGCTTCACCAGGAAGCTACAACTTTACACTCCCCCCGGATCCAATAAAGAGAAGATAGAGGCATGCCCAGTAAAGTTGGGAGGACTAGCGGAGGTGCTTACTGTCAGTCACACCTGGAAGCAGAAGTCATTGGCCAGAATGGGCATGGTCACTGCAATCTCTGAAGATTTTGGGTATTTAATCCCCCGAAATAAAGGAATTCACTCTCTTGTGCTTTTGGGAGCCTTGGGACTCTTGTTGCTTGGAGCACACTCTTCTGCTTTCTTCCAAGTGGCCCACGGCCATGTGGACCCCACACACAATGGATTTATGAACTATAACTAGTCTGATGCTGAACTGGACCCAGCTCCAACATGGAAAGGAAACTCTGGACACTGGCTTTGATTTTAGCCCTACTGAAACATACCAGCTATACTTCTTCTATGCTGGGCAAAGGAAAATGGGACTTTGGAAACCCAAGGATATAATTCCACAGAAATAAAGCTTTCTACCATATCTCATCCTACTGTGGAGGCCTCTGAAATGCTTAATCTAGCGGTATCTCAAGAACCCCACTTCCACCAATAACAAGCTAGTAGGGCAGTAAACTCCATGGAAGGCAGTGAAGAGTAAGAAATAGTGTGAATGTGCAGAGGAATGTATGTGTGAATGTGTGTAGGTTTTAAAGATAAGAAATGACTTGACCAATGTAGGGAAGAACATGCCAATTTGATATAAAGATTATTTTAGGTTGATTGTTTTGTTGAGAAACAGCAAACATAGGAAAAGCTCCGAGAACTGAGAAGTTACCTTTTTTAAGAGACATTTACACTTATCAGGAAAATCTCCATTTGTAAGGGGTCTCCCTCTCCATACCAGGAAGAGAAGGATGACTCAATCTCTATAAACCCTCATCAATGGAGAAGGAAAGGACCTAAACCTACATAACAACCTAACCCTTGTTTACTGTGTTTTTTTCCTGATAGCCTCCCATAACTGGCCAGCCCCTAATTCGAACATCTTTTGTTTTTAGCTGGAGATGTTTTTAAGGTGTTGGCTTGGCCATTTCAAGGAGTTACTCAGTTTTCCTGGGTCTCTCCAGTGTATACAGGAAGCAGACAGTTATTAAACTTGGTTGTTTTTCTACTGTTTATGTGTCTTTTACTACAAAGATGTCTCAGCTATACAGTTTTAGGATCACACAGAACCAGATTTGCCTGAATAATCTGTGCTAGCAATGATATTGTAAAGAAGGACGTTTGTGAAGGCCAAGATTATTGACACCCCAAAATACCATCTGGAGTCAAGATGTGTTATATGGTCAAGAAGCTGATAGATGCTATTGAAGAGGGCAATATGACAAGCCTAATTCAAACCACACTTGCTGAAAGAAATGCTTGATAAAAGGGAGCAAAGAGAAGGGATAGAGAACAATTAAGTCAGTGATAATGCAAAGAATGGAGGTGTGTCTTAAAATCCCAAAGAAACAATTCCTCCCTTTGTAAGGAGAGTCTTAAATGAAAAAGCAAACATAATGCTATAGACCCCCAACTTCTGTTTCCTCACTGGAGGAAATGTCTTAGTAATTCAGTTACTGCTTAGAGAAAGGAATCTGTCAGGAGCCCTAGAAAAGCTTGAGGGAAACTCTATTGTTTCCCCCAAGAAAGAACTAAATCAAGTAAATTTGGTGCTTAAGGAGGACTGCCACCAAGTGTTCCCTTTTGTCACAGAAAAGGTAAAACAGGTTGGGTTCTCTCTATGAGTTTCAACTGTTAGAATGCACTTGGGGGGAGGGGATTCTATTAAAACGTAATTTCGAGAATACCACTTACTGCATTAATTATAAGCATTTCTACACTAGTTCAACCCTTTAAGAAAAAGGCCTTTTCCTCTTTTAGATGTAAACTGAATCAATCTCCTGAGTACCCTCATCACCCCGCCCCCCAAGAAAGGCTAACTAGATTAAATTCCTCAGATGGTGCTACTAAAAGATAATTAAAAATTATTTCTATCGTTTTCTTTTTTCTTGATGGGTAATTAGAGAAAACTTACTAATCAGCAAAATAGAGGGTGTTTTAATGCCAAGCATACATATATAATCCCATCTAACATTGTAGAACTTTCATTTTCGCAAAGCACTAACTCACTGGAGTCCTCTTATACCAACTGTATCTACATAAAGCTGGGATTTTCAGATTAAGCTGTTCTTTGACCCTTGTTTCTACCCTACTTTGCTACTGTGACTGCGAAAAGTCAAATTGGGTCTTAAATGTAAGGCACAAATTCACAGACAGCGATTCAGCAAGGAAGTGCTTCAAAAGGAACACTTGGAAAGGATTTGAATGTAGTGCCTGAGAAGAGATGAATAATGCACAGGCACGTCTCCCAGCAATGACACAGAAATCTTTTACACAAGACATCTGTCTCCACACTTAATAGATCAGTTGACTGTCACTTCCACTACACATATGTTGTATCGACTATTGTTGAGAAGTATTTCTTCCATAAACTAAAGCTGCATTTTTTAATGTTTCAATTAAAAAAATTATTGTTCACAGTATTACAAATGTCCCCCATTTTCTGCCCTTTTGCCCCCCACCACCCAGCCCCCGCCCCATCTTGGCCTTCACCACACTACTGTCTTTGTCCATGGGCTGTGTATATATGCATATATGTTTAAAGCTGCATTTTAATCCTCCCGTCATCTCCTTAAACATTAGTATGCTTAAGACATCGTGTGATAAAACATAACACCATTTTCAAGAACAGCAGAATGGTTTTACAGCTTTATACATAACTCAACTCAATTGCAAACATGGAATTAATAAAAAGAAAATACAATCAATTAGTTAAATGTTACCTGATTCACTACCCAACTAGATTTACTATAGGCCAAAGTAATTATCAAGTCCCAGCTTTGCCAGCATTTGGAGCCAATCTACACTAAAAAGAAAGGGCACTGGCATTAAGGTTCTTAAATTTACATATTTAAATTGGAGTCATAACCCTGGGGTTTGGGATAAGACTCCAAAGTCAGGGAACTATGACAAAGAGTAAGTGAAGGAAACTAGTTAGAAAATTTTCTGTTTGGAAAAGTTTCTGAGATGCAATTAAGAGTAAGGTAAATCTCAAAGCAGGAAGTTACAGCCAAGAGTATAACCTGGAGATATTACTGCACTAATAGACTTGGAAACTATCTTGAAAATTCCACAGAGGTGTTTTGCTGTTTACTCAACATATTTTCGCCTTCCTCCTCTTCATATTTTTATGTAAGGAAAAGGCAGACCCACCTGATGCACTATTTGTCCACATTTCTTAAGGGAGTTAAGAGCAGGAAGGAGGCCACACAGTAAGGGGAACGTGGTAAATTAGTAGAGTCTGTAGATGACAAACACCTTGAGGTTAGGGCTTATGTATTTTTGTTTTTGACACCTGTGTGAAAGACACGGGCATAATTGACCATTAGTTAAGAAACCTCCCTAATGACTGCTTTTGTGAAAGTATATTCTTTGTAACCATCCACAGCTCTCTGATTGTAGACATACCTCAGAGATCTAGTGGGTTTGATTCCAAACCAACGGATAAAAGCAAGTATTGCAGTAAAGCAAATCTAATCTTTTAGCTGGTGGAGGGTCTTCCTTTCAATTTGTAAAAAACACAACCCCTGTGAGGCACAATAAAGCAAAGTGCAATAAAATAAGGTATGCCTACACTCAAAACATTTACCAAACATTGCCTTTTGACTTCCTGAAAAAACAATTCTAAATGTTCAGCTTTCTACCAACTCTACTACTATTGGTAACTTTGTATGAAACAAATATTTATGGAACTGCTATGTGTCAGACACTGGCCTATCCTACAAGGCATAAAGCCAAGTCCAATGATTCTCAACTTTGATTGCCCATTTGAATCACCTGAGGGACTTAAAAATACTGATGCCTGGGCCCCACTCCAGACCAATTAAATCAGAATCTGTGAGTAAAGACTGGGTGTCAGTATTTTTTAATCTCCGTAGGTAATCCTAATATGCAGGTAGAACTGAGAACTGCTGCTCTAGCTTACCTAAATTTTTACTAAATCACTTAGAAAATAGTTCCATAGTCATACATGTAGGACATAGGCTATTTGCATTATATTAGACGCGTTGAGGCAATTTTCTGCTTCTGTTTAACTAGCTTGTTGTAGCAATCACCCCAATATGCAATACAGCTTCAAAATATAAATATTAGTGCCAGGTTACAGTCCAAGTACTCAGTACAAGACTGCATGCAGATAGACATTTATACATTACATATGCTTTTGCATCCATCGACTGATACCATGTTTTTGTTGCTGTTATAGATTTTGGATCACTTTACACCATGCACATGTAATAAAACTTGATGATGATTGGTTTCTCTGGGAGCAATTTCCAAGAATGGCTGACCTCCCAACAAGTCTATTTGGTGTGAACAAACTAACATGCCGTGATTTCCAAATAACTTTGCATTATGAATTCAACACGGACGGCCCTGTTTGGAATGCATTTCTAAAGTGAAAGGAGTCCAAAACCGAGATATAAAAATACTATCATATGTTATTCAGAGTTTAACAAGGGTACAATTCACAGAATAAAACCTGGAAGTGCCTAAATATGTTCCCCAGAAAACTTCACTTGAACATATATCTGAGCGAAAATCTTATAAGTCAGGGGGAAAGTATCATCATTTGAACAAACTCACTAGCTGATAAAAGGTAAAGAGAAGAATATTTAATATGCTTCAGTATTCCTAAAACTCATCTTTTAAACCAAATATATACAGTATATATCCCATCAATATGAAGAAGTTGAACTTTATGAGGCACACATCCCAAAACCAAAAATACACACATCAAATTTATGGAGGGGAAGGAATATTTTTTGGATGTGTTCTTACCTACACCCTGACATAGATAATAAGCATATTTTTTTAAATTATGGAACTTACCAAACTGAATCAATTATGGTCCTCTCCAGTCAAGAAGGTCTTTCTGGAGGTTTTACAGGATTCCATAGCAGGAGGAATAGGGAAACTGAGACTCGAAAGTTAAAACAAGGCCAAACAGTGTGAGTAATTTGCAGCCAGCTTGTAACAAGCCATTATCTTCCCCAGCCAAGGACTCGAGAGCAAATGGTTACTAGCCTCCCTAAGGAGGGAAGGAAGAAAGGAGGAGGGAAGGGAAAAGGGAAAAAGGGCAATTTTACTCCCTAAGCAGAAAAGCCAGCAGTCTCCAGGCTTGGCAAGATAAAGTTGCCAGGTGCTTCTTGTGAAATCTGGGAAGGCCACAGCGAAGTAAAAAGGGACCCTGAGAATTAATCTGTACCAAAATATTCAGCAAATTAATTATCTTTTCTGTCCCTTTCTGCATTGTTGTGCAAAGATGTGATGCCTGGAACTGTTGCAGCCATATTTATATTATGAGAAACAAACTATCCTACATACTGTTAATAGAAGAGCAGGAAATAAAATGATGTCTTTAAGCCACAAAAGTGACCAACCATATCTTAAGAGTTCTTGTTATGTGAGATAATAAATCTCTTTTCTGTTGAAGTCTGTACTGTGGTGTTTGTTTTTTCAATTTATAGTCAAGAACATCCAAAATAAAGTTTATTTATACTCCATCTTATGCCAAAATGACTTGAGTGACTAAATAATCATTTAAAGGTAAGAGTTACCAAAGCCATCAACCCTATTGGACCACAAATCCCTGTATCCTGTTATCAGAGAGATAATTATTTAAATCATTAATAGACTTCTAGAGAATTAACACATAATGTCCTTAGTTTCTCTGTCCTTCTCCATTACTCTTCTGTGTTTAACAGGTCTCCCAAAAAGTTCTTCCTTGTATGTAACCTGATGTAAAAATTCTTAATCTGGTAGAAAAACATACAATGTATGAAATTTATGCACTATAAATTTTAGAATTTGTAAGTTAACAACTAGTTCTAATCATAATAACCAGTTTAAGTAGATTTGATGCAGATGCTTAAGTCTGGATAATAAACCAATCAGCTGAAAGAATGTTAGAAATGTTTTGTCTGCAAAATCACATGAAACAAACATTCTCAGTGCTAGGCAGAAAATCCCTCATTTCACAACAGACTTTAAACTGCGTGTGTGCGTGTGTGTGTGTGTGTGTGTGTGTGTGTGTGTGTGTGTTAGGTGAGGAAATTTCAGGAAATTTCTGTTAAGATCATTCACTAATATACATGAAGTCCCTAGTAATGAAAATTTATTTGAAAAACTGACAAAAGAATTCAGGAGCATTTCACCACAAGCTCAGTACCAAACACAGGCACTGAAGAATTAAAATGTCATTTTTCTCCTTTCCCAAAAGACATGGTAGCATGAATGGACCCTGACCAGTAGTAAAGCTTTCATTTGGTTGTTTTTCCCTAAGGCAATCAGAGTCTAAGATAGAGATTCTCAAAGGCTTTAATTCAATTAACAGTTTGTGAGTCCTACTATGTGCCAGATTCTGTGAGACCCAGAGGAACTCAGCAAAGGACTCAGTAAGTGAGTGACTTCTTTGACTTCAACTCTCTTGCTCCCTAATTTGGCTGTGAAAATGGGTATACCACCTAATGAAGCATTTGTGCACTGTCACAATTAAATCCATAAACTTAAAGCAATTTTCACATTTCTTTTTCCTTTCCACTATAGTTCCTATCACTGATGATGTGTGACCTACTTCTACTTCCTAAGTCATAGCAATCTGATGTCTGCTCTTCACACTCAACTGAAATTGCTTCTTAAAGAAGAAAAAGGTCACCAATGACCCAAATCTAAGTCCCTTTATTCAATCTCCAGCTTCTTCAACTTTTCTGCGACATTTGATAGGGCTGACCATCCTTACACCTCTTGATTCTGTCTTTTCCTTCAGAATCCAAAACACTAACATTATCATGGTTCTCATAACTCTCTGACTGTCCCTTCACTAACTTGTACGTTAGCTACTCTTCCTCTACCAGCACCTCAGGTTTTTCCTCAGTCCATTTTGTTTTCTTTTGTTAGATCTCTATATTATCTCCATTGGTAATTGTATCCTTTACCACAGCTTCAATTAACTAAATTCTGGAGATATTGAGGACTCCTATATCTACATCTCCAATCCCAAGCTCTTACCTAAACCCCAATATCACAATAATCAACAGTCAGTGGACTATCATCCTTTTGGACACCTCAAAGACAACATGTCCGGAATGGACCATCCTTCCCTATAACAAACCTACTCCACCTCCTGAATGTCCCATTTCATTTACCAGTATCCCTACTCCCAGTAACCCAAAATCGGAACTTTGGAATCACTCTGACCTTCCCTCTCACTCTTAACATACCGTTTTCCCAGAGATACCAAAATTTAAAAATTCAACTGTCATATTTCTCCACCCTATGTTCCTCTCTTACTATTCCCAATACCACTACTTTAATTCAGACTGCCATCTACTTTTTCCTAGGCTATGCTGACAGCCTTTTAAATGGTATTCCTGCCTCTAGTCTCTTTGCATACTGTATTACTGATATAGCTATAAATTGGAAGCTGGAAAGAAATCAGAGGTTGGCAATATGTGGTTGCTGAGCAAGAAATGCTGCAAAGAAAGTGTTTCTTTTCTCAAAGGGACTTTCTTGCCTCATATTGCCCCACTTACCCTTGGGAGGGTGCCATTAGCCAGTGAGTAACACTTACCACAAGTTATCACAAGCAGATAATTTACTGGGCATTGACTATGCCAATATAATAGCTACCTGGAATGCATCAACGGCTAACTTTCAAGAGAGATTGATATAATTTATTACTAGTACTAGTGACCCAGTGCACAAAATTCATGCACATTAAAAGGGAATTAGAGGAAATCTACACTAATAAAAGAGAAATAAGTAAATTGGTCATCACTCTGCTACGCCCACCAGCCAATCAGGATGAATATGCAAATTAATCCAACAAAGATGGCGGGTTAATTTGCATACGCAGGTGCAGAGCAAAGACTGAAGGCTCTGGCCCAAGTGAAGACTGAAGACGACTGAAGACTGAAGAGGCTCGGCTTCTCTGCTGCGGTCGGAGCGGAGAAACCTTCTCCTCGAGGCTTGGCTTCTCCAACGAGGCCGGAGTGAAGGCCTAGGTCCCAGGTGCCAGAGGAAAACCTGTGCTGGCAGGGGAAAGGAAGGCCTATTGCGGAGAAGCCAAGCCTCGGACCAAAGGCCTGGGTCCCGGGTGCCAGAGGAAAACCAGTGCCGGCAGCCAGGGGAAGGAAGGCCTATTGCGCAAATCTTCATGCAACGAGCCTCTAGTATTTTAATACTGCATTTGCCCTTTCTCTATAATAGAAGTATCAGAGATGAAAGAAAATTAGTAAAATGTATGTGAAAAATCTTCCTCCTCTCAGAGTCTGGAGTGCACTACAGGAACCAGAGTCAAGTCCCCGCCCATCCACATACGCCTCAAAATCACATGAGACCCAGGCCTGGCCGGCCCCACCCCCATTGGGCTAGATACAAACCCGGCCGGCCCCACCCCCGTCAAGCCCTGCCGGGGCGGATGGCATGGCCTGAGGTCCCCGGCCCAGGCCAGGAGGCACAGCCTGAGGTCCCCTGTCAAGCCCCACCAGGCAGGGGGTGCAGCCTCAGGTCCCCAGGCCCAGCGCCAGGGAGGGGTGCATGGCCTGAGATCCCCTGGCCCAGGCCAGGAGGCACAGCCTGAGGTCCCCTGTCAAACCCCACCAGGCTGGGGGCGCAGCCTCAGGTCCCCTGCCTCAGCCGAAAGCCACGCAGCCTCAGGTCCCTGCTGATTGCTTGTTAAGGCTCGTTATGGAAACTCGGCCTCTGCTGTGGGCACAGCCATCTTGTATTATGGAATCCCTGCCTCCACTGTGGATGCAGCCACCTTGTTACAGTGTGATGGTCAATTTGCATGTTCCCTCTTTATTAGATAGGATATTTAGGTTGGCTATGAAAAGCAAAAGTAATGATGTCCCAGAATAGCATTAAGGATAGAGGGTTTGGTATTCCTTCAGGAAAAATAAGTTTAAAACAATAATCAGACTTGAGAAAATAAGTGTTTTAAAAATATTCATGACCTCTGCTTAATGTTTAGCCTGGCACTAACCCTTTGGAACATGATTTTGACAAATGAACTCCTCTTCAGAAATATAGCATATTCTTCAATATGGACAATTTTAAACATGATATATAAAATTAAGTGTCTTTTGGTCACTTTTTTTCTTCTACTCCATTCTGTAAATTTTAATTTTTAAGTTAGTAAATTCTAAACTACTGAAAATAACTTAATAAGGATAGCATTTGGTACTAGACCTATTGGGGTCAGTACTTCATAAGTTATATAATGTCTGATCACTATATTGTACACCTGGAACTAATATAATATTGTATATCAACAGTAATTAAAAATAAAATAAACAAGAATACCATATGGGTTTTTATCACTTCTTTGATCAAGGATTTATTTTGCCATAGTTGATAACTTGTCTGTTTCCTAACACCTAGTAATTCTAACATATCTTAGCACTGCCTGCCAATATCTATGCAACTCTTAAAAGGCTCTATCGACACAGCACTGAAACTTCGAACTGAAAAGCCAAATTTTGAGGTAATATACAAGCTGGTTTGCCTGTAAGCTATGAAACAAGCTTAAATGATTTTTTCTGAGTGTAATTAACACATAGTGCTTCTATAATAATGAGCTAATTTAGAGAGAACCAAGTGAATTCAATCAAACTAGTTGTTTTCACAACAGTTGCAAGTCAGTTAATTTCAAAACAACTAGTTCTTTGCCTGATTTCAGTCATGTGTATACACAAAACCTGAAATGGCCATTTGTTTAAGTAATGCATAGGTATAGCTTACTGTGATACCTTTCTAAATTATAAACTCCCAACCTCTCAAGCCACTTTAAATCCCTCCCATAGTATAATAGTTCACACTTATCTGAGGTTTCGCTTTCTATGGTTTCAGTTACCTGCAGTCAACCTCAGTACAAAAATATTGAGTTTCCCCAGCCATTGACATCATCATGGCTTAATAATCTAGGGTCGCTGAAGCAGATGATCCCCTTCTGAAGAATGACAGGTCAATAGTAACCTAACCCTACGTCACAATGCCTACGACATTCACCTCACTTCATCTCATCATGTAGGCACTGTATCATCTCATATCATCACAATAAGGGTGAGGTTTCTCTCTCACCTCTCTCTCTCTTTCTCTCTCTCTCTCTCTCTCTCCCTCCCTCCCTCCCTCTTTCCTTTCACCTCTCTCTAAAAGTAATAAGCATGTCCTCAAGTAAGAAATTTTTAAAGTTCTACATGGATTTTCAACTGCACAGGGGTCAGGGCCCCTAAACTCTCATCTTGTCCAAGGGTCAACTGTGTAGGAAAAAACAGTATACTGTTTGCGGTTTCAGGTTTTTGAACATATCCCCTGTGGATAAGGAGGGACTACAGTACCATTTTATCATGTCTAAAAATCAAGTATTTTTTTTCTTGCCTATAAAATAAAGTCTGGGCTTTTAATTATGTCATTCCATCCAAAAAGAATATTTTCACTCCTCTTCTCAATTTCTCTATATTGTAGAGTTTCCTCAAGCCCCCATGTCTCAACTCTACAAAAGCATCCATAAATACTACAGTCTGCACTGTTTCTCTTCTCTGAATTTGAATTGCACTCAAAATCTAAAGAAAATGAAGTTAACACTTGAAATGTCAAAATTATTGTTTTGTAGCTGACAGAGTACCTAGCAGAGTACCTGCATGAATACTTGTAACTTGCTTCATTGACTTCTTCCATTGGATTAATAATACATTTAAGGTGTGATAGCAACCTTCCAAATTATACTTCACTTAGTAAACACCAAGGAAAAGCTCCTTTCTCATGTACCTTTAATTCTCGACTGAATCAATGTTAATTTGTATAAATATGGTGTGGAGGAGAGCTCTATGGATAACATGGATGTCCAGAAAGATGAACAAGTGGGTCTTAGGGCAAATTAACCCTGAAACATACCTGGAAACAAATAACAAAACTGAAGCTGTCCTACTTCGGACACATCATGAGAAGCCAATGTTCTTCGAAAAACACAATAATCCTGGGGAAAACAAAAGGCAGCAGGAAATGAGAAAGACCAAATATGACATGTATTGACTCCATAAAAGAAACCATAGGCATGAGTCTTCAGGAGCTGAGCAGGGCTACTAAGTACAGTACACTGTGGACATCACTCATTCATAGGGTCACCAGGAGTCCCAGCAGACTCAAAGACACGTAACACACACAAGAGCTGTAGACATTGTTCAGTCACTGAAGACATAACAGAGTGAAGCTAACCTGCATGGGGCCTAAGTAAAGAAAGTTTCTGGAAAGGGAATTATGGCTTACTTCCAATACCAACCACCTCCTCCATTCAACTTCTATGAAATGGTATTCATGACAGGATATCATATTTATGACTAGAAAACAAGTTAGATTCGGTAAGACAAGTGTTGCTAAAGCCTGCATAAAAAGCTGTCAGTGACACAAATGACATTGAATGTCTGTCATCACAGATTAGTTTACACCGAGAAAGTGATTCTCATTCATATTATCTAGGCCATCAAAACAAACCTTCTATATTAATTTGCATAACCTCTAGTTAATGAAATTATACCAATTCTTAAAACCATTATGAGGATGGAAGAGATACAGGAGGAGAAGGCGGGAAAGAACAGGATGGAGAAGGATTGGTTTTGCATATTAAACAGAAATGTGGAGGAAGTTGGATTTTTGCCATATTCTCTGCCTCTATTAATAGACAATATACCCATGGTTCAAAACAGAATCATTAGACACTATCATAAAGAAATGTGTATGCAGATCTGAGACATTATTTTATTTATAAGATGTCCTCTCCCTAGGAAGCCTAAATTTACTTTACTACACTGCATGAAATAAAAAATGGAAAGAGAAAAACATACACACCTGCATCATAGAGGCATCACAATGACAGATAATGTTCCATGATATGGGGAGACTTCCATAGATACAGGTAGGAGGAAGAGATGCTTATAATGACAGTAGGAAAACAAAATCATTATTTTTGAAAGACTGGTAGCACTAGGCCCACAATTCAGGAAGAGCACTATGCTGAAACTCCTTAACCTTTCTTAAACAGAGAACTCAGGTGGTAAAAATTATGTGGACATTTCTTTTGGAAAGCACTAACTTCTTCCTGTTCAAAACATATTTTATCACTACTATCACAAATAAAGTAGTAATATTTTTAAGCCATCATGGTTGGCCTTAGTTACTTTCAGAGTGCTTCAAGAGCCACAGTTCTTAGAGAGAAAAACAATTATAACAAAAAATATCTCAAATGATTTGTTGCCAAGGACACTCAAGTTTTGCACAAGTGATATAAAGTGAGATAGAGCATGTTTTTAAAATGCATATGGATGCATAATAGCATTGCAAACAGAACAAATCTATATCTGTTCATTTTGTACCCTACTTGTTAGGGAGTAGAATTTAATAACATACAATGCCTTATTTTAAGAAACATATTATTACCAATCTTTGAAAAATTTAGCCCTTTTCATTAACACTGGATAACTGGAAAATGTCATAACCTCATTAGAAAACAACATTGAAGTTCAAATGAAACGATGCTGATTTAAGAATGTCCATATTCACACTAGGGAGTGAACATCATTTACCAAAGTTTTACCATTAAATGAATTTAAATGGCAACCCCAACCAAGTTACCAACATTTGCTACTATTATTAACTACACTGTCTACTGCACTTCATTTTCTGTAAAATCTTTTTGTATACACTATCCTGATTTTTTTCGTCACTATAGCCTTGGGAAATAAACTAGAAAACCAAGGCCTAGAGAGATTATACATGACTTTCTCAACGTCACACAGCTAGTTAGTAATAAAGTCAGCAATTAAAATTTAAGGACCCAGATTACTAGTCTAATGTACTTGTAGTGTAAAATGAAAGGCTCATTATGGTTATATTATAACATGTTAAATATTGCAATACTAGGAAATTTTAAATTTAATCTCATGAAGAGATTTTTGAAGAAATGGGCTACCAAAAATGATTGGATGTGAGGGTTGGCGTGTCCTTAATGTGTCGGTGAAATGAGATACAAATAATTGAAGACAGATAAAATTGCATATTAGGTAGTATCTGCACTATTTACAGAATCGTAAATACCATTTCCCCATAATCAAATCCCCATAACTAGTTTGGTTCGAGGCTGTTAGCTTCAGCAAGATATGACACTATTGTTTAATCTTTGAGTTTCACCTGCAGAAAACAAACAAATGCTGCAATAGAATCCTGAGCAGGCCTTCACAATGAACTTGTGAGGTACCTCTATGAAACAAATACCCATTCCTCTCAGGATTTAGTGCAACATGCTCTCCCACTGACAGGATACAGCAGCTTTGGGTGACCAAGCAGGTATACTATGTAAAGCCTGGATACAGACAGTAAGGCTACAAAATGAAAAACGGACTAAATATTTGTCCTAATGTAGCTTGAATAATGTAAGAACATAAAATCTGGAGCAAAGCTGGGTGAACAGCAAACATCCCCAAGTGGATTTGAACAAGCAGACAGCAGTGTCCTGAAATTTATTATCGTATCTGTCAGTTGTGCAATAGCCTATATGAAATGATTTGGTGATTTCAGTCTCATTTCCAATGGGCAGATGTTCACATCATTACAATCACTGTGAAAAGGGTAAGTTTCTTTGCAATCTCAGTAGAAAGATCAAGAAAGTTAGGAGCATAGAGTACCTACTTGTAGGAAGTTAGTGGGCCCAATGGCACTTTTTAGAGGCAAAGACTTTTATTTTCATAAACTCTTAAGTATGAATGCTGACTCTAGCCTTCATGATTTGGGGCTTAAAAATAAACAAGTTTTAAAAAAAGGAGGCCCAAACACAGAATAAGGGGGGTGGGGCGCGGGGAGATCTTATATGACAAGGTAGAACTGGAGAATCTGGATAGTTTTGTTTTCTATGTTATTTCCCCCCCCCCCCATCCTATTTCCTTACTGTTAACTCATAAGTACGATATAGAAAACTTTGGATTTAGAGTAAAAAGACCTAGGATTTAGCCCTTGTATTCCAATATCCTGCTCATCTAATTCTGGACAAGGAATTCCTCTATAAAGTGGGAGTGGAGCTATGCTCTGTGTATGTAACAGGGCTATTGTTCAGATCCAATAAGATAAATAGAAAAAAAATTAAACAAACTGTGTAAGTAATATGTTAAATGCACTGACTGATCTGAGAAATTGCTGTGCTCACCATATGCATTACCTGAATAGACTCAATATTAAGATCACCAAACCTGGCCTTGATCATTACAACTGTCCACCTTCCTCACAAAATAAAGAAGCCAGAATAAAGCAATCACAAATTTGTGTCAGGGTATATACCATTTGTGGACTGTTATATTCAGTCAAGCTCACGTTGTTTTTTTGCCATGTTTCTGTGTCTGTCTGTCTGTGTCTCTATTGCACCTCCACAGCAACATATAAGGAACTCATGGCTATAAGGAAACATATTTACTATCATCTGTTTCTTTAGTATTTATTTCTCAGAAAAATTCATCTAATAGGGTTCTGCAGTCTTCTGGATGTCTTCAAGAGTAACCTAAGGCTCTTACATCAGCCTCCGAAGCTTAACATAGGACCTAATACACAATAAGTGTGCAGTAAATTTTTGCTGAATAAATAAGCTACCCCCATACATGGATCACCCTTTTTCTCTGTGTTTCCTCAATCCATATGCATACTTTCCACTTAGATTTGTTGTCTGTACGTACCAAGGGACTTGTATTGTCATTGCTTGTTATTTAGTGTTTGTTGTATGTGACAAACACATGCTAGGGTGACACCCAGTAATCCCTTATATCATCCCCTCCCCTAGCAGGTGTACATAATCTGTCACTTGCTTCTAATCAACAGGATACAGATAAGGCAAAGATATTTTTCAGGTGTAATTAGAAACCCTAATGAGTTGACTTAAGCTTAATCAAAAGAGAGGTTATCCTGGGTGGGCCTGACCTAGTCTAGAGAGCCCTTTAAAAGAGTAATAGGCCATGAGGTATGGAGGCGGGGCGGGCCGGAGGGGCTCAATGGGGGAAAAGAGGGACATATGTAATATTTTCAACAATAAAGAATTATTATTAAAATAATAATAATAAATAAAAGAGTAATAGGCCATCTGTGAAGTTAGAGATTTGAAGCAGCAGAGACTCTCTCCATGACTGGCTTTGAAGAACCAAGCTGCCATGAATTCTACAGTTACAAAGAAATTAATTCTGCCAACAAGGGTGTTGGAAGTGGACTTTTCCCTAGTCTAGCCACCAGATGAGAACGAACCTGGCCAACACCTTGACTACAGTCTTCTGAGACTCTGAGCAGAGAAATCTTCGAAGTCATGCCCAGCTTCTGACTTACAGGAATCGTGAGGTAATAAATTGGTGGTGTTTTAAACCACTCAATTTGTGATAATTTGTTACCAGTCATAAAAAAAAACAATATACCCAGCCTGTGTACAGATCATATATCTCATCCTAGAGGATAAGCACTTTGAGGGAAGAAGACACATCTGCTTTTCCTCTTCTCTCAGTGCCTAGTGCCCAGCCAAGAACACCAGAGACATATTTGCAGGCTCAAATAAATTGTTTCTACTTGTGTATTATATTGTACACCCTGCTGATTGTTTTCAACTAGGGAAGTAAAAAAATATACTGACTTCTATTTTGTCACATATTTTTTCAGTATAGTGGCAAAAATGAGATGCACATGAACAACAGTGGGAGTTGTGTACCTACTTATCAATGCATGAGGCTGAAAAATGGCCACATTCCTTTTAAAGATGGCATTAATGTAGGATGAAAAAAATAATTCAGAAATCCAATTAAAATAAATTGACTAACAAACTGGCTATGGTGGCCACATGTGGCTGGTATAAATCAGAATTATTGTCCCCTTTCTTAATTTTCTTCTCAGTCAGGCTATATGCTTTTAAAGTTACTGAGATAACTATTTTACATATGACCCTCAGATATTTTTTAATAGATTTAGTTTTATCTCAAAACTAAACACCCTGAGCTCATGCTAATTTGCTTATGTAATATACAGTTCTTTCGGTAGCTAAGTTTCGAATCAAAACCTCAACACTGTTCTTGCCCATCAAAAACCAGTTTCTTAAACTTGGCAACATGTAGAAGCCAAAATTAAGATCCCAGAGGGAAAAAATCTCCAAGGCCTAAAAAAATCATTTCGTCATTCAGTCTTTTCTGTTTTGTTTTGTTCTCACTCTCTTTTTCTCTCTAGCTAACATATTATTTATTCATTACTATACGGGGAAAACAGTAAGTGTGGGAAATGGCATGGAGAATCAAATCCTTCATACTGTTTTTTAATGAAAATCTAGCTATATATTCTCATTTCAGTTGCAAGAAATATCAAACTTCAAGTAGCTTAATATTATTGGACAAGATAAAAGGACATGGAGTGTTATCAGTTACTTGTTCACATTGAGGTGGTAGCTACCAGGAAATTCTAATGTCTGTTATTTAAGTTAAGCAAGTTCCTTATCCCCTGGTTAAAATGCAAACAGCATTGGGAGACAATCCCACAGAGCCTTGAGTGGCTTAGGGTTTCTAAATGACTAAATTTGCCAGCTCCTTTTCTGAAAGTAGGTTTTATGTTTCCCAGGGAGTAGATGCAAAGGAGGAGGGTACAGGTAAATTCCCTTGTTGCCTGAGGGAATAAGAGACATCTACCACTGAGATGTGAAAACATACACAAGAAAGCCAAGTCTACCTTCCAAACCTGCTGAAGAAGTTTCCTGTATTCAAGCCTGAATGCAATGAAGTGTCAGTGGTCTGTGTTGATGCCTACTGCTATGAGCTATAAAACTTCAGTTTCAGACGCATACTTAGTGTGAGAAGGCTAAAAGGCTAATTCCAATGTAACCCTGATATTTGGGGGCGGGGGGCTAGCAATCTGAATCTGTGCCAGCAAGCCCAGTGTACATTCTTGATAATCTATAATTAAGTCATTGCCCCTTTCTCCACAAACTGGTCTTGCAAGACCTGTTACCTAAATGCTCACATTTTACAGAGGCCATAAACCATGACACAGCCCCTGGATGAAGGTTATCATCACTGGCACCAAGCCAGGCCCTTAGGTATGGTCTTAAGACCCCCAACACCTGGGGCTTTTTGCAAAGCCCGTGAAAGATCTGGAAGTATAATCCATATTTGGGGGACAAAGACACCAAAAGGGGATAAAAGAGGGGCTTCCACCATATTGGTTTGCTCAGAATTTGCGAGGCAACCTCCTCTGAGTCTGCCAGCGTAATAAAGCTGTGTAACTACATTTCTCTAAGCGTTGCTTGGTTTTTCTCTGGTCTTCTATAACAAGGGATTTTTTTTCTATTTTACTTACTCATGAAATGAATTAAGACAATTTCATCATTCTTAATACACATGCAAGTGAAAAGGTGCCCCCAAATTACTGTCTGGAGGTACAGGGCAGTTGAAGAAGTTGATTCTGAAAATGTCATGGCAGAAAGGAATAGATTTCCACAAGTTCCTCTTGTATACCATCTCCCCCATACCATCGCCTTCATTACTTTCAGAAAATGCTCAAGGATATATAGCCTCTGGGGAATTAAGTGAACTTGGAAGTTCTGTGATAAGGTAGGAAGCTGGCCTACTGCTCCAGTCTTTTCTTCTGAAATGGTTTCCCTAAACACCGTATAATATAGCCATACCAAATGGTCCCTCAGACATACCACAGATTGTATGCCTTTGAAGGGAACCAAAGTTTTGCTTGCCTGAAATTGACTTTGGGGGATATTGGTGTTAAGCTCTTTACTAAGAAACAAAAGACTCAGAGACTTTGACCTTCCCTGCTTTCCTGCCCAAGGGGTTCAGATAGAAAAACCTGATTCAGTGAGGGAATCTAAGGATGCTGCCTTAGTCTAATATGAATTAAGTATGGTAAACAGGAAGGCTTCTGGAAGGAGTGTTAGCAGGAGATGTCCCTGTGTCCCATTGTTTCTGAGTTGCCTAGGAAGGATTTTCCTGCCTTGTGTGTTCTGCTCTTTCTCAAAACTACCTGTACATTGCCCATTCTCACTTCTGAAATCTAATACCCAGCCCCTCCCTTTCACCTTTGTCCCAAAATGTCATGTACACCCAATGTTGCCTTGCTGTCTTTGGAATTTTCATCCTTATGAGAATTCCCCATGCACATAAAGGGTGTCCCAAAATTCACGCAAGAAGTAATTTTGATAGAAAACACAGTTTATAATTAAAAATTGTATGCCCTAACCGGTTTGGCTCAGTGGATAGAGCATCGGCCTGCGGACTGAATGGTCCCAGGTTCGATTCCGGCCAAGAGCATGTACCTTGGTGGCAGGCACATCCCCGGTAGGGGGTGTGCAGGAGGCAGCTGATCAATGTTTCTCTCTCATCGATGTTTCTAACTCTCTATCCCTCTCCCTTCCTCTCTGTAAAAAATCAATAAAATATATTTTTAAAAAAGAAAAGAAAAATTGTAAATTTTTTATTGATTCATAAACTATACAGTATAGGGTTATGTATGGAATAGAATATCGGATAAATGGCCTCCACGGCTTTGCTGGCACATACGCACTCTTTTGTTGAAATTTTCCATGAGGCCATAATTGGTACTTGGTAATGCTTATCAAATTAAAGGGATTGAAATCAAAGGGCAACAGATATTAGAATCTGATTCAATAAACCAAGTAAAATTTAGGCTTTTATTTTTGTTGTTGTTGTTGTTAATGCTCACGCAAAATTCAAATCTTGCGTGAATTTTGGGACACCCTTTATATTAAAATTTTTATTTTCTCCTGTTAATCTGCCTCTTTTAATTTGATTAGGCCAGCTAGAAGAATGTAGATAGTAGAAAGTATTATTTTAGTCCCCAGACTTTTATGCTTTTATTTACTTTAATATATCCACCTTAGATTCATTTCCCTACTTTTTCTAACAGCCAAGTTCCTAGTCATTTTCTAAAGCCCAAATAAACCTCACCTTTCTGTAGTATATTCCCAGATACAAAACATGAGACACAGTCAGAAGCTTCCTTGTCTGTGATTCCAAATCACTTCGTATATATCTTTTACTGTTTTTATTATTACACTAGAGGCCCGGTGCATGAAATTCTTGCACTAGGGGAGGGGTGTCCCTCAGCCCAGATTGTGAGAGGGAGCAGGCCAGGCCGAGGGACCCCACTGGTGCACAATTCTGGCTAGGGAGGGACAAGGGAGGTTGGCCAGCAGGGGAGGGACCACAGGAAGGCTCCAGGGCATGTCCGGTCCGTCTCGCTCAGTCTTGATTGGCAGGACCCCAGCAGCAAGCTAACCTACCAGTCGGAGCATCTGCCCCCTGGTGGTCAGTGCACATCATAGTGACTGGTCAACCTGTCAACTGTCTGTCCCCTAGTGGTCAGTGCACATCATAGCAACTGGTCAACCTGTTGACTGTCTGCCCCCTGGTAGTCAGTAGACATCATAGTGAGGAGTTGAGCGGCCTTAGCATATCATTAACATATTACGCTTTGATTGGTTGACCGGAGGACCAGACAGTTAGCATATTAGGCTTTTATGTTATAGAGTTATAATGTAGGGGGTTTTATGTCACTTATACCCCAACTTCTATACCATGAACCCCTTAAGGGCAAAAATTACGTCCTATTGCCCATCCGGTGTGGCTCAGTGGTTGAGCATCAACCTATGAACCAGGAGGTCACATTTCAATTCCTGGTCAGGGCACATGCCGGGGTTGTGGGCTTGATCCCCAGTAGGGAGCATGCAGGAGGCATCGATTAATGATTCTCTCTCATCATTGATGTTTCTGTCTCTCCTTCTTCCTTCCTCTCTCTAAAATCAATAATATCCTGTTGATAGGATAGCGACAAAAATTTATTTTTAAAAAAATTATACCCAGCAATCTTTATACCAAGCAAGTCAAACTCATGGCCCGTGGGCCACATGTGGCCCACAATGAATATTTTTGCAGCCCAACCAATATAATGGTATGTAAGAAATGTTTGAATAAAAGTTTTGTAACTTAATTTTTACAACATCCTATTAAACATAATCCTAATATATACAAGGTCAGGGTTGTAACACCGATCATGACCGAAGGCTGACCAACCCGGAAGTCCTTCAGTAAGCACTGGGTTGCCGGGGCAACCCAGCACTGACTGCCCAGCTGCAGCCTGGCAACCCAGCACTGACTGCCCAGGGGGCTGAGACCCAGAGAGAGAGGCAGGGTCTGATCTGCAGCCTCAGTGGCAGCTGTTGATCAGTACTTGCCTCTCTCTTTCTCTCCCTCTTTCTTTCTGAGCTTCGCCAGCAGCACCCAGCACTGACTGCCCAGGGGGCTGAGACCCAGAGAGAGAGGCAGGGTCTGATCTGCAGCCTCAGTGGCAGCTGTTGATCAGTACTTGCCTCTCTCTTTCTCTCCCTCTTTCTTTCTGAGCTTCGCCAGCAGCAGGGCTTTTCTTTCTCTCCCAGCCTGGAGGGGGGGCGGGGGGCACAGCTGTTCAGCCCCACCTCTCTGATCAGGCCCAGAGATAGGCCCAAAGATACTGACTGGCATACGAACCAACCAATCAGAACCAAATGTGGATGCTGTGAAGAACCAACGGATGTCTAGGAGGTGGAGTTTTTGACGCTGACTGGTATAGAAATTGACCAATCGGAACGAAATGTGGGTGCTGTGAAGAACCAATGGCTGTCTAGAAGGCGGAGCTTAAGATGCTGACTGGCATAGACACCGACCAATCAGAAACAAATGTGGGTGAATGTAAGGAACCAGTGGCTGCCTAGGAGGCGGAGCTTTTGACGCTGACTGGCATAGAAACCGACCAATCAGAACCAAATCTGGGTGCTGTGGGGAGCCAATGGCTGCCTAGGAGGCGGAGCTTTTGATGCTGATTGGCATAGAAACTGACCAATCAGAACCAAATGTGGGTGCTGTGGGGAGCCAATGGCTGCCTAGGAGGCGGAGCTTTTGATGCTGATTGGCATAGAAACTGACCAATCAGAACCAAATGTGGGTGCTGTGGGGAGCCAATGGCTGCCTAGGAGGCAGAGCTTTTGACACTGGCATAGAAACCGACCAATCAGAACCAAATTGGCCAGCAGAGGAGGGCATTTGGGGGGCAAGATCAGGCCTGCAGGGGAGGACAGTTGGGGGCGAGATTAAGCAGGCAGGGGAGGGCCATTGCAGGTGAGATCAGGCCAACAGGGAAGGGCAGTTGGGGGCAACCAGGCCAGCAGGGGAGGGCAGTTAGGGGTGATCAGGCTGGCAGGCAGAGGCAGTTAGAGGCAATCAGGCAGGCAGGCAGGTGAGCAGTTAGGAACCAGTGGTCCTAGATTGCGAGAGGGATTTCTGGACATCCCCCAAGGGGTCCCCAATTAGAGAGGGTGCAGGCTGGGCTGAGGGAACCGCCACTCCGTGCACGAATTTCATACACCGGGCCTCTAGTTAATAATAATGAACTACAACATTCTCTAAAGCAGCGGTTCTCAACCTGTGGGTCGTGACCCCTTTGGGGATCGAGCAACCCTTTGACAGGGCTTGCCTAAGACCACCAGAAAACACATATATAATTACATATTGTTTTTGTGATTAATCACTATGCTTTAATTATGTTCAATTTGTAACAATGCAAATGCATCCTGCATATCAGATATTTACATTACGATTCATAACAGTAACAAAATTACAGTTATGAAGTAGCAACAAAAATAATTTTATGGTTGGGGGTCACCACAACATGAGGAACTGTATTAAAGGGTCGCGGCATTAGGAAGGTTGAGAACCACTGACTTAAATGTACCACTGGAAATTTTCTAATTCTGTCAGTATTCGAGAGAAAATAATTATCTGTCATCGAAGATATGGTATTACTTGCCTGAAGGAAGAATGCAGGGTGTTTCACAGTTTCTCTGATTTATTCTTTGTTTCCATCATTACTTTAGAAGGTAATCTGATCCACTCTAATGACCCCAAAAAACCACTTATCCTTTTCCAAGCACCCACTCTAAGACTGAACCTGGCTGCTGGTACTCTTCTTCTTTAAACTCATTCCAGAAATGAGCCTCAGAGGATGATTATCTAAAGTCAACACAAACTTCAGACTTTGGGTCTCTCCAACAATTGGTCACAGAATGGAGATGAAACTAAAAAACTCAGTAGTGCTCTCAAAGCTTTCAAAGCACAACACGGAACAAAGATGCAGAGATAAGCACAGCCTTCTAACGCCCCCAAAGCCCACTGGCTGACTTCCATGCAGGTGCTGAGTTCTAGAAATAACCGCTCTATAAATGACTAGAAAAGAGATTTGACTCCTTCAGAGTAACAGAATTAGAGAACCGAAGGGTCATGAAAAGCACGGGGAGCCTTGGTATCAGGATGATCAGGACTGGAATCCTGGCTCAGTTAAGTTGCAAGTGGTGTGACCTTGTACAAGCTACTTAACTCTCCTTACAGTTCTAGAATGAGGAAAACCGTAATCTCCACCTACAGAGCTGTTGTGAAGACTGAGTCAAATGCAGCATTTGCAACTAACTCAGCGCCTGACCTGTGGTAAATGGGATATAGGTACTAAAAGTGAATTCCTGTCTTCTATCTCCCCTTTCCCTGTGTAGAACTAATGTGGCAGAACTTGAGAACCTAACAATGGTTGTGGAATAGCTGTATTCTTGACAAAAAGAAGTGTGTTTAAGTCACACTCTAAGAACAACATAAACTTAAGCTTTGTTTATTTGGCCCGTGTTAGCCTTTGAGTTTGACATGCTTGCTTTACACACACCAATCTTCCTCCAACCCATCATAGTGACTATCTCAGAACATGCCACATAGTGTGCACTCAATTTATGTTGGCTGGATTGGATTAGAAAGTTGATATTATAAGTACAGAAAAGAAAAATGTCCCAAATAGCTCTTTCCTGCTTAATAGGAACTGGTTTCTCCCAAATGGAATCCCCAGATCCTAAAAAAAATAATCCTTATGATTGGAATATTTATTACTTCTATGGGCTCTGGAACAATAATTTCAGAACAGGCCACTATACCCTTTTTGGCTGCCAAATGAATCAGTCTTCAATGAAAACTTTGTTTATACTCAAAGTTCAAACCAGGTGATAAGTGATTTGCATTTCATCCAAATCAATTTTATGTACTTCATAATGTAACATTTAATGAAGGAAATAGAAGTAACATAAGACGGCCCTAGCCAGTTTGGCTCAGTGGCTAGAGCATCGGCCTGGGGACTGAAGGGTCCCAGTTTCCATTCTGGCCAAGGGCACATGCCTGGGTTGCGGGCTCAATCCCCAGTAGGGGGCATGCAGGAGGCAGCCAATCAATGGTTCTCATCATTGATGTTTTATCTCTCTATCCCTCTCCCTTCTTCTCTAAAATCAATAAAAATTATATTTTAAAAAAAGAAATAGTATAAGACGTACTTCCTATATTTAAGACTCTTGCAAAATAGTTGGGGAAGTAATTTTAATGCATAAAAAATAATTAGAGCACTGGCCGGTGTGGCTTGGTGTGGCTCAGTTAGTTGAGTGTCATCCCATACATCAAGAGGTCACTGGTTCAATTCCAGGTCAAGACACATGCCTTGTGGGCTCAATCCCCAGTAGGGGTTGTACTGGAGGCAACCAATCAATATTTATCTCTCATCGATGTTTCTCTCCTCTTTTTGTTTCTCTCTAAAATCTATAAAAATAATTTTTAAAAGAAGTGCTCAAATAAAAAAGAATTAAATAACAAAATATGACTATATAAACATGGAAAATTTTGTATTCTGACTATATAAATGCCATAGGAATTCAAAAAATGATCAAATCAAGTTAGTCATGCAGCTTAGAATATTTCATGAGCCTTAAAGAGTGGAAATAATTTAATAATGCAAAGAGTGTTGAAATAAGGCTGCCTAAGACTTTAAAACATCTTAAGGAATTCTATAGCATGCAAAAGAACTGAGATATGATTCAGCCTAAACTCCTCCTTTTATATGAGAAGAAATAAACCCATGTCAAACTACTGTCTTACCCAAGGTCCCACTGTGGATCTGTACAGTGCTAGGAGAGATTCTTTGTTGTTCCTATCATTTCAAGTCATTTACAACCTCACTTAAATTAATCAGAGGGCTCAAATGCATACTTTCTTGCTAGGAAAAACACCCTTTAAAACTTTGTCTACACCAATTTTAAAGGAGAAACTGGAAATGTTGACAGGATAGCCATAAAAACTCGAGTAAATCTATTGCATTTAAACAACAGAAAACAATTCTGGGGTGGGGGAGGTGTGAAGCTGGAATGAAATTCCTATTATATTACAAAGATGTGAGTTATATCATCAAATAGACAGGGAACAGGATTTCCCAAGAAATATAATTGAACTTGTTTTATGAATGAATTATAATCTAATCTTTTTTCTTTTTTTCAAAGTCAGCCAATGATTAAAAAAAAAAAAGTCACTGCCCTGCAGACTACACTAAGATTGACCATTTGAAAGAAAGTTTCTTCCTTTTTTACATGCTAATCCCTGACATGCAGAAGCAAGTTTAATTTATGTTCTGGCAACATCTGAGCTCCAAGAAACTGAGGCTACCGACATCTGGCTTGATAAACCACATAGCTGTAAGCAAGATTATAAATTAAATTATTTAAGTGTCCCCATTTAATTTTCAACATCTCAAAGGACAGGATGATAGACTGAAATGTGTCAAAAACAAAGAAACCAGCCTAAACTCATCTCAAACAGGAAACTTAAAGTAACTCAATAATATTCCACATTTTACAAACAGACATGAAAACACATTTCACCCATCAATATAATTTGTGGTGCCTAAGTAGAATCATGCCATGATATCCCATAAGAAGCATAATTTAGCATAGACACAAATTTTACTTAAAGGTTCAATTATTGCCTTAAATATATAACTACATGGAAAAAATCCCAGTACGGTGAATATAATCCCCTCAGTCTAATATAGTTGAGTGAATGAGGCAAGTCATAAGGAAACTTCTGTTCTGCTATTTTGGAACAGCATAGTTGCCACTACCATTGGCGTTTACTATTAATTCACCCAACACATATGTGTCAATATCTACTAGATGCTAGGTACAGAGCTACATGTTGGGGATCTGGCAATGAATAAAGTCTATATATAGTCTTCATCATCATGGAGCTTATTATCTCACTCTCAATGGATAAAATGTACTAATTATCCTTCTAAAGTACCAGAACTCATTAATTCAGGATCAATTTAAGTCCTTCCCCCTAGTAGCTCATGAGAAACATAGAGAATTTGAATCCTGTTTCTTTATATGCATATACCTGGCTACAGAAGAGATGCACACGTGCAGAAAAAGATAGACTCCAAAAAATCTGGTTCCAAAAGTGACTTGTTCATTGTTGTGGGAGGTCGGAGGTAACCTGCATCTTAACCAATCACAAAACCAAAATATAGAGTCTTTGCTATGGGCAAGGCAATACACTAAGCTTTAGCAGGGAATTAATGAGAGAAATGTTAAAGTGCCTAAGCTAGAGGTAAAGCTCATGACAGTGGTACAAAAAAGAAAGGATGAAAGTGAAAGACATTATGAAGCACTGATGGAACAAATGACATTATCTATGGAAAGTAAAGTGTAAGAAGGATGCAGAGAAAACCAGGTTTCAAGCCTGGGTAGCTGGAAAAATGATGGTATTATTGACAGAAACTGAGAAGGTAGATAGACGATCCAACCTTGGAAAGATGATGTGCTCACCTTTAGAAACATGATGAGTTTCAGATATCAGCAGAATATTCAAGTGTACACATGTGACAGGAAGTTGGAGATATGGGACCACAGTGTATGAAACAGGTTTTTAAAAATCATTTGTATAAGAAATAGCAGTTAGAGTCATAAAATTAGATGAAATCCCAAGGAAGAAAACGTAAAAGAAGAAAAACAAATAATGAATATTGAGTACATCCAGTTTGAGTATAGAAAAAAAAATAATTCAAGAAGAATTCTCTATTTGTCTTACTCATGGAGGCTGAACAATATTGACAGCAGACAACGAGAAACAAACAAATTCTTCTCAGAATGGTGATATGGGTTAGGCAAATGATTAGGCGATGCCACAAAATCAGGTTCCTCTGATTCACTTATATCTATCTATCTATCTATCTATCTATCTATTTATCTGTCTATCTATTTATCTTGGCTACTGCAAACATTTTAAGAATATATTTCACTTTACACCTCCTGGAATCATATTTTAGAGGGGTCACATTAAGAGAACACTCTGTGCAGGTGTCGGAAATTAATCTGCCATATCCAATGGTACAGTCCAAGATTCAGATGCCTTAACTTTAGAAAGTACTAAATTTGGGCATCTAAACAAGATTTTTAAAAACCAGAATTATCTTGTTAATGGATTTAGTAACACATGCAGAAATCCTGTTTGAGTACTGGCTGTAACACTTACTATTAACCTTAGCCAAATTATTTAACCTCTCTTGGCCTCAGTCTTCTAACCTTTAAAATTGGACGTGATAATATAATAGTACATGCATCAGAATGTTATTGTGGGGATTAAATGGAATACTAGGTGTAAAATAAATAGAACAGTTCTTTGCTTTTATAAAGTAACTAGAGGCCCGGCGCCCTCTCGCAATCCGGGACCCTTGGAGGATGTCAGACTGCCAGTTTTGGCCCCATCCCCGCAGGCCAGGCCAAGGGACCCCACCGGTGCACAACTCCATGCACCGAGCCTCTAGTGTGGTATATAATGAACAACATAAACTGATGTAGTAGTGCTCAAAGCTGCAGGCGGCCAGGGAGGAGCCACTCCCGCTCATCCCAGCCCCACTGCACCTGCCACCACCACCTTTGGTAAGCTCGCTGAGTGGCGACCCCGCTGTGGGAGCACACTGACCACCAGGGGGCAGGTCCTGCATTGAGCATCTGCCCCCTGGTGGTCAGTGTGCATCATAGCGACTGGTCAAATGGTAGACCAGCCGAACGGTTGACCGGTCACTTAGGGTTTTATATATATAGATTGTTCATAACTTGCTATATCACAAACACATTTGTCAATAAACAACACATAGAAAAGTCTACGTAACTTTTTAAAAGTAGGTTAAATACTGAATTTTCTACTATTATTTAAAATACAAGCCCTAGCCAGTTTTTCTCAGTGGTTAGAGTGTTGGCCTATGGACCAAAGTGTTGCAGGTTCCATTCCCAGTCAAGGGCATGTACCTCAGTTGCAGGTTCCTCAGCCCCAGTTGGGGCAGGTGCTAGAGGCAACCAATCAATGTGACTCTCTCATGCTGATGTTTCTGTCTCTCTCCTCCACCCCCCCTCCTTTCTATTCTCTCTGGAAATCAATTGAAAAAATATCCTCTGGTAAGGATTTTAAAAGAAAATACAAGTATATCAGGCACATAAGAGTATCTCCATCCTGACAGAAAAGTGAAAGAACAAGGTGAGAAGTCATTTATAAAGACCTACTAAGTTTATAAAATGAAAAACACAAATTTAAGAATGAGAAAATATAAAACAAAGAAAGCATATTCACTCTCTTTTGCTGAATGTCAAGAATGAGAAAAAAGGAGTAGATTCTCATGTGGTTTCCCAATCTGGAAATTTTCCCTGAATGGTGTGGCTCAGTTGATTGGGTGTCATCCTGTGCACTAAAAGGTTACCAGTTTGACTCCTGGTCAGGGCATATGCCCCGATCGCAAGCTTGGTCCCTGGTTGGGGGCATGCAGGAAGCAGCCCATCGATGCTGGACTCTCACATCAATGTTTCTCTCTCTCTTCCTCTTCCTTCCTCTCTCTCTAACAATTAATAAACAATATTTTAAAATATTAAGAAAATAATAAAATATTGATAAGCAATAAATAAAATAGTGAATAAATAATGAACAATAAATAAAAATAAAATGCGAAATTATTATTTAAGGAATATTCAGTTCCCTTCCCAATTCTAGTCTTATTCAAAAGTATTATCATTAAAGTAATGATCCTAAGACACTGAAAGTAACCATCAATCCAATGTGAATTTAAATATGTATTCTAAGCCAATTGTCTTTCCTCCATGATAAAATGACAAGTCACAGAGATGAAGGCAAAATGATAAAGTAATCTATTTTGATTTCTATAAAATACTTGACAAACTTCATGAGGTTCTTAAAATCAATGAGGGGGAAAAAAGGTTTACACTAGAGTTCAGTAACTTCATTACTCTGGAGGGTATCAACAAGCCTGTAACAGTGCTAAGGAAGGCCAATGGCAAGGCTAAAAAGAGCACTAGAAAAGGGTAACAGAAAAGATGTACAGAGGTGGGCAAAAGTAGGTTTACTGTGTCATTGTGACATTCTTTTTAATAATAATAACCTGCATGTCTTTTTCCATATAAACAAGTATAAACCTACTCCCCTCCCCATCCTCCCATAGAGGAAAAATAAAGGAAAAGAGAAAGAAAGAGCAGGAGGGAAAAATAGTGCCATAACAAATGTGCCCAGTTAATATCTGTGCTTAGTTAGAACAGTGTCTGGCACATAAATGCTATATATGCTCCCTAAATAACAATTCTGAATAGCAATTCCTCAAATAATGTTGTTTCCTTATCATGTTAATGAGGAAAAACAAAACTGGTTCTGGGCCAGGACCACTAACTGTGTGGAGTTTGCATGTTCTCCCCATGTCTGTGTGGGTTTTCTCCAGGGACTCAGGTTTCCTCCCACAACCCAAAGATGTGCATATGAGGTGAACTGGCATGTCTACACTATCCCAGTCCCATTGAGTTTGAGTGTGTGTGAGTGTACCCTGTGATGGGAGGGTGCCCTGTGGGTGGGTCCCACCTTACACCCTGAGCTCTTGGGAGTGGATTGGAAAAGAATTATCTTGTTTTTCTTTTCTTTTTTTTTTAAATTAATCTTAGAGAGAGGATGGGAGAGAGAGAGAGAGAGAGAGATCTGTTGGTTGCCTCCTGCATTGACTAGGGATTGAGAACCCATTACCTGAGTATGTGCCCTGACCTGAAATCAAACTCATCACCTTTTGGTATACAGGACAAAGCTCCAACCAACTGAGCCACATTGGCCAGGGTTTGTTTTTCTTAATCTTCCTTAAATGTATGTATAGCTTGCATTCATTTCAATGTTTAATATTAGAAATGTTTTTAGTCTTTCTTTAGAAATTTGGTTGATTTTGTGTACAGAAATATGCCATAGAAACTTAACTCTTGTTTATATCAATTAGCCTACAGTAAAACTGGTTTTGTTATGTTATTTTGCTTAAAGTCAGTTTCCAAGAAACTGTCAGTGATAAGTGAGGATTACTGTACAACATGACTCCCTCACCCTTTGTGAAGAAACTCACATACTTGAGAACAGAAGCCTAGAGCAAATGATTTCTCAAGGTCCTCTGCAGCTCAGTATTTCATAGCTGTACATATCCCAACATTTTAAGAGACTGCACTAGAGAGAAAAAAAAAACAACTGATGGTATTGTTAGTGCATCAGAATTCTATTTCCTACGTCACCACTTTCCATTTTACCTAAAGGTATAATAGAACAATTTTTTTAATAGACAGCACTCATTTGGTAGATTTCTTAGAATTTGTGGGCATGATACTAGTATTCTTTAAATAGCTTGTTCATTTATAAGGTAGCCCTGTCAGTAAGCTCTACTGTAAATCATTTGGTACACCGAACTCTGTGTTCCCATCAGTAATGAAATAGGCATTTTTATTCAAATGTAGCAGGATGTTCAGCTCCCAAGATAATGATTAAGCGAAGATCTTCTTTATTCTGCAGACAAAGCAGATACTATACTTACAGTTTAGGATCTCAGGGACAAAAACCTTAATGGAGGCCAAGATTTCCTTAGACTTTATGGAAATAACCCTTTTAAAAGTTTCCATTTTCAGTGGTCCCTCTCTATGGCAATTTTTATTTCTTTCACCTGGGGTCAAAATATTCTTGACAGGCCTCCCCCTCCCTTGCCATTCTTTCATAGTACGTACTGTGATTTCCTCACTTCTCGTTCTAATGAATATTTCATCTGTCTGAAAGAATGATCACTGTGTGTTTACCAAATGATAAAATGACTTACAAAAATATACTTAACTGAAAATCAGCCTTTCTTAGAATTTCCAAACATTCTTCTTTGACCTCCTTACTCCGCCTCCTCAAACTATTATCAACAATAAAAGAAACAGTAACTTCATGTGCTCTCTTATGATTAAAACCATAAGCTTGATGCAAATTAGTACTCATAGGTAGCACTCACATCATACAGTGTATAGACAAAAGCTTGGATGAGGGCATGCACACAGAGCGTCTTTCATTGTGTGTTCATACACAGTGTGCAAAATATTCAAGCATCAATTGGGGTGCTTTTGAACAAAGTGTGAAAATTAAATAAAATTAAGAAGGGCACTGACAACTTGTATTGCTTATATTAATTTTTCGTTGAAGGTTTACATCAGGGAGGGGAACCTTTTTTCTGCCAAGTTCCATTTGGATATTTATAACTGCATAAATATCCAAATGACTACACAAAATTATCAACTTAAAAATTAGCCTGCTATATTTGGTCAAACATTTATTAGCTCACCCCTAATACCTTGGCAGGGCCAGACAAAATGATTTTGAGGGCTTTATACTACCTGTGGGCCAGATGTTCCCCACCCCTGGTTTACATCATACATATGAATTACATCCATCCCAGTTAACCAGTGAGAATTTTGCAAATAAGAGAACGAAATCAGTTATCTACACAGAGTGATAGTCAATGTTACTTAAAGTGTATCTTTTAAAAGTAAAGTTTGCTGGCAGTGGCACAGATGAGTCTGAGACAAAATAAGTAGGTGATATGTTTTCAGAAAGCAGCCACTTAAAATCACTAAGCTGAATAGCTTCATCTGACATTTGTCAGACATCTAGTGAAAGTGGGACAATATTTAAAGGGCACCAATTCAACATCTATCCTATAGAAAAGACCCTGACTACTTCAGATTGCATTGTTCCTTTGTACTTATTTCAGAACCTTTGTCATTTTTTTCTTTTTCTTTACCTTAAAAAAAGAATATATAGCAATCCTCAATATGCATTGGAAGGGTGTTAGACTAAAGAAATAGTAATTTCAAATTTATTAAGGTGAGATGGAGAACTGGACTTTGCCTCACCCAAAAGACACTTTGTTGCATTCAGCTGTCATGTTAGCAATATCGTGGGGCTGAAATAACATTCCTAAGGAAGATCTTCTGTTCAGAAAGATTTCCCAGAAACCACAAAAGCCATTTCTATTAACTCTGATCCCATTTCCTAAACATCCAATATTGGACTTCTTTTTGGCAAACATGGATGCATTTCAGATTAAGGCTTATCTATAAACTAGTAGCCCTGTGCACAAATCCGTGCACCAGTAGCATGTCAGTAGCCCTCTGCTGCTCTCCTGTAGCTCCTCCCACCCCCTGGACCCCCCCATAGC
>NW_005364953.1:3766581-3793878 GCF_000412655.1 Myotis brandtii
CCCCCCATAGCTTGCTGCCCTGCCCCCTCCTGTAGCTCTCTGCCGCCCTCTTGTAGCTCTCTGCCCCACCCTCCTGCTGATCTATGATCTAGTCATTATGTGGTCGGTCATTATGCTTCATGGCGTAATGACCATTTACATACTACATCTTTATTATATAGGATTCTTAGCAGAAATCTAAGACCTTGTTCTCAGATCAATCCCTCTACTAGATTGATCATGTGTGTGTGTGTGCTCTTAGAATATAGTAATTCTTCCACTTTCCTTAAAAGATCAGTATATAAATGGAATCTACAAGTTAAGGTTCATTATGCCCCTTGCATGGAAATGTATGAGTGGCTAGCCTATCCACAAAATACAAGTATATAATCAGTCACTAAAATTAGTAGACTCTAAAGGAGAATGATGACACAGTTCAATGTCTTTTCAAGAAAGTTTATGGCAGTGAATGGCTAAAATTGACCATCTTACCATATTTCTGCCCCCATATTAAGATGATTGTATAGTATCATGGGGCTATAAGTTGACAAGTGAGTGAACTGAGAATATCTATCTCTTTCTCTTTCTCTCTCTCTGTAGCTATCTATCTCTGTAAGGAAATATCATATGCCAGAAAGATCAACTTACCTATACAATTGCCCCTTGCAACAAAATCAAGTCTATCAGTTTCATTTGTCTTGTTTAGCATCCATTTCTATTGCTTCTCTAAAGCCTAACAGTCCTCATATTAGCATTGCATTTAGGTACTTTATCCTGTTTTAAGATCTGCTCTTTCCCTATTCTCAACCTTAGAGAGAACTTGTCGCATTGGGGAAATTCTGACCACTAATGAAATAGGTCACACACTACACACACAAAAAGAAAGAAAGAGAGAGAGAGAGAGAGAGAGAGAGAGAGAGAGAGAGAGAAAGGAAGGAAGGAAGGAAGGAAGGAAGGAAGGAAGGAAGGAAGGAAGGAAGGAAGGGGAAAAGAGGAGAGGAGAGGAGAAAAGGAAACGCCGACATTCTTTTCGGGACGGTGCTCACGCTATTCAGGAAAACACCCTGGTAACCCACACACAGGCTTTACCGTCAGGCCCTCCCGCTCCACGCGGCGTGAAACAGGTCAAAACAAGATGTGTCAGCTGCCCTGCCTTCAGGGCCAGGAGAGGAGAGAGGAGAGGAGAGGGGAGTGGAGGAGAGGAGAGGAGAGGAGAGGAGAGGACAACCTACATGATACTCTCTTACTCCTCCCTACTTAACAGCATGGATATTCTGCCATACTTTGATTTTTCCTTTAGGTGAAGTGGTAATGTAGAAAAAGCTAGGTCACAGGAGTGTTCAAGGGGAATTTAAAAATGAACATGTTTTGGATTCACTGATCTGTACTATAAAAAGGATGATTGTCAGCTATGAGCAAATTTAACACTAAGAAATCCTTATAGGATTGACTGCAAATATACGGAAGTCACCAGATGAAAGCTCAATGAAACCACATCTGGACCTTTATCTTGACTATTACAATTTTACATAAAGAGAAAATGATGAGCAAAATGAAAGAAGGTGATAAACTTTTCTTAAATTAAAAATAAACAAAGTCTAAGGCTTTTTAAAAAGATTTTCTCATTTAAACATCCTTCAACAGTTATAAAATGAAACTTATTATCCTACACCCCACTCCACCTGTACTTTCACTTCCTGAAAGTGAATGGCAACAAGGCAGATAGATGAAAGTGGTGGGGGTGGGAAGGGGTATGAGTGGGAGAAACCAGTACAAGAGTATAGAGTCAAGATATCCAGAAGAGGGCCCAGGATCTGATTACAAGTCACGTTTAAATATTTTTAGCTGGCCTTCCTTTGCTAGGGTCAGGAGAAAGATTTTTCAACTCAGTTTAAACTTGATCTCAGTAATACTGTGTGGAACCACCATCTATCCAGTCTCCCAAGCCAGAAACCTTCCCCTTACTCCCCATATTTAATAAGTGTGGCATGCCTGTTAGTTCTAGATAGTTAGCATATCTCAAAGTGTAGTCAGTCCCTGGACCAATGACATAAACATCCACTGGAAACTTGTTAGTAATACAAATTATTGGGTCTCACCCCAGACCCACTGAAACAGAAACGGGGGAATAGGGCCTAACAATTTGCAATTTAACAAACCCTCCAAGTGATTCTGATACACACTGAAGTTTGATGACCATCTTTCAAATCTATGCCTTTATGGTTATTCCCATTATTAATTGCCACCTGGCCCTCATCATCTCTCATCTGGCCTATAGCAATCCTCTCCTAACTGGTTTCCTTGCCTTCAATCTTGCCCCTCCAATCTTTTCTCCATACTATCACCAGAGTGAATCCTCTATATCAGTGATGGCAAACCTATGACACGCGTGTCAGAGGTGACATGCGAACTCATTTTTTTGGTTGATTTTTCTTTGTTAAATGGCATTTAAATATATAAAATAAATATCAAAAATATAAGTCTTTGTTTTACTATGGTTGCAAATATCAAAAAATTTCTATATGTGACACGGCACCAGAGTTAAGTTAGGGTTTTCAAAATGCTGACACGCCGAGCTCAAAAGGTTCGCCATCACGGTGCTGTCCTCTATATCAGCGATATTCAACCTTTTTTCTCATGGCACACATAAACTAATTACTGGAATTGTGCAGCACACCAAAAATATAATCTAACAAAAATAGGTATAATTTTGATTAATTTACAAACAAAATAGTAACATTAATTACCTACCCTTTTTGCTCCAAAGTGACTTTTTTAAAAACCAGGTACCTATACTTGTATACAAGGATTTCTGGTACCAAAAATTAACCAATCAGAGGCAACCTTATTATGCACCATGACCAATAAGATGCAACTCTATTATATGACCTATATCTTTGTGGTTCAAGACAGGGCAGTCACACTGCACAGCTATTGTTGGGTTGACTATTGTCATTTTTTTTATTTGACAATCTAAGAAAAAAGAGGTCGGTGCCCCTGACTAGTCAGGTACTGCATGTTTTAAAAATTCTTGTGGCACACCAGTTGAAAATAGCTGCTGTATTACAAATATAATTAAAATCCTTCCCTAGTTCCTTCATGCCCATAAAAGTGGCTTTTAAACTGTGTTCTTAGGTGAATTTGTTTCACGGGTTGCCCTCAGGCAAGACAGGCTCAGTGGTTAGTGCACCAACCTTCGAATTTCCCAAGTAGCGTTAGAAAACCACTGGCCTGTAGGAAAAAGGAGCTGCTCCTCAGGACAAAGAAGTCCCTCTTCATCTGTCCCCAGCCTACCTCTCCAGCCTCATCTCTTCTCATGTCTACCTTTCACATCACCCTTTAGCTTAAGATAATGATTGAGGTTCCTGTAAGAGACCAGGCTATTTGATGTTTCTGTGCCACTGCTTCATTTGCTTGGAACATCTGCCCATCCCTACCACTTATTTGTTCGTCTGATAATGCCAAGTTGCTATTCCCTAATCCCCACCAGTCCACACTTACAGAATGGCTCTAGCATACCTTCTCCATAAAGCCTTTTCAGTTGCCTGCTTCTCATCCCTCTACTAGATGGAACTGATTACACACACACACTTTGTGCCCTAACAGCAGCAATAGTAGTGGTGGTGTGGTGGTTAGTATTTATTGAGCATGTACGACGTTGTATGTCAGGCATTGTGCAAAGTGCTTTACGTGTCATGTGCATGCCATTTTAAACCTCACAAATCCACGAGGCTACACTTCTTTCTAGATGTGCAAGGGAATAATCCTTTTCCTTACCCTTTCCAGCTTCTAGCATCTACCCCTATTCCTTGGCTTGTGATCACCAGCTTCAAAGCCAACAACGTTGGGCCAAGTTCTCATGCTGCCATCTTTCTGGTTCTCTCTTTTCTGTTTCCCACTTCCTCTTTTTAGGACCCTTGTGATTATATTGAGTTCACCCAGTTAACCAGGATAATCTCTGTATCCTAAGGTTAGCTGAATAGCAACCTTAATTCCATCTGCAATCCTAATTTTCCTTTGCTATGTGATGCAATGTATTCAGATCCCAGGAATTAGGACATGTACCATGACCAGTGATTCCTGTATATATTTTAAGTGGGGGCTAGTTGTGATTATATATCTCATTGCCCTACAGAGGAAGTTCTCATATGTCTTTTTTAATTTAGAAAAATAATATGAATGCCATGAACAAATAATTCATATGTATTCCATGCCCACAACACTTGATTCTTTTATTTCTCTGTACATAGATCAGCCCTCACCTCTCTACCATGAGCTTGGGATTAAGGACAATGCCCCTTATTGATTTCTGTTTCCCTAGCACCATGCCTGGCACACTGTAGAGACTTATTAATTTGTCACAATAATAAAGAAATGTAAAATGCTTCCTCTGGAAAAGAGCATTTATAGAGTGTATTCGTAACTTAGCTCAAAGCTGTACATATCTTGAAACAGAATCAAATACTAAAAAGGCAGGAGGGAGCCAAACATATACTATTTTTAAAAACTATTTAAAATAGATGTCAGAGGCATTTTTTATTATTTCTGAAATGGATCATTCGTCAGTGGAATAAGGAGCAAAAGAAAGGGAACTGTTCCCCTACCAGTGGTTGGCAAACTGCGGCTCGCGAGCCACATGCGGCTCTTTGGCCCCTTGAGTGTGGCTCTTCCACAAAATACCGACTTCTGCGCATGGGCCACGAAGTTTCAATCGCACTGTACATGCGCGCCCACACGTGGTATTTTGTGGAAGAGCCACACAAGTTTCAATCACACTGTACGTGCGCGCCCGCACGTGGTATTTTGTGGAAGAGCCACTCTCAAGGGGCCAAAGAGTCGCATGTGGCTCGAGAGCCGCAGTTTGCCAACCACTGCCCTAAACCATATGAATTCTTACTTATATTCCTTTCAAATCAATAAAGGGAAAGTCACTGCCAAAATATTATGATTCATGAACTTCATTTACCACTCCTTTTTGTTTGTTTGTTTGATAAGAATGGCCATCTTTACACAGTACTAGAACTGTTGATATTTTATTGCATTACCACATCTCATTATTGTGTAGTAAATGCTATTATTTATGGCCACTACTTAATCTGATGTGAGAGAGAAAAATTGTTGAAGGCTTGACATCTGAGGAATAGGCATTTTATTGGGATGAAGGACTGACTAAGAAGAGTCAATGGTCCTTCAGCTGCCCCTCAGATCATTAACTCCAAGTGGTTATTTGCTCCCAGCACTGTCCTGAGCCCAGGTTGTTATTGCTGTGATATGTAGATGAAGGAGAATATATTTTAAATGCTTTAATATGAACGCGATGCTCATGAAGGGTGCCAGATTGAAAGCATTGGAGTCTGAAGTCATCGGGTTATGCACTTGGCTGGTTCCAAGTTACAGAGAGATGCTTGACCTTGAATGACCACCTTGCAAGAAGGAGAAAACATACTGTTTTGCTGAACTTCAAGAGACTTACAGAGCAGCAGGATAGCAGTATCCCAAAGTTAAGCATTTTTATCCAGTAGGAAAATGAGACTAACTGAACTTCTACTCAAATCTATTTAGTATAATGCCAATACTGGTGTGCAAGGGGGATGGGGTGGTGGTGGTAGTAGTGTTATGATATGCAGTTGCTTTAAGATAAAAAATAAGTAAATGTTGCCCAGCTGACATGGCTCAGTGGTTGAGCATCGGCCTATGAACCAGGAGGTCACAGTTCAATTCCCAGTCAGGACACATGCCTGGGTTGCGGACTCGATCCCCAGTGTGGGGCATGCAGGAGGCAGCCAATCAATGGTCCTCTCTCATCATTGATGTTTCTATCTCTCCCTCTCCCTTCTTCTCTGAAATCAATAAAAATATATTTAAAAATAAATAAATAAATGTCCTATTACCAAAGCACCAAGACACTTAAGCAGCAATCTTTTTAACAACTGGTGTGTGTGTGTGTGTATTACAACTTTTCCCTTATTTTTCTAAAAATTAAAGAGTGAGCAGGAAAACAGTTGGAGCTATCCATCCCAAAGTTTGTATTATAGAATAAGTAAACCAAGGCTCAGCGTGGAGAAGTTACCTAAGGAGGACTATATTCCTTGTGTTAAGACTAGGAGTAGAGCCCAGGTTTACCGATTCACAAGCAAGGACTTTTCTACTACACCATGTTGTCTCTCTAAGGGAGGAAAAGTACCTCTTCTCCGAACCTTTCAAATATTTGGAGTCAAGCATATTCAAACGTGTGCATTATTTTGGCCTCTTAGGCATTTATCCTCCATTCTGATCTATTCATTCACATTATGATAGGAAGATAATCATCTTTCACACATTTAACCTTCTTAGCATGAAAAAAAAACACCTTCCAACTTAATATTACATAGCTGGCAGAGTCACAATTCCCAAGTTAAGAAAATTATTTTCATAAATGATACAATATGAAAAAATCTCAACTTCCTTCCTCAATAAGTGTCTTTTTTAATCTGTCATTTTATTTTCTGATCTTACACATTTTTTCCTATAGTGATCTGAATTTCTTGGCAATGGTATTCCCTTAAAGGCAGTACCTCTAGAAGAATGGCAAAGTTAAAACTGACAAAACCAATTTAAATTCCCATTACGGACTAATCTCAATTAACTGGAACCCAATTTTTAAAAAATCTTTAATGTATTTGTACTTGTACTGTATATTTTGAAGGGCAATGCAAATTCCAAGATTTTAAGGATTTCATTTTTATGTAATTTTATTGTTTAACATACTTAGAGAAAGTATCAAGTGATTCTAAAAATTCAGATCAGCCTTTTGACTTTTTTTGTAAATTGGGATTACAATTCTTATTTGAATAATTATGTGTAGCACTGCCAGATACAGGTATCAAGGAATGGAAGAGGCTGGGGGAGGGGGATATCAATGCTTTGTATTCCGTACTTACTAGGGACTTCACATTGACCAATACTTTTAATTAGAATGAAGACCAATGAGGGAAGTCCTTCAGGTGACTTAAGATTTTAATCATAGTTGACCTTTGAACAACGAGGTTTTAACTGCATGGATCCACTTACCCACGGATTTTTTTCAATAAATCCAGTCAGCCCTTTGTATCCCTGGTTTCGGTTTCGCATCCACAGATTCAACCAACCACAGATTCAACCAACCGCAGATGGGAAAACGGTTTTCGCATTCCAAAGAGCATTTTCCCAACCCTGGAGTCCCCGCCACTTGGAGAAAACAGTTTTCCCTCTGGGTCTATTGAATTCCTGGATGTGAAGGCAGACTTTGGTTAAGTTTGGGGGGAGTCAACTATAAACTGATGAACAAAAACAGATCCAGAGACAGAGAAGCATCGATCAGGCCATCAAACCTCTGAGGGAAGGCAGAGGAGGTTGGGGGCGGGGGAGAAGGGGGAGAGATCAACCAAAGGACTTGTATGCATGAATACAAGCCTAACCAATGGACACAGACACTAGGGGGGTGAGGGCACGAGCTGGGCGGGGCCGGGGCGCAAGGGATAAGAACACATATGTAATACCTGAATCAATAAAGAATAAAAAATGGAAAATGGAAAAAAAATTATATGCGGAATTTTTTATGGTTTACTGAAATGTTAGTTACTTATGTAGACTCTTATTTTTAATATATTTTTATTGATTTCAGAGAGGAAGGGCGAGGGAGAAAGAGAAACATCAATGATGAGAGAGAATCTTTGATCAGCTGCCTCCTGAATGCCCCCTACTGGGAATCAAGCCTGCAACCAGGGCATGTACCCTGACCAGGAATCTAAGCAGTGACCTCCTGGTTCATAGGTTGATGCTCAACCACTGAGCAACACCTGCCAGGCACTTATGTGTACTCTTAATAAATTTAATTGCACAGTACAAAACATCATCCAAAGTTCAAGTTGTAGAAATGCAATAATGGGAATAAGACAATAGGAAAACTTTATTCTAATTATCACAATTTATACAGTTTTGCCCAGCAGTGTCCCAGAGGCAACACAAACGATTAAAATGAGACCATTTTCCCCAAATCACCCTCAATTAATTTTGGATCATTTTCAATGAAATGTAAACTTGAAAGAAAAAGAAATAGTATAACTAATAAAACTAATCTTCTTAAGGTCACTACCACAGGGCTCTGACTTAAGTCCTACACCTTTTAAGTTTGGTGTATCAAGATTTATATGCAGAATTTTGACAGTATGCAGGGGGTAGAGGGGCCTAACCACCCCTCGTTGTTCAAGGGTCAATCGTAGTCTGAAAGTGTCCCTCCATCTTGCCACATTTTCTCACGTATTCTATCTAACATAGGGGTGCATACAGAAGCAATCACTTTCTCAATATTCCAGGTTAATTCTGTCTACACTGGCACATTTACCAAAAGATACGGCACTTAGTAGTTGCTCAAAAATATTTACTGAGTTTATGGATCAATAAATGAATGCAGTATCATGACAATAGAGATATTTTACTTCAGACTTTCCTAAAAATTTGAAATATTCATTTCAGGAGGCAAGTATTTGTTTTGTCAATACAATTATCTGAATGGTAATATTTTTGCCATTGATAAAGAGAAATGCCATGTTTCTTTTGCAGCCAATGAGAACTACTAAAAGGTTTTACAAACATCCTCATTGGCTATTACTGTTTCCTTGTACCCTGCAGATACTCCTATTAGTCAAGGGGTAGCTGTATGTGGAAAAGGTCACATAATCATTCAAATACATAGCACAACCTCCATACTTGGTTTTGCAAAGACTAAAAATTATGGAGTATAGACACAAGCTTATCTATACAATAACCAAATAAGTTTTTAAAGTTTAAAACAATGCAATTACATTTACTTGGCACTCAATAAATATAACAAAATATATCAGTGGAACATTCCGTTCTTTTCACATTATATAGCTATGTGTTCAATTCCCAAAGTAAATTTAATTGCAGAATGCACTTACCTTGATAGATCCAGAAGTATGAGAATCAAAAAGGAGACAGCTGAATAAAGGTCACCCTTGTAATTCCTGTAAACAAATTAGGCAATTAGGCCAAATTATCCTTCAAACATGTGTACAAGCAAGTCCAAAACAGTACTTATGAAAGAAAGGAAGAGACACATGTGGGGTGGGGGTGGGAGTGGGCATGGGAGTTGTGAATATAAGACTTCATTTTATAATTCACAAGGAATAAAAGGGTCAGTTTCTTTAAAAGTCTGCTTGAAACTGCAAACAATTATATTAACTATGTTGCTAATAGAGAATTTCTTAATTATAGATGAGCATACCTACAAGACTGTGGAATTCTCACCCACAAAGACTCTCCCAGCTTGTTTTCGCTCAATATCCTACTCATTTTGAGGTGAAAAGCCCACAATGTCAGGAAGTTTTCAACAATGTAAACAATTTATAGTAATTGTAATTCCTTATATTAAAATAGTCTTTTACAGTTCACAAAAATGTTCATATACACATTTCATTTAATCCTCAAAAGAACCCTGCTAAAAGATTAGGAGACTGAGGCAGAGAGAGATTAAATGGTTTACACAAACACACATACATGAATAGTGGTAGAGCCAGGACTAGATTCCATGTCTCCTTACTTTTGGTTCAGTCATGTTTCTAATGTCCCACATTACTTCCTTTATTTAAGTTACGAAATTAACTATATGTTTCCATATGCCACCCTTGTTACTGGACAATAGGGCAGGAACTGTGCCCTATAATGATCCCCACTAATTACTCAACTTGAGAGATACACTTCTCTGATTTGTACAGTGTCACAGTTTTAAATATGTGTGTGGTATGTGTGTATTGATATATATTATTGACATAGAAATATGTTAACAATATATTGATAAATGAAAAAGTAATTAGAGTGTGAGTCTTGCTTAGAAAAATATATATGCAAAATATATCATTCTCTTCTTTCTGTGTATTTGTATTTTCTAATTTTTCTATAACGAACATGTATTACCCATATATTTAAAAAGCTGTATGTTTTAAATTCTTCAAAAACCCATTTTAGAAAAGGCAATATGGTAAATTAAAGTGGAAAAAATAAAGGAAAATGAAAACTAACAATATAATATATTACGATTGGCACTTAATTAACTTTATGACCCCAATTTATCAATCAAGTAATCTCAAAACCTATTTTTCTAAATATTTGAGGCAAAATCTCAATAATAAAAGCAACAATTTAAAATGTACCCATAGGCCCAGCTGCCGTGGCTCAATGGTTGAGCGTTGACCTATAAAACAGGAGGTCATGGTTTGATTCCCTGTCAGGGTACATGCCCGAGTTGTGGGTTCAATCCTCAGTGTCGGTACAGGAGGCAGCCGATTGAAACTCTCTCATCACTGATATTTCTATCTCTCTCTCCCTCTCTTTTCCTCTCTGAAATCAATAAAAATATTTTTTTAAATTTATCCACAGTAAATCAAGAGACACAGTAATATCTAAATACATTTTTTAAAGTAGGTCAATAACAGCATTGCCACCTTTGACAAAGATCACCAAGGTGACCTTGTAATGACAATAGAGTATTATATTATTACTAATGATCTCCATATCCAATACACTATATATAAATCATTCATAATAGACTGAAGTGGTGCTCTTGATTAGTTGCAATCTAATTGCCGATGTGCATTTTCATCACTGTTAATGTTTCTCACAAAAGCCAGAGTTCTGCTCAAGTGTTCAAGTGGTTCCATAATGGGACTAAGTTAGAATCTTTCAAGGGAAAACATTTCAGAAAATACTCGGATCTCGACTACAAAAAAATACTTCTGGCTCTTTGGCCACATATACCAGAGTAAGTCTGTAGAAACTGGCTTCATATTCATCAATCTGATTCTGTAAAGAGGCTAGCAAAAAATGCTATAAAAAATAAACTGCCCCATATGCAGCATTTGCCTTGGTGAGATACACAGAGGGCTTGGAAACAAAAGGACTTTAAAATAGCATAGCTCTTCTCTGCTCACTTCTCAACTGCCTTCAGACTGAAACCATTAAAAGGGTATCTCCCATTTATGATTAGAGAAGGCCAGTTCATACATTGATCTATATAAGATCCCCCAGGTTACTTGCCATCATTTACCAGTTTGAGATATGTAGCACTTCCCTCACCTTTTACCTCTATTTGACTCGAGTATTCATTTCCAAAAGAGAAACTGTTGGCTGTCTTAATACTGCCTGTGGGCTAGCTACCATTGAAGAAAAAAAAAGTTAGATTGTCTGACAGAACCATCATCGAATGCAACCAAATAATGCATACTAGAGGCAAAAACAGCAGAAGCCACACATGTTAGAAATGCATCTCACAGAACTGACTATTAGTTTTGGAGATAGGCTGGAGCCTGCAAGCCAAGTCCTAAATCCAAACCTGAACAGCTCATTAAGAGACCCAGAGTTTCATTAGTCCTATTGCTTCTTGTTTGGTCTTACATAGAGAATAATATTCTACATCCTTCAGTTCTCAGCTTCCTAAAATGAAACTATCATCTGAGCTTGGCTATGGAGATGAGATGCATAAGTTGGAGGTGAGTGGAAGAAGGGTCTAGAAGTCCGGTCCAAAAAATATATACATATATGTGAATATGCATAAATATGTATATAAATAAATATCTCAGATGGATTTTAAAAGTATAATTTCTACTTGATTATAAAATGGCATGTTTTTATGTGTTTTTCAATAATTACTCAATTATATACTAATTATAACTATAACACCTATATTAACACTATTATTTTCAAGGGACTTTGGGATTCATATAGGTCACTTTATTTTACTAATGAATATATTGCTACACACACTTTGAAACCTCTAATGCTATTTTTCTAATGGGACATTTACTCAAAGACCTTGTAGAAAATAATTGTGTTAATAACAGAGACAGTTTCCCCATTACAATGATCAGTGCTCTCAGACAATTAATGCTATAACATTCCGTATTGTCACTATCTTCCTCAGGGCCTAAAGAACTTCTAGGTTCACATTAAAAAAGCTTCAGCTTTTTTTTCCTGGCAATATGGACATTTCTAATGATGAGACCTGCCAAAACTTGTCAATGCTATTTTTCTTCTTTTCCATTAGAGGTGACTGTGGCTGAATAGCCAAGTAATCTATACTCTAACTTCACTTAATTGTTTTTACTACATGGCATGAAGGAATATAGTGAGTAATCACTTCTGTTTTACATGAAGCAAATTGCTAGTGCTTTCCACAGCAATATGAAGAAGACTTAACTTACCTAATCTCCCTTGAACGTGTTCAAATCCTGACAGAATAAACTCAGCCCTCTTAGGTTTGCCAGTGAGTGAAGAGTAGATTGGATTCAGAAAGATGCAAATAAAAACTACAATGAGGTATCACCTCACACCTGTCAGAATGGCTACCATGAACAAATCAACAAACAAGTGCTGGCAAGGATGTGGAGAAAAGGGAACCCTTGTGTACTGTTGGAGGGAATGCAGACTGGTATGGCCACTATGAAAAACAATATGGAGTCTCCTCAAAAAATTAAAAACTTCCTTTTGATCCAGCAATCCCACTTCTGGTAATATACCCTAAGAATTCCCAAACACCAATCAGAAAGAATATATGCACCCTGATGTTAATTGCAGTATTATTCACCACAGCCAAGATCTGGAAACAGCACAAGTGCCCATCAGCAGATGAGTAGATAAAAAAGCTGTGGTACATTTATACAATGGAATACTATGCAGCTGTAAAAAAGAAGAAGAAAGTCTTACCATTTGTGACAGCATGGATGGACCTGGAGAGTATTATGCTAAGTGAAATAAGTCAGTCAGAGCAATACAAATACCATATGATCTCACTAATATATGTAATCTAATGAACAAAAATAAACTGACAAAGGAAATGGAACCAGAAGCATGAACACATGGAACAGACTGGCCAGTCCCCAAAGGGAGGGGCGTGGGCAGTGACTGGATAAAGAAGGTGAAGGAACATATATGCATATCCTTTGGACACAGACAATAATTTGGTAAAGGCCAAAGAAGAGGGAAGCAGAGGAGAGAGGAGGGAGGCAAAAGGGGGGAGGGAGGAGGATTCCTGCAATAATGTCAACATTAAAAAAATTAATTAAAAACAAGAATAGATTGGGTCAATAGATCTCAATTTTTTTCTGTCTGTACACCTCTTTAGACAGAGAACCAGTTGGCCCCAGTTACAACTGGTAAATTCCTCTCCTTCCAGTACCATCTTTCAAGGACAATAGGTTTATCCTCATTATTTATTACATAAACTTCACTTCTAAGGTTGTAATATTTATTTCTGTGGGGGGTTTTGTTTCCTCTTTGTTTTGCAAATGTATTTTTTCTGTAATGAAAGTTATACAGATTTATAATTGAAAATCTGAAAAATATGAAAGGAATAAAGGAAAAAAAATCACCTATTACTCACCCCTAAGATAATCATTTCAGAACTTTTGTGCATCTTTTTCCAGTCTTTTTTTCTTTCTTACACATTGGGAATATATAATTTTGTATCATGCTTTATCACTTGATAGGATAACATAAACATTTTCCATTTATCATACAATATTTGTAAACATCAACTTTAATGGCCATAAAATATTACATTGTCTAGATGTACCATAAATCGCTAGCAATTCCCTTGTTGAACATTTAGGTTCCTTCATTTTTTCCTCCATTAGAAATAAAGCTTGGTGAAAATCTTTGCAAATAAAGCTATTTCTGTACCTCACATTATTTCTTTAGGACAAATTCCCAGAAGTAGAATTACTGGGTCAAATGGTATGAGCATTTTTAAGGCTTTTGCTGCAAACTGCCAAATCCATGGTAACTAACACTTCATCATGTCCTTATTATTCAGTCATTTATTCAACCAACACTTACTAAACACCTACTATGTATATGGCAGGCACTGTGCTAGGCAATAGGAATGCAATAATAAACAAAACCCACACAAAGTCCATGCTCTCATGGAGCTAATATGCAAGTAGAGTTGATAAATTATAAATAAATAAAAGTACAGTGTGATGCTAGGTCATGATGAATAAAATGAGGAAAAATAAAAGTGGTTAAATGCACAGAAAATGAAAACTCATGATAGGACTCCTTACATAGGATGGCCAGGGAAGACCGCTATGATGAAGGAATATTTGATCAAAGACCTGAATGAAGTGAGAAAGTAAGCCTATAAAAATCTTAAGAGAAAATTCATTTCAGGCAGAGGAAATAGCAAGTGCAAAGGCCCTGAGAAACCAAAATGCATGGTATGTTTAAGAAACGAAATGGAAGGCATTGTGTTATGAGCAAGGTATATTGGGGAGAATGGTAAAACATGAGGCCCAATAAACAGTCATGGACCAAATCATGGAGGGCCATGTAGGTCCTGGTAAAGATTTTTTAAATTAGTTTCAAAATGTTATTTTAAGTGTGATAAGAAGCCAGCTATTGGAGGGCAGAGAGTTGGAGAATCCAATTATCTTATTTATATTTTAAAGGATTACCCTGGTTGTAGTATAGAAAATTATATGGGGCAAAAAAATATATATGGTCATCAGTAGGAGGCTATTTCGGTAGTCTAAGTGAAAGATGATGGTGGTTTGATCCAAGGTATTAATGAAGAAATGAGGAGATAATGATTCAGACAGAGTATATGGTTTAAAGGTAGAGTCAACATTTGTTAATTGTTTGGATGAAAAAATAGTAATCAAGAAATTGTCTAAGGTTTGAGACTTGAACAATTGCACTGAGAATGATCTTACAAAACAAAACAAAACAAAAACCTTGTGTTTATCGTTTCTCATTTGCATTTATTTTAATTATTGAAAATTGAGTTTTTTCCACCTTTACTGGCCATCTTTATTTCCTTTAATGAGGCATTTCATTAGTTTCTGGTTTTCCTCCTACCTCTCAGACCTTATTCTCACTTGCTCTCTTTTGAAGACTCCTCTTATTTCACCAACCTCTTAAGTTCAACGTTTCTCATGATCTCTTCTTTGCTTCTCTTACTCTATATATACACTCTAGGTGAACTCACCTTCCTATTGCTATAATTTCAACTACTACATTGACTAATGACACAGAGATCTCTACCTCCAGACCTGATCTGCAGATCTGTAATTTCCATCTGTCACAAATCCACTTCATCTGGATGTCTTAATGGTATCTCACATTAAATAAATCCAAGCCTGACCTCATTATCCCCACCAAAACGGATTTTTCTTCTATGTTCCTTATATTGCTTAATGACATTACCTAATTTACCAAACCAAAAGCCTCAGTCACTCCTCTCTCTCCCTCACACTCTATATGTAATCAATCCCCAAGCCCCACTGATGCTAACTTATGAGTGGCTCTCAAATTTTTCTCTTCCTTTCCATCTTTATTGTCACTGCCTCTGGTTCATATCCTCATCTTTGTTAACAGTTTCAACACAGCCTCTCAATGTCTAACTGCTACTACACTTACTCCACTTCAATCCACTCTTCATACAGATGTCACCCAAAGTTGGTGACCCAACCCCCTTCCCCACCTTAAAGTCCCTCATCTAATTCAATAGACTGCTATAAAGTAGTACATTGTATGATTTTGGATAACATTAGAAAAACCACCATTCTCCAGTCTAACTCTCCATGCAGGAAAACCCTAACACATTAATTCATTTAATAAATATGGTCTAAGCACCTTCTGTGTGTCAGGCACATAGAAGTAAAAATAAGACATTATCCCTGAACTCTGTTCCCCAGAACTGGATAGGAAATAAAATTCTGGGTTAGTACTCTCCATTGCTAATTTAGCCTTGTGTCCTTTTATAATCTTCTGCCATGTGGAATGCAGTTATCCATATTCTCTAAAAAAATTCCTAACTGTTCTTTAAAAGCCAATTCAAATGACATACCCTTTATGAAACCACTAGTGCCCCAGTGCACGGATTCGTGCACATTGAAAGAAAATTAACTAGAAGGTGGCTGGCAAGGTGGGACTGGGTGAGATGGGCCAGGCATACCCTGGAGCCAACCTCCTGCAGTCCCTCCTGGCTGGCTGCACATGGGGTGGCACCGCGGCTGGAAGGGCGTCTACAGAGTGAGCGGGGTCCCTCCAGTATGTGGGATCCCTCAGCCTGGCCTGCGGGGATTGGGCCAAAACCAGCTCTCCGACATCCCCCGAGGGGTCCTGGCGGTTCTTGGGTGACACACCCCGGAATCAGGCTCCCTCAGCTCGGCAACTCCTGTGTTGAGTGTCTGCCCCTGGTGGTCAGTGCACATCATACCTACTAGACGGTCGGGTGGTCAGACAATTGCTTTGAGCTTCCAGAGGATTCTAAATATCCCTCTTCCAGAGCATCTCTTACATGATAAGAATATGTTTTTATGTCTGCCTCCTTCACTTAGTGGTTATGTGGTTTTTTTATGGCTTTTTATCTCTGGGTAAACAGAGGAGTTTAAAAAGTTTTGGTGAATGAATGAATGATTGAATGAACAGATGAAGTTCTTTTCTTCATGAAGATTGTTTTATGATGCATAACCAAAACCGTGCAATACTAATTGGGGTCTTTGTGGAAAACACCTGAGACTTCAAGACCAATTGCACCAGAGCTCTGTGTAAATGTTGATTCTTCTTCTGCCTTTTCAATAACAAAGCAGCCCCAAGGATTTTGCTAAATGTCTATCGCAGCTTTACACATTTTCTTAAACATCTTTTATTCCATGTTTTATAGAAATATATTGTTAAAATTTTCTTTATTCCATGTTAAATTACCCTTAAATATATTTTTCTTGCACTGAATTCTAATTGTTTACATTAAAATTACCTCACTTTCACAAGTTGTCCAATGTTTCATCAATGCAATATCTCAAACAGAGGAAAAGAACAAAACAATGAAAAAAATGTAGCACCCTTGTGTTAACACTTCATAGATTCACAACCAAAAATAAATGGTATCACACCTAAGTGTTGACATTTTATTAGACTAAACATAAAAGATAAATCACAAATGCACTAACATATGGATATGTGCACAGAGGAAATCTGCAATAAACAGAATCAACCCAGGAAATAGGTGTGTTATTTTAGCTCCTACCCAAGATAATTTAAAAAATGTATGAGCCAAAAACAATATAAAGAATAATATTTCACATTATACTTATAATTATCTAGTATAGACATAATAAATTGGTCAGATTTAGAAAAAGAATAAAAGTCATAGCCAGGTAGCTCAGTTGGTTAGAGAACTATCCCCATATACCAGGTTGTGGGTTTGATCCCCGGTCAGGGCACCTACAAGAATCAACCAATGAATACATAAATAAGTGGAACAACAAATTGATGTTTCTCTCTCTCTTTCCCTTCCTCTCTGTTTAAAATCAGTAAATAATTTTTAAAAGAAAAAATTAAAAAATTAATCAATCCCAATATTTCAGTGAATGGCCCAGAGCTTCCTTTCTCATAAATCTATATATTACCTCAAGTCTTGGAAACAGTTGAAATAAAGAAAAATGAAGTAAGGGAGGGAGGAAGGACGAGAGAGAGGAAGGAAGAAATGAGAGTGATTTTATTCATATTTCAAGGCACAAAAATCTTTTTAAGGCTAAGTGATGGGCATCAGTTAGCCAATCAACTGCATAGCCTTCTCCTTTAAGAGGTTACCAGATCTCATTAGTGAAATTAATACTATCTTTCCAAAAGGAATTTCCTATTTGACTTGCATAGTGATTCTGTCAAAGCCTCCCTACATAGCTTAAAGCACTGAACACATAATGAGTCAAAATCACAAAATTTTTTTCTTCAGGCACAGAATAAGCAAATAGGTGATATACTTGTATGTTTCCATAAGTGATGCTTGCAAATCCATGTCAAAAATGTGCATATACTTTTCAATAAATATTCCTTTAGCGAAAAATCCCATCCTCACACACATGAACAAACATATTCTTGGGCTAATAGAGCAGGAGATTCCACTCAAATGCTTGCAATTAAGTAGAGCAGCTTTAAAAAAGAAAAAACACTATTTAAAAGAGGGAGGTATTGCCTAAAGTATAAATGTAAGATGTTGATCAGAAACATTTTGTTGATAGGAACTGAGTTAACTAGGAACATTTCAGGTCTAGAAGGCTTCCAGTCACTGTGTGGTTTTAGTGTATTTATACACCTCTATATTTAAGCACAGGCAGTAATTAGCAAGATTGAGACACCTTTAATAAGGCATCATCATAGGTGCAAAGAATGTGTAGCATAAGATGAGTTCATTATCAATAACTTTCCTGAATTAATCATCTCTTAGGACATTTAATTTTAAATGTACCTGAAAAAAACCTGGATTATTGAGATAGGCCATCTGTGGTATCTTTTTCTAATTTCTCTGTACAACTAAAGTTTTCTTAAAATGTCTATATACAGCTGGGACACCGGGATTGCAATATCTAATAAACCAATTGTCCATATAATCTGGCACCTTCTCTTTGACAGGTGTCTAAACCAGATAGAGGCATTAGAAGTAATATAAACACTTAAAATCAACCAATTATGCAAAACAATACAACTGGGAAATTTTCTCCTTTACCTTAACTAGTGATCAAATTTTCCCCGAAGTATGCAAACTAATAGCAATGTACTTCTTTTTTGGCTGCTTTTTAAACCTTCATTTATCCAGGCAGCTAAAAATACTAAACTGTGATTCTAAACATTAAAATGAAAATGGATTTCCTTTGATGTAACCATATAGGAATTCTACTAAAAGTTAACCCCCCCACACACACACACACATCTGCATCAGCATTCTGAATATTTACAACACCATTTATCTAAATAGAAAAATTGAAAAATAAATATGTAGTAATTTCGAAAGGAAAACTAGGACTATAACTCCAGGACATCATTTGAATGAACAGTCAAAATTCACCGATCAGGTATTTGGAACCCTGCAGACGATTGACTGATTTTTTTCTCATTGTACATCCAAATGCCAAGCATCTGCTGAAAGGTTAGAGGAAATCGACATGACAAAGAGGATAAGACACAGATAGATACTAGGAAATCTACATGTTCAGCAATAACAATTGACTAACATTTTCATATTTTACTCAGATATCCTGGTATTACATAGATATAGCTTAAGTAATAAAAATAACCCAATTAACTAAATATATATGCAATTGAATACCCCAAAACTGGATATTGATGTCAATATTCCCTAAAATGTAAAAATAAAAATATAATTTTCTTAAACTTTTAAATCACTACTTCATTCTATCTTTAATAATTCCATCTGGGATATTTATAATTTGAAATTCTAGGCACTTTCAAACAGAAAAATATCTGGTGACATATAGTGTAGATGTAGACTTAGATCACCATTATTTTTTCATTAGTAAAATTCTTTTTGGGAATCACTCTTTCTTAGCCATAATATAGAAATTTGTTCACAACTATAAATTTACAAAAAAAATTAGTTTCTTGAGACCCATAGCTGATAATATTACAAAGGTTTTAACATGGACTGCAATTCAGCTTGTGATTCCAAAATTCCATTTTGTAAGTTTTAATCAGCGACAAAAATGTTAAAACAGCCCTTGTTGATGTGGCTCAGTTGGTTGCAGCATGGGCCCCTACACTAAAAGGTGGCAGGTTCAATTCCAGGTCAGGGCACATAATCAGGTTTCGGGTTCCATCCCTGGTCAGGGCATATACAGGAGGCAACCAATCTATGTTTCTCTCTCACAGCAATAGCAATCTCTCTCTCTCTCTCTCTTCTCTCTTCTCTGTCTCTCTCTGTCTCTCTCTCTCTCTCTCTCTCTCTCACACACACACACACACACACACACACACACACACACACATTCTCTCCCTCTCTCTCGCCCTTCCTCTCTCTAAAGTCAAATAAATAAAAAATAAAAAGTTAGAACAGAATATGAGAAACATTAAAAGGCAATTTCCTCATTGTCAACTACTTATCAACTGACAACTTTAGTCAATTAAAATTAAAACAATCAGAATGCTTTATGGTGACAAGTAAAATGAGTGTCGTACAGATTTTAAAGAAATGTATTCAAATTCATTTGGTCTCTGCAATAAAAATGTGGGGCATATGTAGTTTAATACAATTATTTTTATATTTGAAAAGGAAAAATAACCAATCCTCCCAGAAAATTCAAACATCATTTACACTTTATTGTGATCACTAACTAGGCTTCCTCAAAGTCTACGGAATCATAATTTGAAAGAATATATTTTTTCAATGAAATGGCTATTATGAAACTATTTACAGCTATGAATATCCTCATAGAACAAAAATGCTCTGTAGCATATATAAATACCAATAGGAATACACAAATCAAACCTCTATTTCTGTGATTATTTTTAAAGAACTGCTTGAGTAGGGACAAAGAGGGCTGCAGTAAAATTCTCAGGAAAATGACAAAGATGGTACTGATTTTTGTTCTGCTTAATCATTTGTTGCTTGCAAATTCAATTCCCCAGCCTTTTACAGTTACTTTCAGGGACCAACAGGCTGGCATGAAATTAAATTAACAAGCAGGTTCCCATCCTGAATTAGTGACTCGCAGCTGTCTGTCCCGTCTAGTTTCCATGGCAGTAGAAGAATAGGTAGAAAATGAGGTGCAGGAAATTGTAAGAAGCCAACATATCAAACTCTTTAAGTTGATTTCTTTAAACCGATGAATAACTACTGGGGGAGATGGGGGGAGGCAGAATTGAAGTTAAAGTTCTTAATTTCCTGGCTTGTTGAAAAGGCCAGTGTGTTTTTGTTTCTGTAATTGCTGAGGGATATGAGTAACATCCCTTATACATATCATACAAAGCTGTAGATTCAGGATGACATTTAGTTCATTCGGTATTTTATAGTAACTCAAGAGTGTTTAAGGTACTCTGCATGTGTTTTAAAGTGTTTCATTTTTTCTTTCTTTTTTGACAGAGGTATTAAAATTCGTCAGCCTATTAAATGACTCCAAAACATCCAGAGACTAAGTAAAAAATTCTGTCAACCAACCAGATGTTTGTTTGCATCAACCCAAACAGCTGGATGGTTGACGGAACTTTTCACTCACATATTTGGGCGTCACCTAGATACAGCCATAGAGATCTGTCATAACTACCCAGAAAAAAACATATTAATCTTGGCATATACCTACCATAAACAATGATATTAAGGCTCCAGGCATGAGCTTCACAGAGGATGATCCACTGATACAAAAAGAGATTATTTAACACATTTTCTTGTGTCCATTTCCCAATTAATTTCTCCACTCATACAGTTAGAGTAGGATGGGGATGGAGAACCCAATATTTCAAAATCATTACATCATATTGCTAACATCATCCAAGAGGTAGTGGTTAGTTGGCATATATGCCATGTTTCACCATATGCTATTGTTTACCTAAAGTGGAGGCTTGGACAGGAAGTAAAATTCAGAATTTTTTTTAAGTTGTAAATCATCCAAGATTATACTTCCAGGTCTACAAATGAGTCCTGACATTATATAATAACTTAACAGGCTTTATTTATCAGAGTTTAAATTATTTTCAAAATATTAGGGACCCAACATCAACTGTGAAAATATTTATTACCTCCAATTAAAACCAGTTTGTTTTGACTATAGAAATGTTAGCAGTGCAACTGATATAAATATTTATTATATAATAATTTTCAGTTTATGCCATATAGTCCAATTTCTTCAGCCCTTTTTCATGGGTTCCAAATGTAAGCAATTGTGTTGGTCTGGTTAAATTGTACCACAGTACATCTAGCAAACTACAAAAACTCTATACATCATATAAATTGTCAGAGTAGAGTACTACATACTGAAGAGACACCTATGGTTGGACCATCAGGGTTGTTGGGAATAATCAAAAACTGTGTGAAACCTTTTATAGCATTCACTTGCTCAAGCTAGCTGGTTCTATTTGATATTTACTTTCTCAGTTCTAAAAAAGTCAATGAAAAACAGAAAGGAGTAGAAATAATACATTATTAATCCAGATTTCAGAATGTTTCACATTTTAGGGGAAGGAAAAATAACAGTAAGCTCCATTTAAAAGAGATTCTGATTTAATACGCAGAATATGCATATGATTTAAAGCAGTTATTGTATATGTGAACAGTTCTGAAATTTGATTCCTTTTAATTTTATTCTAATTAGCAGAAGCTATATTTCCAGCTATGGATATATGCTATTGATCAGAATTGCTAAAAACGATCCCTTACGATATTCTTCATCATTTAATGTGCCTGTAGTTGTGTTAGTAATCCAGTTCAAACCTTTTTTCCAAATGGTAAATGATGGGAAATTTCTTTTTGTGTGTGTGTGTGAAGTATGCACGGACTACTACTTCTGAGGGTAAATTGACAGGTAATTAAAGAAATACATAATTTTAATAGAATTATGATACATGTTTTATATATGATGCATGGCATTCTCTTGAGATTGCTTCTAAGTGTGTGTATGTGTTTGTGTGTATATGACAGAGAGAACAAATAGGTGAGTACTAAGAAAATGTTTGCACTTTTAAAAATTAATCACTGAGTCAAGTATTCAAAGTACTGGTCTTCTTTTGACCTCAGGTCAGTAGGTAAGTAAATAAACAAATAAATCACTTCTTTTGGAAACCTCGGGGAATTTATTAACCATAATCTATACCAAGCACTTGATAAATATACTTAAAGCTGAAAATAATGGACTTTCGGGAAAAGCGAGCTTCAAGCAAAAATTACATGGTTTCTAATTGCTATCTGTAACCCCGAATGGAATAAAAAATTTGTTATATTAATTAATATTGACCCTTCCTACCACTTCCAAGTTTTTAAAGCTGTCATGGAAAATAAAGATCCACACTAAGCCTTCTGTTTTCAGAGGCAACATATCAGAAGTATATTTTGCAGTTTGAAATTTTAATGTAATATTGTACTATCATACAGAATAAACTTAAATGTTTGACTGTTCTGCTTCAGCACAAATCTTTGTATTGAAGGCATCAGAAAGGTACAATGGCTGTCAGCGTTATTTACACATATGATAGCTGAATTGAAACAATGAGGCCTTTAGGGTATTCTGACTTCCAATTAGGCCTTTGAATGAGATGGTAGTTATGCATAATCTGATTTTACTTTTTAACACACATGTTTGAATATTTTGGAACCTCACTTAATCACCCTTATAGCACAATGATTCCACAAAGCATTCTTTCCTTCAGCCCCAATGTATAGTTTGTCAAGTGACATGACCGTTTCTTAATTTATAATTGGGACTTAGAACTAATGGCAAATGATTCATGTATTCAAAAAATGTTCATTTTCTACTATGTGCCTGGCATTGTTCAGGGACAAGACTCTGTAAGTTTTATTGTGCAAATTCTAACATTTCTTCTTAGAGTTGTTTTCTAGAAACACCTGTTTTTCAAAAAACATTCCAGGGGACAATCTGAAAACTTTTAAATAACATTTAGAGCATAGATTCATTTTAGAAATTACATGAACCCCTTTCGAATGCATCTTGTGACTCTCTTTTGTTAGCAATAAAAGGTTCCAACATTATTTTGGCATACTTGAAAGTTCTTAACTACCCGTTAAAAACAACTTTAAAATAGTAAATTACTCAACACACCACCAAAACAAAGTCTTATGAACTTGGACAAAAATGGCAAAACTGGGATTCTGCTTTTCCAGTTATTCATCTTAAGGGTCATACTATGCCTTATGAAAATTCTTTTTTCCCCCACATTGCAGATATGAAGAGCAAGGGGTGAGAGTGAGCAAGCAAGCCACTGTTGGGTAATCATGGAGCAGAATGTAAAGCTGTGGATCTCCTTTTAATAAAAATAATAATAATCTTTCCTCCTTAGACTGTACTCTTTCTTGGCAGCACTGGAGTAACTTATGCTCCAAATCGAAAGTCTTTGCACTAAGAAGGTGAACTAGGATATTTCAGCCGAAAGATAATAATAGAGAAGACATTTACAATGTCTTCCCCAAACATGTTAAGAGTACAGATTGATTATCACAGTATAGTGTACCTGGTTTGTTAATTTTAATCATAAAACAACCATCTAAAATTCAAGGAAGCTGTCTATGACCCTTATCACAAATGCGATCAATTAAACGCTAATCTAACAGTTCCTATTAGAGTCCACTGGGGTGTTTCATTTCCTTTTGGTTTCTAAAACCGAATGCTTACTAATTTTCCTCCTATGGAACCAGAAACTTCTTTTTCTATTTCTTCGGGTCACCTCAAATACACCTCCAGATTAACATCCCAAGGGAGAAAAGAAAAACTAGAAAGTTCAGGGCGTCTCCTATCCAATTGCTTCATATTGGAGATGTAGAGTTTTTCTCCACATATTAGCATATCGCCAGTAGCAGTGATGCAGATCAGCTAAACCAGAAGCTGCCTAGGGCAAGCTCGAGCTGCAAACCAGCCCCCGTCCCCGCCCCTACTCTCCCCGTGGCGAAATAGACTTCCAGACGGCATCTACGAGTGGAGTGAGATCGTCTGTCTCCGCAATTGTAAACAACCGGCTGCACTAGGTTCAGTGAAATGTTTAAATACACTCCTGACTGCAAACACATCCACTCACCAAGTCACGCCAACAATCTCCCCTTCTCCACCTCTAGGAAAAAGCATCCTGAAACTGAATTGGCAATCCGCCGGTTGTGGCGTGGAAGAGAGTGAGATTACATTTCCCCAGGCATGCCGAGAGGGTACTGGGCGCTTGGCAGGTGCGCTGGTCGCTGCTAGATTCCCGGGACCACGTTTCAGGATGAAATGAGAAAACGCACAAACCCGCACAGCTGAGCGCCTGGTTAAAGCCAACACCGACAGTTCCCAGGGCAGCAACTGCTGCGTAATGACTGCCTCTTTTGACAAAGATTGGGGTATAAGAAGGACGCTACGGGTGCGGCCCCAGACGGCGCAGGTTAGGAGGTCTTGAAGTTCTCCCCTCTCCCCGAACCTGGGCTCCCCGGGTGAGATTCGAAGAGAAATTCAGAAGCAAACAGGTACTAAAGTGGGTCCTAGCCCCTCGGTATCTTCTGAGAGACAGCAGGAGCAGGACTCGAGTGGCCGAGCCCGGGGGCGGACGCTCCAGGTGGGAGAGATGCCCGAGGAGAGGCGCCCCCTAGTCTCTTCTGGGACCAAGGACCCTGTCCCCCGCGTCCAGGTCCACTTGTTAGAGCGCCTGGGATCTGCGAGAGAGCCCGGGCGAGGACACCCACCCCTTTCAGAACCGGAGGAGTTGGTGAGCAAAAGTGTCGCCTGAGAAGCCCAGCGAGCCCTTAAAGGGCAGCGCCCCCAGGGCCCCCTTGAACTGCGAATGAGGCCGACCTCCCATCTGCCGCGGGTGGTCCCGAGCCCCGAGCCAGGCAGGGACCAAAGGAAGGAGCAGAGGTTCTGCCACCTCGGGCAGGACTCCCAGAGCGGACACAGCTCGCCGCTCACAGCCGGGAGCGACCCATCCGCCGCCCGCAGCCTCGGGGCGAAGTTCGCCTGGAGTCCTTGGGTTGGGAGGGGGGCGAGTCAGAGGAAGAAACGCACCTACCTAGTCCAGGCGCAAGTTTCGGTGTCGTCCCCAGGTGCGGTCCCCCGCCCTCTTGCCAGGTGCTCAGCCCTGCCGGACGCTGCCTGCGCCCGGGACTTCAGGCTTCTCAGCCGGTTCCTGCGGGAAACGACTGTAAATCCACATTACTGTTCGAGCTGCCGCTCGCGCCCCCCCATCGCTCTCCTCCGGCCGGGGGCAGTGGTGCTCTCAGCCGGCAGCTGCCGAGGGCAGGGACCGAACCTGGCTACCACCACGCCTGTGGACGCCCGCTGCCAAGAGGGTGCTTGCGCCCGGGGTCGTACGTGTGTGCGAGAGTGTGTATACGCGTGTGTGTCCGTGCAAGAGAGAGTGTGCGTGTGTGTGCGAGCAGACGGGGTGAGCTCAGCCCCCGGGGCACTCGGAGGTGAACTCCGGGCAAAGCCGGAGCCTGCAGCGCTCCTGGGTGCAGGGCGTCTGCACCGCTGATGGCTGCGTTGATGTTGCCGTGGCCGCCGCCGCCGCGCTCTAAGGCTGGTCGCGGTGGTGCAAAAAAATGTTTCTCCGCTACTCGAGACCAAAAAACCTGCCCTGTCTACTGAGCATGCCCGGTTTGACAGCTCCACAGCCGAGGTTTTTTTTTTTTTTTTTGGTTTTTTTTTTTTCCCCTTTTCCCTTTTCCCCAAGACTCCGGGTTTTAGCCGCAGCTGAGATAGGGCGAGGGAGAAAGAGGAGGAGGAGGGCTGAGGGAGCAGGTAGCGGGCTGAGGAAGGGAAGTCGAAATGAGAAAAATCTGGGTGTTAGGTGGAGAGAGGGAAGGAGAAAGCTGAGTATGAGAGCAGAGGAAGGAATATGGATCAACAAAATTTAGATTTAGTACCACAATGCGTACCTGGCCACGGGACTCTCATGACCAGCTTGTATTATTTTCCCCCAAGGGTTAGGTGGGGTGCGGGCGTCGGAGGAGTGTTTGTCATCCCCTCAACCTGGGACAGTGTTCCATAGTCATGACATACACAAACGCGCGTGCACACACAAAGGAGTGCTATCACTGCTCGATGTATAAAACCTCAGGACTGACTTAGAAAGAATGCCAAGTCTCTTGCCAGTATAACTTTGGCAAAAAGAAAAAAGCGAGGGAGAGAGATTTGTTGGGGTTCCTCCTTTTCCACTCTCTCCGCCTTCCAGAACCGCCAAGCCCGTGGCTGCAGCGCATTAAGTGACCCGCAAGCTCTTGTATAGGTGTGTGTGTGAGAGCACTGCCGACTGCCTCCCGCTGACAGTGCGACCCCAGCGCGTCAAGGCCGGCCACACGCAGCCTCCTGGCAGCGAGTCAAGTCAGCACTTACAATGTCCGTCTGGAGGGTGGCCCAATGCTCTAGCTCCTGCCTAGCCTGGCCGCCCAGTTCCCTGGGCTCCCCACCCGGCTCTGCCCCTCACCCAGCCGGGCACGAGGGCACGTACCGGGGCGAACCCAGCACGCTGCCCCAAGCTCTGGATACCCTCCCTTTCCACCCTGTTCAGCTTCCACGAAAAAGCGGAAAGGCGGAATCTTCATGCCCCTAAACTCGCTCTGGGAGCCTTAGGAGTCCTATTGGGCATGCTCAGGACTTGGAGCGCCAGGCTTGGAGGAACTCTCCAGCCTCCAACATCTGCACGTCTGGGCCAGATGTGAGTCTGAAGCATGAGGCGTTGGCGCCCCATTGGAGTTTGGCTCCGGTTCCAGGAAGGGCGGCGGCGACGCCCACAATCTCCTTCTCCTTCCCGGCTTCCCGGCGAGAGCCAGACCTTGGGAGATACCAAGTGCCGAGCCAG
>NW_005364953.1:3793995-3844304 GCF_000412655.1 Myotis brandtii
TGGGGACAGCTAACCTCTCTAGGTAAAGAAAAGAGAGCGCGAAGAGTCGCACCTTCTTTAGGAGAAAGACGTTTATTGATGGTTTTCTTGAGTGAAGAAAGCAGGGCGCGTGTGCATGTGTATGTGTGTGTGCACGCACGTTTGTAATTTTTCTCCGCAAGAGCAGGGACAGGAAAGCGTCAGGCTATGGCGAGCTGAGAGCCCGCTAGGGGTTGCAATTAGGCACATTTGGAGCCTTAGCTGGCGCTAATTACCGGGAAGAGTTGCTTGCGGCTGTGGTGGGCGCGCACCAAAGCTTCCAGCTGTTCTCCACGCTGGGTGGTGGCAGCTGCGGCGCGAGGACGGCTTCCGGGCTGAATGGTCTCTGCTCCAGAGCTGGGGGCCCGGATTTGGTTTCCGAAAGAGGGTGACGCCAGGGGGAGATCTCGGAACCATGCGTTCCCATCTTTCTGGCTTTTGGTACAGGTACTTGCAAAGAGGGAGCACTCTAAACCCATCACACCTCTGAAGGTTAGAAATGTACCGAGCTAAGCACTCTCAAATCACGTTTATTCCCATCGACCCCTTTCCAACACCGCCTTCAGCAGCAGGCAGGAATCCTTTGGATTTCCTGCCGCTCACCATCACCCCACCTCCTACCCCCACCCCACCGCAACAAAGAAACAAAAGAAGACAACCGGACTCTGGGGGGGATAGCAACTGCTTCCAAAACCTTCTCTCTTTGGGTCTGTTGAAAAAGCAATGGGGGAGGGGATGGCTATAAAACTGTGTCTTGCCACCAGTATGTAAATGAACCTTACTAAAACCAACTACCTTTATCCAAAACAAAACAAAAACGTGTGTATCTTTTAATCCCAAATAAAAGATTCCTCTTTAAGAACTACCGGAACCCTGAACTGTGGGGGGAAAATACTTTCAGGATATATCCTCAATTCCCACGTAAGAATTCTGAAAGGAGGAAAAAGAAACATCTGGCCAGTCACTTCTCCAGTGACTGGAAAACACTGAAGTCTAAGGAAATTCTGTAACCAACGATTAAGGAAACAGCTCCTCATTAATGAAATGGGAATTCAGGCAGAATGGCACATGAACAAAACATAACAGCCATAGAAATGAGATAGAGGATTTAAAACCATGATCATCTCACTCTCACACTTGCTGTCTCTTTGTTACTTTGTTTTTCTTTTTGAAGATACAGGGAGGAAGGGGCAGTTGATGCCTAAGAATTTTATGAAAGGAAACTCAGCTTGTTTCTCTACTGGCAATTCAGCAGTCGGTTTAATCATTAACAAAAACAAAAAATAACTCTCTCCTCTACCGCCTCCTCTTTATATTTTCTCTCATATTCTTCCCTCTCATTTTCCTCACTCATCTTCCACAGCTCCCTGGAGCCCTTAATTCATTTGGTCTGCATCTGTCTCCCTTTAGTTCTTTCAAAAATATTGTTTCCCTTTTTAATTCCAACGTACAAAGGGCTCTGTCACTTTTCTCCTTTTCTGAAGAACTGATTTACAGCTTCTGGAGATCCACAGCCTGATACTATAGGTGGATTCCTAAAGCATTTATTCAACTTTAGAGATTCCCTAGACACACTTATGCAACAGAAAATTGAAGAATCCTCAAGTTGTTTTGCTCATGGGACCAATATTTGTATTTCAAAGGTGGATATAAGGAAGAAGGCACACTAAATTGCCAGATTCACAATGGCCAATGTAAACCAAAATATAACCAATTATGATGGAGCATGTGATCTGTATAGGACAGGTGCCCAGTTGCCTAGATTACTCAAATAATTTGCTAGGAATTTTAAAAGAGATATGACTTTTTGTTAACAAAGACCACACACATGAACTCGTATACCCTTATATGTTTGTCCCCAGAATTAGTGCAATTACAAAAAAATCAATCCAGAAAAGATCTTGAATTATCTACTATGTTCCAGGAACTGTGCCAGCACAGGAAATTTGTAAATAAATTGAGACTTTAAAAAGCTAAGAGATGTTCAAGAATTTGTGAACATTTCAATAATCAAACAAGCATATATTGAGTGTCCACTACCATGTACCTAAAACAATAGAGTTCTAGAAAACAATATTTAGATGTTCTGACCTTGATATTTTTAAACATATTCGTTTAATCCATAGGTTGTATTCTCTGCAAAGAATGCATAATGGAAAATATCACTTATTTCAATCTTGTTTCTAAGTACTCTCATAAGTAAGAGTGTAAGTAAAATAATATTAGAACATTGAAGTTAATAACAATCACATAAAGAAAATCAATGTGAACCATCTAAAATTAAGGGTTTTTTTGTTTGCTTGTCTAATGGGAAGATGTTTTCAAAGGCACACTTTCAAATGTACTTGTGGTGGTGAACCATTATTTCCTATTGCAACTGATAACAATGTCATCCAGAGATCAGCTACCAGAAATTATGAATGGCACCATACCCTTTGGCTATAATGATTGGAAGCAGGAAAGGTAGCTTAATGATTTTCTACCCCAACAGTTTCCATAAACAGAGCTGTAAAAATTTCAGTCACCAGCTTGCTGCTAGGGACTGCCCATTTCTGGCCAGCTACAGGCCCTCTGGGGAAAGCAGCCACATTGGAGAAAGCTCACTTGAGCCTGGATGTGAACAGTTGGTGACCAGAATTCTGCATCCATCTGTTCAGAACAGAGTCAGACACATTATTTTTCACACACCCAAGTAAGGTTCAAGAGAACAAGTGACAAGCCAATTAAAGTCTTCTCTCTACCTATTCCTATTTAGTATCCAAATGGATACTGTGGATGCTTTCCTGGCTAGAGTTCCAAGAGGCAAAATACTTTTTTTTTTAAACTTTCAGCTTTAGCAAGTCACTTCATATTCCACATAGCAAGTCCTGCTCCTGGAAGTGTACATTCAGACAGAATATCCCTCATTGGAAAGGCCCCATCAATGCTGCTGCATTTAACTCTTAAAATAAAATATCTCTAATACAGATTAATCATAACCTTCAGAAACCAGGGCTTCTCAATAGGGTGCAGTGGCAATTCATTTGTGTTTTTGCTGTATGGGTGCAAATAATTACCTAAATTTGAAATTATAGAATGTTAAAAGAATGGCACCTTGGTCTTTAACTTATATGAAATTCACTTATATTTGATATGCATATACCTAAAAATATGGCAATAATAATTTGTAGCCTCAAATATAATTTAGTACCTTCCCTTGCAGACCTGAAAGCTAGCTTTAAGATAGTTTGTCTTTTTATTGAAAATACTTTCAAGAATATTACTTTTTGGCACTTTTTAACTATCACAGTTGAAAAGAGGAAATAATTGATTTCAAAATGTACCATGATTTCTATTTGAGAGATGAAATTACACTCCAGAAAAAAGAATTTGAAAAGTGTAGAACAATTAGGATTGTTCTGTTGGCATTTAAATGCACTTGAACTTCTAACTTTGTGATCTCATCATCATAACCTTTTAACTGAATTATTATCATGATCAACTTACAGGTAACTATCAATTTGTATTGAAATAACTAAAGTATTTAGTGTTTCTAAAATGCATGCTTAATAATGGCCATAAGCAGACTTTTATAGTCACATACATTAACGATTGCTGACAATTATTAGAATAGTCTATTATAAAGATTTTAAATGTGTTTTATATGAAAATTGGGGACTAGGATGTTATCATTCTCCATGCAACACAATAAACATGAATAATTTCTTTTTAGACTCAGGAAACAAGCTCCCCATATGTATCTTCATTCTCTCATTCATAATTTCGTGAAGCAGACTTATAGAAAACCCACTATGTGTCTACTCAGTGCTAACTACTGGGAAGAGAATGATAAAACATACCTGGCCCTGCATTTGTGGAGATTACAATCCACTAGCAGGAAACTGATGTAACCAATATTACAATGAGATATATAGGGTTTTTTTTTTGTTTGTTTTTATGTTCCCACCCGCCACAGTCCATGTCCCACAAATAACATTTCACCTTTAATCAAGAAAGAAGCAGAGTTTGAAAAAAGATGACTCATTTGAACTTGAGCCCCAGCTCCATGACTACCCTTTTACCTAAAACACAGCCTCTGCCCAGAACCACGATGCTTGGAAACCAAGGTGGTCCTAGAGAGAAAATGCTGTTTAAGGGGGTAGGTAACATTCCATTTGGGTACATTGCAGCCATTGGACCTCCTGGTCTGGGGAAAGCAGCTGGGTTTGTGCCAGGGAGACTACCCACTCTAGGAAATGGGACCACAGTCTTCATTATAGGACCATTCATCCTTGGAAAGGAAGCTGGGTTTAGACCCAGGGTCCCAGTTGGCCTTGCAAAAGGAGCTGGGTTGATACCCACAGGGCCTGCTGGAGAAGAGCCCAAAGGCCCAGAAGCTGACCTGGGGAAATATATAGTTTTAAACTGAAGGAAAAGAACACAGTATTGGCAAGAAAACAACAGAGAAGACTCCACTTAGATTGGGGTTGGAGTGGTTAGGTAGTTTCCCTGAGGCAGTGGCTACTAATCTGAGGCCAGGAGAATGAGTACTAGTTAGTAGTCCAGGCATAAAGAAAAGAAGCTATGGTATTTACATGAGAAATACTGGTAGCTTTGCAATATCAAGTGCATCTGGAGTGTAGTGAGCATAGTTGTGTATTTGGGGTAGCAGTGGTGGTGACAGAAGATGAGGCAAGAGAGGCAGAAAGGAGCCAAATCATATAAAGCAGTGGTTCTCAACCTTCCTAATGCCGTGACCCTTTAATACAGTTCCTCATGTTGTGGTGACCCCCAATCATAAAATTATTTTCGTTGCTACTTCATAGCTGTAATTTTGCTACTGTTATGAATAATAATGTAAATATCTGATATGCAGGATGTATTTAGGCAACCCCCGTGAAAGGGTCGTTTGACCCCCAAAGGGGTCGCCACCCACAGGTTGAGAACCTCTTTATATTACAAAGATTTAAGGGCCTTGATAAGGAATTTGGATTTTGCCCTGAGGACAATTCAATTAATTAAATACAAAAGCAGATATGCAAACTTAACTACGTTTTATTAAGCCAGACATAAAAGATAACACTACAACTCTTCTCAATTTTTTTGTTGTGCAAATATAGCACTTTTTCATGAAAATCTTAGGTTAACATATAATAAGTTTGTTAATGTTATTTTCAGTGCATCAATACATAGATATTTAATTTCTGCCAGTTTTAACTTCTCATAAACATCAATAGAGATAACCAAAAGACAATAGCACTCTGAGGTCTCCAAAAATGTTTAAGAATGTAAAGGGGTCCAGAGACCAATTCATCTTCTCCTTTTCTTAAAACTGGTTGTTGTTTCCCTTCTATCAGTATCTTTTATTATTCCAAAAGGCTAAGTCCTTAGATTCACAATAAGAAATTAATTTTTGCCCTAGCCGACTTGGCTCAGTGGATAGAGCGTCAGCCTGCGGACTGAGGGGTCCCGGGTTCGATTCCGGCCAAGGGCACATGCCTGGGTTGCAGGCTTGGTCCCCAGTAGGGGGCATGCAGGAGGCAGCCGATCAATGATTCTCTCTCATCATTGATGTTTCCATCTCTCTCTCCTTCTCCCTTCCTCTCTGAAATCAATAAAGAAATATATTTTAAAAAAAGAAAAAAAAAGAAATTAATTTTTGCCCAGCCGGAATGGCTCAATGGTTGAGTGTCCACCCATGAATCAGGAGGTCACGGTCAGGGCTCATGCCCGGGTTGTGGGATCAATCCCCAGTGGGGGGCATTTTTTTCTCATCACTGATGTTTCTCTCTCTCCTTCTCCCTCTCTGAAATCAATACAAATATATTTAAACAAAAAAAATTAAATTAAGTTTTACCTTGCAATCTAGAATGGTTACTTACAACTACTATGTGATGAATTTTGAAATTATTCTAGTCTATTCCAATTAAACCAATTACTTTAACCAGTAACACACACTTTGAAAAAGTGTGATCTCACCCCATTTGAAGGCTTAAGTAATTACTTCTAGTTTATATCTTTGAGACCATATCTCTTGTCCTAACATTCCTCCTAGACTCCATCTCTAAAAGCTGCCTAGACAGTTCCTCCTTAATATTACAAAATTACTTAAAACTCAACCTGTTTAAATCTGAACTGATCCCCAATATATCTTTATTTTTTCAGGTTTTTTAATTAATGAACTTATAAACAAAAAGGCTCCCATTTCAAAATAAAAACAAAATTCCACATCATATAGATGTTCAGTTACTACATTTACCTAAGCAACATACATACATGTTCAGTTTTAAGATGGTAACTAAATTTATGTGACAAATATGCTTTTTTACAAAATACCAAGAACATTATAGAGTTAATGCAGTTGTAAGGATAATCTAGCAGTCACTATGTTTTTATGTTTTCACTTGAGATGTTGTTTTTTCTAGCACAGGTAAGCATGCAGTCTAACATGTACTCAAATACTAGAATCTTTGGTTGCTACCCTATCAGCCGGCTTGCAAACAAGAAGCCAACCATTTTAAGAATGATTTAAGTGAACAACATGCAAACCCCAGGGATGGATAAGCCCTAAGAATGCACAATTGTGAACATTTACAACCACAACTTTGGCTGAAGACTGTTCATGCTACTCTTCTGAAATGAGATCTCAAGCAGTATAGTTCAAAGTAAAAGATTTTAACAAAAGTTAGCATATGTACAATTTCTCCACCAATTTTTGTATATCAACCATTTAGTTAACTTTTCTACTTAAAAAATGCAATAGAAGAGCATGAGTGGGGGGGAGGATGGGGGTTAATGGGGGGGGATAAGGACACATTTGTAATACCTTAACTAATAAAGAATTAAAAAACAACAACAACAAAATGCAATAGAAAACTGGACACCATGTTTCACTGCTTCAGTTAATATTCACAATTACAGCAGTTACAATTCATAGCATCACCAATGCTGCCCAATATTAATATGTAAAATAAGTTCTTTAGAACAAGTAACCGATTGTCCATAACCACTGGCTAGTGTACATATGGACTAAAATTTCTAGATTTGGGGAGAAACAAATGATGCTCTGATATCTGCACTGCTCCTTCTAATCCTTCATTCATGCTTAGGAAGCTGTGGGGTTTAGGCCTGCTGACCCTGCCCGCTTGAAGAGGCTCCCTGCTGTGCTCCTTTCTGCTTTAATAATGTCCAATCAAATATGAAGTCATAATGGTAGTTCAGGCTCCTGAAAAGGTTGCGGAATAGCTGCTTCAGATACGTGTAATCTGGGGTTTCCTCAAAGCGTAGCCCACGACAATAGTTTAAGTACATAGTAAATTCTGCAGGAAAGTCATTACATAAAGCTTCAACAGCTGTGGCCATCTTCTTTTCACAAATCTTTTCATATTTCTGTTTCTTTGTTGCAGCCGTTAGTCCTTGCCATGGCAGGCTGCTTCTATTAAAATACATCAGAACATATCCTAAGGATTCCAAGTCATCCCGGCGACTCTGTTCAATACCAAGATGTGCATTGACGCTAGCATATCGGACAGTGCCAGTGAGATTTTTATCTTCTCTGTATGGTATGTGTTGCCTTGTCCTGTTGTCTCTGTACTTTTTGGCCAAACCAAAATCAACAAGAAATAACTTATTACAGTGACGCCCGACGCCCATTACGAAATTATCGGGTTTAATGTCTCTGTGTATAAAGTTCTTTGTATGCACATATTCAAGTCTACTTATCATCTGGTCAGCTAGCATAAGTACAGTTTTCATTGTGAAGGTTCTTGAACAGAAGCTGAAAAGGTCTTCAAGGCTGGGCCCAAGAAGATCCATGACTAGCACATTGTATTCCCTCTCCTGCCCGTACCACCGTATGTGGGGGATGCCAATCCCACCCTGAAGAATCTTATAGAGTTTGTTCTCATACATCAACTGGGGGTGCCTGGCCTTCTGAGATTCTATCTTCACTGCAACCCCCTCACCATTGGTGATGTTGACCGCCAGATAAACGACCCCGAAGGAGCCAGACCCGATCTTTCGTACCAATTTATATTTCCCTCCGACAATGAATTCAGACTTGGACATGCTGCTGCTAGCCATCCTGACAGACAAAGACCAGGCTAGGGCCAAGTCCCAAAACCTCACAGAGGCCTCTAGGGCTGTGGAGAAGGGCGGCCGGAAACCGTTAGGCCTCTGGCGTTTGAGGGCCCACAAGCCAACAAGAGGTACCTGATCAAAGCCGCTCAATCGGGTTTCTTTTTCGCCAGGCCGCAGTTTGTGAGGGTTTCTCGCGGTCACTAGGTTGCGCAGCTAGTCTCTGGACTTCCCGGCTGCCCCACTTTCGCCTTAGGCCGGAAAATGGACGCGGCGAGGGTGTGGTGAAGACCAGCTGAGGGCTCGCCACCAGCGCGCTGAGGGGGCGGGCGAGGTGAGAAGCCTAGTGCGTCACTGAGCCAATACTGTTGCGGCCAGCTTGCAGCTTCCGGCTTACAGCTTCCGGCTTGCAGCTTCCGGCTTACAGCTTCCGGCTTGCAGCTTCTGGCTTGCAGCTTCCGGCTTCAGTCCGAGGGATCCACTCACTAGGCCTATGCCACCATTTCGTTACTGTGCTGAAGCCGCCATCTTGTTACTCCAGCTCCAATATATTTTTAAATAGGAAAAATGGAAGATTACAAAATGATATCATTTCATATTTACATGAATTGACTGAAACTAAAATATTTACTAATAGATGTATAGAGAAAGGACTAGGAAAAATAAATCACAGTATTAATAGTGATTCAGGAGATTTTTAGTGATTTTAATTTTTAAAAATATTTTCCATATTTTATTTTCCATAAGTATATATTAATTCATAACCAGGAAGCTATTATTAAAAAGTTAAGAACAGAACTAATATTCCTTATAAGTCCTACACCTCTTCTTGCCTTTCATTTTAAAGGCAGGATTCTATTCATATCATGATTTGCTTTTAACACATTTTTTTCAGTAATAATCATTTTAATAATGCAGACTCATTTAGGATGACTTTGTTTTATCACCAAAAGAATTCCAATTACAGGATGGGCATAGCCAGGAATCACATACTGCCACAAAGTAGGTTCATCCATTTTCTAGGTACCTGATGTTGAAGATCTAGATGCTTCAGACTACTGCAGCTCTATCTGTCTTGCAATTGTATGAAGTAAGGGTTATCCCACAGGTCATCACATAGATACAGGGGAGCAGTCTATCCTTTCATTCAAATAGTGTTATGAATAAAACCTAAAATTTCTTTAGATCACTTTTGCATCTGCCTGGGATGCCTTTTCTTCTCCATTTCTAGCTGTTTCTCCATAATTATCAGATTCATATCCATTACTACCTTTTCCAAGAAGCCCTCCCTGAACTTCCATCCTGAAATGCTCTCTTTCCTCTGAACTGCTAAAGTACTTTTTCTCTCTTGGCCCTTATCCCAGCCCTTTGTACTATAGTTATTTATTTAGATGCCTATTTCTCCTATTGTACATTTATTTCTTTGAGGGCAGGGACATGTCCTTCTGTATATCTTGTTTATACATAATAGGCCCTAAAGAGATAACTGGGGACAATTTTTGCATTTAACAACTTTATTTCTAAAACTAAGGATTAAAATTGGAATAATTCAGAGAAATATGTTCTGTTTGATCAAATTTAATTCAAATTATCTTTTCCTACCTCATATAGGAAACTTTCTTTAAAATCTAGTACCTTGATTTAACACCATCCTTAGTCAATGCCTAAGAGGTAATATTTATTTTAAAGAGATACTATATATTTAGAAAATTAGGCTTCTTAGATATGATGTCAATCTACAGCTGCATACTCAACACTTCAAAGCTTAAAAACAACATTTTAGCATTTCTCATATTGTGGGTGATATGGGAATTTTTTCTGCTCATCTTGTTTGGGCTCATGCAAGTAGCTACATTTAGTTGGCAGGTCACCTGGGTCTGGGTTCATCCCACATGACCTTTCATGTCTGGTATCTTTGCTGAAGTGGCTGGAACAACTGAGGTGTCTAGGTCTCTCTCTCTCTCTTTGTGGTCCCTCTCCAAGAGATCTCATATCTTCTGGATCAGTTAACTATTGTTGTATATCCAATGACCCTAAAACTTAGTGGCTTAAAACAATAACAATTTATTATTTCTCATTATTCTGTGGGTTAATTACACATTTGCTTTGCTGGTTTTTCCTTGATACATTTGTGCAGTTGCATTCAGCTGGAAGGTTGGCTGGCCTGAAAGGTACAAGGTAGCCTCACTCACATGTTTGGCAATAGATGCTGAGTGTTGTCTGGATGCCTTAGTTGTCATTTCTTCTCCACACGGTCTCTCATTCTTGAATAGGTAGCACCAGCTGCCTTAGATGCTGGTGTCAGAGCAGTACTCAAGGATGGCCAAGGTAGAAGCTACAACACCTGGAAAGGCCCAGGCTCTAGAACACACACCGTGTTACTTCTGCTGTGCTTTATGATTTAAAGAAAATCACAGAACCAAAGAAATAGACTGGGAGCTGCAAAATATTGTGGCTATGCTTTTCTTTGTTCCATAGGCACAATTTAAGATATGAATTATTATGAATTCAATGTTCTACTGGATTGTGGTATAGTTAAAATTCCAGTGTAAGTGATACAAACTTTTTCTTTTTTCTTCTCTTTTATTCAGAAGTTCTGTCACATTCTCCTTTCAGTTTTCTTTTTTTTTCTGTTACATAGGAAATCCATGAATGCATTCTTAAAGCAAGATATTTAAGGAATATAATAATAATAGCAACCTCTTTCACAGTAAACTTACACTATGTTCCAGACTTCATTTTAAGTGCTTTACATACATTGTCTCTTTTAACCCTCACAGCAAGTCTTTGAGGTAAGCAATATCACCACCATTTTGTAGATAAAGAAACTGAGGCACAGAGAGATTAGCTAGTAAGTAGCAGAGCCACTAAGTTTTGTGACTCCAGAGCCTATGCTTTTAACCACTTTGCTATAGCTGTTTAGTCTTGCCCCTACTTTTATTCTGTCAACAAATTGGTATGCATTTCTTTAGCTCTACTTCTACACACTTATGTCTAGAAATATGTCGTATGCATTTTTTACGTAAATTGGATCACATTATATGCAGATTTCTGAAACGTGCTTTTTCTATTTAAACATAGAGTAAGGTGATATATCAGTACCTATAGATCTACCTCATTTTGTTTTAAACAGCGGCATAGCATTACATTTTGTGGAGATACTATAATTTATTTAACTATTTTCTATTCATGAACACTCAAGTAGTTTCCAATTATTTCTTTTTACAAATAATGCTACAGTTAACATTCTTTAATTCATCTTTATTATAAATTTTTGTACACTTCTATGAAAATTTCTTAAGATTAGATTCCTAGAGTTGATTTGATGGTTAAATGACTGAGCTATAAACTGCCAAATATCCCTTCAAAAAAGCATGAGTGTATGAAAGTGTCAATTTTCTCTATATTCAACAAGAGTGTACATCAAACAGTTTAAATTTAATGGACAAAGATATATCATTGATGTTTTAATATATATTTGCTAGATTGCTAGTAAGGTAGAAATATTTTCTTTCTTTTTTTAATATATCTTTATTGATTTCAGAGAGGAAGGGAGAGGGAAAGAGAGATAGAAGCATCAATGATGAGAGAGAGTCATTGATTGGCTGTCTCCGGCATGTCCCCTACTGGGGATCAAGCCCACAACCCAGGCACGTGCCCTTGACCAGAATCAAACCTGGGACCCTCCTGTCTACAGGCTGACACTCTATCCACTGAGCCAAAGCAGCTAGGGTATAACTATTTTCATATGATTATTACCTCTTTGATTTCTTTTGTGAAGTATCTTTGTCAGTTTCTCATTTTTCTAATGGGTTATTTTCCTTTTTCTCATGGATTGTTAGAATTCTGATACAGTCTAGCCTTTACTCTTCTGTTGTATATGTTGCTGATATCTTCTTTCAGTTCACTTGATGTTGCCAAATCTGTTTGTTTTTTCTTTCATGGAGTCTGGGTTTTGTATTTTTCTTAGAATGACTTTTCCACCCACACTTTGTTTTTAAAGAGCTGGAAGCTTATTTATGTTTTTTATTGATTTTAGAGAGATAAGAAGGGAGATGGAGAGAGAGAAACATTGATCAGCTGCCTTCTGCAGGCCCCCCACTGGGGATCAAGTACTCAATCCAGGCATATGCCCTGACCAGGAATTGAATCAGTGACCTCTCAGTGCACGGACGATACGCAACCAACTGCACAACACCAGCCAGGTCCCACCCACAATTTTTTAAAATATCCATTTTTTCCTTCTATTATTTTTAATATGTTGTTTACAAAAATCGCAAGTCTAAAGTTTATTTTTGTTAATGGCTTCTGTTAGGGTACAGTCTATTTTTTTCTCTCCATTTGATGGACCACTGGTCCCAAAACCTTTTATTGCAGGTCCATCCTTTTCTCAGTAATCTGAAGTTTATTATAAATCCAATTAGTCTACCTTTATACATCTTTTTAAAAATTTCTCAAATCTGTTCCACTGATTTGACTGACTTTCCTGAACTAATACCATACTATGTTAACATTGTTTTATAGTGTTTTGACATCTCTCTAGTAAGGCATCTCCCTTCCTCTCTCATTCTTCTTCTTTTTTTATTAACTTTCTTTGTGACTAAAAAGATATATGTATCACATTTTTCACCTATAGGTACTTTCAAGATCTTTATATTCTCTAGAATTGGTTTATAATAACCCTACCTGTCTATCAGGAATGCTGTGGAAAATAGCTTGTGAATTTGGGTTATTATAATATGACAATTAATATGTAGGAATACATTTTCCACAATAAAATTACCTGCAACACCAAGGATTAACCTTCCATCAGAGAATAGAGTGCATATGAGAAATTTACAGAGAAATTAGGTGGGGAAACCTCATGAGGCAGATGAAGAGGATCAAATCATTATCTTGAATGAAGGGCCCACGAGGTAGGACACATAAGCTAACCTTCTTGCTCACATTGTCTTACTCAGCCTTACCTAATTGAATAAATACATATTTCAAATAAACAATCTTGAAGCGAAGTTATCCACAGGATAACTTTCACTTTTTCTCTCCTCAGGGATTGACCTTGGTATTCACTTCTCTGCCCAGAAGCTCCAAATTACTTGGAACTGACCTTCCACTTGTAGGAGACCCCTTCCTTTACCAAACATCAAGTAAACAAAACACTAAACAGCTCACAATGTACACACAACCCTCTAGTCATGGCAGAATCTTCTAGAAAGATGGGGGGAGGGTTAGAGGAAACTGCTAGTTATATAATTATGCAGAGTTGTTGTTTTAACCATTTACTTTATGCTTCCATTTGTTGTACTTGATAGGACTATATACTGTTAACAGGCTATTGGTTAGTAAGTATTTTCAACTCATACTTTTAAACCTTAGAATCTCCTTAAACTCAGGAGTAGCCTGTTTAGGTGTAGCCTCTAAAATTGTCCCACAAGCAAAGCAAACATCATCTATCAACTGTTACTTTTCAATATGCCTATTTTCTAAGTAATGTAAAGATGTTGTACATTGTTCCTTCACAGGAACACTGCCAAAATTATTAATACAATTTCTTTGGAGGGAAGGAGGAGAAATTGTTTCCCTGATGTCTCTGTAAAATTTAAATGAAAATGAATGAGATTTGAGTGTTAGTATTCATGGCTGCTAGTTCTTCTCTGTTAATTTACATTTATATTCTTAATGTCTGGGTTGAGCCTAGGGAAATTTAAAACTCAATTTCATTAATGCTATAACTTCCATAGGAATCTCAATATGCACAGAAGTTCCTAGATTGTGGAGTTATTGGATGAGACTATAGCAGCTAAGCATAATTGCTGAGTGGTTTTGATGGTTAAATATGTACTGTCAATTTTGATTTTTGAAATTCCTCGGGGCCTAAACCTAGTGTCCAAAAAGTTTTAAAAACATGAAGCTAATATAGTAATGAATTTTAACAACTTTAAAATGGAAACATTACATTTATGAACCATTGCCCACCGCTGATTAATTATGATTTAAACTAGATCATGTTTCACATTTGCAACTATTACATTGACAAACATGATGTTTGCGATTACTACATAGCTTGAGGTTTGCAAGTTCAGCTCACAAGAGTTAGGATTTTTTCACTTAGTTGCTTTTATTGCAAATATAACCACTACTGCCAGTGGGCAAAGGGACTGAGACTTAGGAATACATGGTCCAAACAATACTGGTTTCCCCTGCTCTCAGATGGATATCCCTTTTTTCTTCTTTATAACCTATGTGTAGACACACTTTAAAAATATAATACTTAAAGATTATGTTTATGAAGTAAGCTCTTTTTAGGAAGAAAATCCCTGGATATTCCAGAAAGCCATAACAGAAATAACACTTTAATCTAACCCTTTTAAAATCCTCACTTTGTTTATTTTTATTAGACCACTCACTAGGTCACCCTGAATTATGTTTTAGAATTATATCCATCCCAGGGAAGTTCTACAACTCTAACACTACAGACTTTTAAGCCTCTTGAAACTATAGACCCTGAGAACTTTAACTGAAAGACTCATTTATCTTACTGCCCTCTTTCATAAAATGCAGCTAAAAATCCTTTTTATAAGTTTCAATTAACTTGCTAAAGTAGAAAGGTAGAAAAGATGAAAAGAAAAAGAAGGAAGAGGAAGGGAAGAAAAGGGAAGGGGAGGAAAATACTATACAATTGACAGTGGTATCAACTCCTCTGCCTCCAGGCACACACTTGGCTACACTGAAGGCTACAGCAATGGTTCTCTATGAAGAAAACATCCATCCCTAGAGGGCAGTATCATATGGTGGGACAGAAAGGGAGGGAAACAAGAGGGCCTATGTGTTGGGTTTGAAAAAGTTTTCCCAGTAATATAGAAAGTAGCAAAATATATATATGACTAAATTTTTCCATATAGAAAGTATTGTCTACTTTCTTTTTATTAGAAAAACTAGAGGCCCAGTACACAAAATTCATGCTTGGGGGGCGGGGAGGGCAGTCCTTCAGCCCGGCCTGTGTCCTCTCCAAATCTGGGACCCCTCGGGGGATGTCGGGCCTAAACTGGCAGTCAGACATCCCTCTTGCAATCCAGGACACTGCATGCACCAGTGACCATACTTTTCATATAGGTGAAAGGCATCTTGCTGTTGTATGGGCAGCTACATTTTTTTGCCCTGATTATAAAAAGTAGTACATAACATGATCCTTCTGAGGCAGTAGAACCATTTTCCCCATCTTATGGGTAGAAAAACTGAAGCAGAGAGAAGTTAAGTAATTGGCTTTGTCACACAGTTATAAATGTCAGAATCAGGGCTGACCACAAAATGTGCAAGCCAGAGTCCATGCATGTCATCACTGCATCATCCTGTTTTTTCAGTGTCAGAGTAGCCTTGCCAGGTTTTAATTTTTAAATCTTAGAGACTGTTCCCAATATATAGGGTAGGGTCCCAGGGCCAATCTGTGGGGCGAACGGTGGGTGGGCCTATGGGGGGGACCTGCTGGCACCTGCCTTGGCTGGTGGCCTGGCGCCACCCACTGGCTGGCCCTGCCCCCCAATTGCTGCCATTGGTCACCTCCCTCTTGGGTGGTAGGTAGGAGCTCAACGCAGGAGCTGCCCCTGGTGGTCAGTGCACTCCCACAGGGTGAGCACCGCTGAGTCTGAGCTGAGTCTGAAGCCGGGCTCACAGCTGGTGAGTGCAGCAACAATGTCTGGAGCCTTTCCCACCTCCGCTGCAGGCGGGCGGTAAGGAGCAAGGGGTCCCAAACTGCAAGAGCCCCTGACTGTGAGAGGGATGTCTGGCTGCCAGCTTAGGCTCGATTGGGTCTAAGCCAGCAGGTGGACATCCCCTGAGGGATCCCAGACTGCAAGAGGATGCGGGCCAGGCTGAGGAGACCCCCCCACCCCAAGTGCAGGAATTTCATGCACTGGGCCTCAAGTTATAAATAAAAAATAGTTCCATGTGCCTTGGCCTGTATGACTCAGTTGGTGGGGCATCTGAAAAGTTGCTGGTTCAATTCCTAGTCAGGGCACATGCTCAATCCCCAGTAGGGGGAGTTCAGGAGGCAGCCGATCCATGTTTCCCTCTTGCATGGAAGTTTCTCTCACCCTCTCCCTCCCTCTCTCTCTAAATTTGCAATATGCATTGCCTAGGACACAGACAATATGGTGAGAAACTGGCAATTTTTGAAAATGATTACATGTAAATATACATTAAAGATTCACTTATTCAGCATGGTTAAATGGGGCATAAGCTATCTTCTAGGTACCCATATTCAGGATATGCTGAGAGTCTTGCCAGCCCCTGTTCATCAGAACTAGTTCATGGTGTAAGGCCTAAAATTAAGGCCCAAAATTTCAAGGTATATCTGAGAGAGCCTCAAATAGCCTAACCACAAGTTTTCCTCCCCACTCTGCTCTCACATATAAGGTCCCCTAGTCCAGTGGTCGGCAAACTGCGGCTCGCGAGCCACATGCAGCTCTTTGGCCCCTTGAGTGTGGCTCTTCCACAAAATACCGACTTCTGCGCATGGGCCATGAAGTTTCAATCACACTGTACGTGCGCGTCCGCACGTGGTATTTTGTGGAAGAGCCACACTCAAGGGGCCAAAGAGTCGCATGTGGCTCGCGAGCCGCAGTTTGCCGACCACTGCCCAAGTCTGACAACCCTCCTTATTAAGGAGACCAGGCATAGTTCCTGCCTATCTCTGAGTAGTCGGTTTCAGTTCTGTGTTAACCCCACAGAATTATTCCATCCCATTTTCCCACAGGAACCAGAAGTCATCCCATCCTTCTGATACTACAAAGCCTGCTTCCTACAACCCCTGATACCTGGGCACTGCAGTGTGGCACTGCATAGCTTGTGGTCTCCTCCTCCCCTAGATAGTGAATGCATGTAATTAAAAAACTGCTGCTAATCTCATCTGCCCAGTGAGTGTCATGTGTTGTTCAGCCTTCCCCATAACCCTAGGGTGGGAATATCTTTCTCAACAGTGGGGTGAACAAGAAGCCATCTAAATGTAGTGACACGCTGGAAAATATGTTTTATTAACAGAACTAAACAATAATGAATTTCCACTAATTTTTCAATTCGGGGTGGGAAATGGAAGGAGTTGGAAAACAAGTAGAATTTTCTTTTTATTTTTTTTCAAACAAATGTCATGATTTTGGAAGCATTAAAAAGATATAGGGCCCAGCCAGTGTGGTTCAGTGGTTGAATGTGGACCTATGAACCAGGAGGTCAAGGTTCGATTCCTGGTCAGGGCACATGTCCAGGTTTCGGGCTTGTCCCCAGTAGGGAGCATGCAGGAGGCAGCCAATCAATGATTCTCTCTCATCATTGGTGTTTCTATCTCTTTCTCCCTCTCCCTTCTTCTCTGAAATCAATAAAAATATATTTTAAAAAACTATATAGTGATTTATCAGGTGGTTCCATAGCTGGTGTCAATAAGATACGCTGTTTTTTCTGGACCATGGTATAAACCAGCATTTCCCTAAATTTTTCACAAGATTCACTAGAAGGAATTATTGATAAAACAGATAACCAACGCCCTCCTCCTAAAAATTTTTATTCATTGAGTGTGAGGCAGGACCTTGGCATTTGTTTTGTTTTCATTTTATCAAGCTTCCAGGTGACTCTTATCCTCAGGGTTATTTGAGGAACAACTGTTAAACTGTAGTAGTGATAGGCTCAGAACAGTGGGAAAAGTGAATTTCTTAGGGACTGAAAGAAAAGCTTACTGGCTTTTGGAAGATTTAAGTTCCTTCATCTGTGTGCCTGAAGTCCTCCCTCCCTTCCTTCCTTCTTTCCGTCCGTCCTTCCTTCCTTCCTTCTTTCCTTCCTCCTCATATCTTTTTTTTTCAATTACAGTTTACATTCAGTATTATTTTGTATTTCAGGTGTATAGCATAGTGGTTAGATATTCATATATTTTACAAAGTGATCCCCCTGATATTTCAAGTACCCACCTGGCACAGTACATAGTTATTAAAATGGTATTCACTATATTCTCTATGCTGTACTTTACATCCCCGTGACATCTTGTGACTACCAATTTGTAGTCCTTAATCCCTGCACCTTTTTCACTCAGCCCTCCCAACCTCCCTTCCCTCTGGCCACCATCAGTATGATCTCTGTATCTATGAGTCTGTTTCTATTTTGTTTCTTCATTTATTTTGCTCTTTAGATTCCACATGTAAATGAAATAATATGGTATTTGTTTTTCTCTGTCAGAAAGTCTCCATTTTCTTAATGTCTTTTGGCTAGGAGTCTCTCTTAGCTACTCAAGGCTGCCTCAATTTTATTGTCATGTAATCTCCATAGACAGTTTACCACATATATATTTACCTTTTTCTAGGTCAGTGGAAGTGTCTCTTTAACACTTCACTTTCTTTTAAATCCTTCACCTGATTAAGTCAGGCCCACCATTTGTTGATTAACTTAAGTTAAACTGATTAGTAACCTAATCACAGGAGTAATATCTCAACATATCTGTGTGTTCAATCATTTTTAAGAGGATGGGGCTTATACAAGGCCTGTACACAAGAGGGAGGGAAACTTTGGGGGCATCTTAGAATGCTGCCTACTACAAATGTGACTCACAATTAGAATGCAATGAAGGAAATAAAAAATTAAGTATTGTAGAATGACACTTAATCAAAATGGGTACCCATATGAAAATTCAAGAATATTAGTATAGAAATGTGAGAATATTTTAATAGGTTAAAGGAGAAGAGAATGATTTTTAAAGTTGTGGTACATTTACACTATGCAGCTGTAAAAAAGAAGGGCCTATTACCCTTTGAGACAACATGGAGGGACCTGGAAAGTATTATGCTAAGCAAAATAAGCCAGTCAGAGAAAGAAAAAGATCACATTATCTCACTTATATGTGGAATCTAATAAACAAAATAAACTGAGGAATATAAAATAGAACCAGAAACATGAAAATGTGAAACAGACTGACAAAGCTCAGAGGGAAGGGAGATGGGAAGACATTAACCAAAGAATTTACATGCATATATGCATTGCCTAGGACACAGACAATAGGGGGGTGAAGGCCTGGAATGGGGTGGGTACCAAGGGAAGGGGAGGGAAATAATTGGGGGGGGGGAAGACATCTGTAATATTCTCAACAATAACGATTTTTTAAAAAGCACACTACACTACCCAAATAGAGAATATGATAGTTATCTGTTTTAGAATATCCCAATTTTTAGCCCTTGATAGTGTGCTCAGTGGTTAGAACATCAGCCTGTGCAACAAAGGGTAGAGGGTTTGATTCCCAGTCAAGGGCATGTACCTGGGTTGCAGGTTCGATCCCCGGCCCCAGTCTGTCACATGCTGGAGGTAACCAATCTATGTGTCTCTCTCACATGGATATTTCTTTCTCTCTCTCTCTCTCTCTCTCTCTCTCTCTCTCTCTCTCTCTCTCTCCTCCCACCCTCCCTTCCCTCCCTTCCACTCTATCTAAAAATCAATGGGAAAAATATCCTCAGGTGAGAATTAACAACAAATAAAAATCTCATTTTTATATTGGCAAGATATCATAGGGATAATAACTTAACCTATATACACATTTTAGACATTTCTGCTAAAAGTAAAACATTCTTGTCTTCATGTTTCCTAACAAGGAAAAAAAAAGAAAAAGCACCAATGGGAAACATTGTTTTGGACTTTTTATTTACTGACAATGCAGAAGTGATTGAGGAATTCATAGTAATAGAAACATTCAGAGAAAATTACCCCTTTTAAACCTGTAACAAAGAAACAAACTGTAGACATTTAATATACCATGGGCCTCGAGGAAAGTAGCATTAAAAATGTTAAGACAAAATAATGCTAAGAGCTAATGAATACATATTCTAAAAGTGAAGCCGTGTATGAGAAGTTCTAAGAGGTAGGAAGGAATTGAGTTAAGAAAGACTCCTCAGAGGAAAGAATTCCTGGGTCAAACCTTAACAAATCAGTCAGAATTAGACAGGTCCAGAATCAGGGTAGTGGTAATGGTGGTGAATGGAGTGAGATGAGAAGAAAGGGATTCTGTTTCCAAAAGAGAGGGTATAAAGGAAAAACAGAAGAGATCCTAGGAGAGAATTTGGAGGAACATTAAGTGTAAGGGATGGTCAAAGAGGTACAAGAGTTCGGAGGAGAACCTAGAGAAACATAGGGTCATGGAAGCCAAAGTAAATGGTCATTTCAGAATGGCTTGTAATCTTTGACTACTATGTCAAATCAATGTGGCCACTGGATTTGTCAACCAGGAGACATTAAGGACCTTGGTGAGAACACTTTACTTGCAGTGGTAGGGCAAAAGTCTGATTGTAGTCTAAGGTAGTTTACCTAAATGAAGCAAGGAAGCAGAAATTAAGACAATGGGTGAATATATACTCTAAATATCAAAAGAGGTAGTAGCAGATGGCAATAGACTCTGACCTCAGTCTTATACATTTTTGTTTGTCTTATCCTAGCTTCCAGATATGTCTTATATTCCAAAAAAAGCATGTATAAGCTAATTGGGTTTCTAAAAACTAAAGAGTCAATAACTGATCAGAAAATCTGTATATTATAGCGATGGTGTAGGTTAAGATAATGGTAAAGCAATCTTTGAGACAAGATATTTTAATAGGAGAATGCCAGTAATAAAGTTTTGCAAGCAGTGAAGGAGAGCTGGCTAATATTTATTCCCAGGAACACCCTCACGTATCCCCACCCAAAGCATACTGATGAGTAGCTTTCTTTCCATGGAACTTCTTGTTAGAAGCCTCCTTGTCCTTGGAAGAGAACTAAGGTTTGGCTTCATGAAAAGAAGAGGTAGGTTGTTTATCATGAAACACTCTGGCATAGTGAAAAGCATTATGAAAGAGGAAGACATTTGAAGATGGAGAGGGGCACCCTATCCCCATTGGGAGACTGGGAGAAAAGAGGAAGTTTAAGGCAATAGAGTAGGGGTGGGGAACCTTTTTTCTGCCAAGGGCCATTTGGATATTTATAACATCATTCACAGGCCATACAACATTATCAACTTAAAAATTAGCCTGCTATATTTGGTCAAACATACATTAACTCACCCCTCATGCCTTAGCAGGGCCAGACCAAATGATTTCATGGGCCTTATACAGCCCACAGCATGCCAGACATTCCCCTCGCCCTTCCAATACAGGCTTAAGAGTTTGAGAAAGCATATGCAAGGAAAAGATTGGAGACAAGTTGAGATTAAATGACCTCAGGTTTCTGAATAGAATGTTGGTCCCAGGTTGTTTCTGTTTTAATGTGTATATGAGAAAGATGAAAGGGGATAAAATATAGACTATCCTTAACTTTTGCATACTTGACTTTCAAGCTCTCCACCTTCTCTTTTTTTTTCAATTGTAGAGGTTTTTGTTTTTTTTAAAACACACACACACACACACACAAATATGTTCTTATTGATTTCAGAGAGTGGAAGGGAGAGGAAGAGAGACAGAAACATCATTCAGTTGCCTCCTGCATGCCCTCCTACTGGGGATCAAGTCTGCAACCCAGGCATGTGCCCTGACCAGAAATTGAACCAGAGACCTTCTGGTGCATGAGACACACCCAACCAACTGACCCACAAAACTTCACATTTAGTTCATCCTAAGGATGTCAGTACATGGATAAAACTGATAGGGTGGGCACAAGGCCAACATAATCAGCAGTCAAAACAAAGCCTGCTGGTCTGATACATGAGGTGGAAAATGTTTTAATTGCATGGATGCATGATCAGATACAACAAATTCAAATGCCTCTGAATCAAGTAATTTTAGCAAAGACCTTCTCTTTTCAAATTTCTTAAAAACGGGCAGAGTGAAATATAAGAGGAAGATGTTTTCCTCATGACATTTGCTTCAAGAAAAAAAAATAGATAATAACTGCCCGGCTGGCGTGGCTCAGTGATTGAGCATCAATCTGTGAACCAGGAGGTCATGGTTCAATTCCTGGTCAGGGCACATGCCCGGGGGTGTGGGCTGGATCCGTGTGAGGCGTGCAGGAGGCAGCTGATCCATGATTCTCTCTCATCATTGATGTTTCTATCTCTCTCTACATCTCCCTTCCTCTCTGAAATCAATAAAAAATATACATTAAAAAAAGAATAGATAGTAACTTCAGAATTGAGGGAAAGCTGCAGTATGAAACAGGTTACACCTTTCTCACTTATATAACTTAGAAGGTTCATCTTGTGATCTTTGTCCCATAAGGAATTGGGTGGCAAATTAAGAGTTGCATGTTCTTCTAAGAAAGCATTCAATAGGAACAATAGTTAACAGAATCTGTGATTAGGCAAAGGAAGAGAAAAAACATGATTGCTACCTTAAAATACTGTCATGTGGAGAATTGAGTCTAATTCTGTTCTTTTTAAAAAGCCAATGAGGAAGTACAGACAGTCTGGGAAGAAAACAAAAATCTAAAAATTATTACTGTACAATCTGGAATGGATTACTTTTCATGCTGCTCATCGCTGGCAGGTTTAAGCAGAAACTGAAGTCCACCTATCAGGCGTACTGATCATAAACTGCTCAGGAACTCTTACAAACCCTTCCAACTCCAGATTCAAAATGATTTGTGAATTTGGGCAGTTGTGAGGAGGTGAATCACAGAGTGCTTTGGCATTCTGCAAACATTCATATATGTATTATTATTACCACTATGGTTGTTATTATTTTACTTCTTCTTATATCATGCAGTGATAGAGATACCTCGATCTTTAAAACAGCAATGCACAGCACGCAGCATTTTCAGCTAAATCCTATACCTCCTTTATGTTTTTTAAATATATTTTTTATTGATTTCAGAGAGGAAGGGGGTGACAGAGAGATAGAAACAGCAATGATGAGAGAGAATCATGGATTGTCTGCCTCCTGCACACCCACACTGGGGATCAAGCCCACAACCCAGGCATGTGCCCTGACCAGGAATCAAACTTGGGACCTACTGCTTCATAGGTTGACGCTCAACCACTGAGCCATGCCGGCCGGGCCCTCTTTTATGTTTTAATGTTGTTCTTTGGGTATAATTTGGCACTACTGTCCCTTCCTCAGTGGGACATAGTCTTTGGTTTCCTTTTAAATAGAAATAACAGATTTCTTCTGAGTTATTCATTTTCTCTGCCCAAATCCTCTTTGTGCCTTCCATATATTTATGAAACTGACAGGGCTTACTGGTCAGGTTAGTTACTTTGTAACAAAGTAAAATTAACAGCTTTATCCACAAGGGTATCAAAACTTCGACATTTTTAGTTTTATTCTTCAATCAACTAAACTGGACTCACACCATCCAATGCAAACTCTAGTTAACTTTCTGACTGTATTCTGCATTTGATTCATGGCATTCATGTGTCTTATTAATTGAATTTGGTTGCTACTTTGCAGTCATAAGTTTTTTTATGATTGCTGACATTCCCCACAAAAAAAGTAGAATAGTCAAATATTATAAAAACATGGAAAGACAGTCTATGTAGAGACAGTATAATACGGTAGTTAATTGTGTAGGTTCTATAGCTGAGGTTTAAATCTCAACTTCATTACTTACTAGCTCTGTGATCTTGGACTAATTATTTCACTGTCCTGTGTTTCAGTGTTCTCACCTATAGAATGGAATAATAAAAGAATCTGTCTCAATATTTTATTATGAGCAATGAATGAGATAATACATGTAAAGCCAAAATTTTAACTGTCATTATTACTGTGATTTCATAACTGTGAAACTGAGAATGTTGTATACTATATAATAGCATGAAATACAGGGTATCCCCAAAAATGTATACATACTTTAACTGCTGATAGCTCAATTTTGAAAAGGAAATGTATTTTTAATAAACACTGCATTTGTAATTATTCAAAGTGTGTGTATACATTTTGGGGACACCCTATATTTAATTCAATTTGCAAATAAACATAGGAAAAGCCTTTAATAAATATATTTTAAAATATATTAATCTGTTTTTTCAAATATAATTACTCGTTCTCTTCTCCCAAAGAAAACGATGAATAGGTGCAGCAATAGCACATTTAATTTAGGTATAGCTAAAACTGTCCTTAAGGTAATAAAATGTAATATAAAATATTATTTGTTGTATCATGTATATCAGAAGAGTTTATTCAAACTAATGAACTAAGTTTGTGAAACAAAGTTCGCATGTTAGAAAATGTTTAGTTGTTAATTTCTTAATTGAAAAGCAGTGCCTAATAATAATAGCATTTTCCTACTAAAGAAAAAAACAAACTTTCATTTGCTGTTAGATATCCAAACTGATTTATTTGATTAACATAATCTTTTATAACACACTGAAAATAAAAATTTGTATGATTTCTCACTCTCCTTGTATTGCCAAAGGAAATGCAGTTCTGCAGAACACAAATGAACTGTGTTAACAATTATGAACCATTTGACAGTAGAACAATATTATTGTTGAAACCTAATTTGGACAAGGCATAAATTGGGTGACATCCAACCAGGTCACATTGAAGCTCTGTGATTTAGTTCAGTGTTATTAATGTTTCTTCTCTCTTACAACCAACCTTTAAACATTAAAACAAAACATACACAATGGACTGTGTATTGTTACATGCAGAATCTGCAGTGAGATGACATAGAAGAAAACCAGTTTTATCACATTTTAAAAGATCTTGCCCATTATTTTTCAATCAGTGAAGTATGAAATAAATAGACCTCCTTAAAAACATTTTATTTGTTTTTTTGTTTTCAAAGATTACATGATAAAAAAGAATGACAGAGCTTTGAAAATGGAACACGTATCTAAACTGAAGCAGAAATCCTGTGAATTTTGAAAACCTACGTCCAATTAAGAAACCTATGTATATATTAGAATTCTTTCCTGAGCTTGTGTACTTTTAAAATTTTATCAGCTGCTGAGAACCAGAGACGTTATTTATTTTCTATAAGCAGAGCTGACTTTTCCATTAGGCATAGTGCCTGGGTTCCATACATTTTTAGGGGTCCACAAAAATGGTTTCATTTTCATTTCTTTTAATATCAGAATAAAAATGAATATGATAATATTGCATATATTAATAATAACAATGAACATATAAATATTCATGTTTATTTCACAGCAGTCAAAATATAATTTTTAATTTCTTTTTGGAGTAAAAGTCCACAAAGGCAAAAGTGTCTATGGCCCACGAAAGTCATAATTGGCCCAGTATATACTTTAAGAGGTAGTGGTAGACCAAATAATGGCCCCCCAAAGATATCCATGTCTTAATCCCTGGGACCGTGAATGGCAGAAAAGGATTTTGCAGGTGTGAGTAAGAATCTGAAGTAAGAAGACTATCCTGAATTATTTGGGTAAGCCCTAAATATAATCAGACATATCCTTACAAGAGGAGGCAGAGGAAATTTTGATACATAGAAGAGAAGGCAGTGTGACCATGGAGGGAGAGATTGGAGTGATCAGTCACAAGGCAAAGAGTACAGGCAGCCACCGGAAGCTGGAAGAAACTAGTAGTGGGTGTTTTGTGGTTTGTTTGTTTTTTTTTGCTTTATTTATTTTTTAATTTATCTTTAATGTTGAAAGTATTACAGATGTTTAAGATGTCTCCTCCCCTCAACCGCTCCCCCAGGCCTTCACCTCACTATTGTCTGTGTCCATGGGTTATGCATATCTGCATATAACTTCTTCCCACCCCCCACTTCCCTCTGAGCCTGTGGATGGAGCACGGATCTGCCAACACCTTAATTTAGACCCAACGAAACTGTCTTCACAATTCCAGCTTCCCTAAATGTAAGAGAACAAATATTTGTTGTTTTAAGTTACCAAGTTTGTAGTAATTTGTTACAGCAGCCATAGAAAACTAATACAAAGAGTGTTGAACTTTAAATTTGTTTATTCCTTAAATAGATTTTTCCAATTGTACTGAAAAAGAAAAATAAATGGTATGAAAGATAATGAACATTGATGAAAGTAATATCCATTTATAATCCAGAGTGTTCCCCAAAAATGTATACACACAATGTCTATAGATTCTATTACATTTTGAAAATAAAATATATTTTAATAAACACTGCTTTTATAATTATTCAAAGTGTTTATACATTTTTGGACACCCTGTATTTAAATAAAGCAAAAATGTCATTATGCTTGAAATTAATATGAATTGTGGTTAAATGAGTAAGCAGCACTTGTATTTTGTTCATGCTAAATAACCCATGATAAAATTTTATCTAAAATTAACAGAGACTCAAAAATGTGCCTTATAACAACATTAATTATACCTGCAACATATAGCCAAAAACACTTTTTAAAAAGGACTTAAGTTGATTAACCACAGAAATCACTCATAATCACAAACACTCAATCTTTACCTCATTACCCCTTTCCATGCTTGAAAAAAAATTTTCTTTTCATCACAAGAGGAATGGAGGGGCACAAATTTTCTGAGCTGCTGAAGCTTGTGATTGAAATTAAGCTTTATGACGCTGCTTATAGAAATAAGAAGGGCAAATGACAATGCACTTTCAAAAGCAAAAAGCAAGGAATGGATTGTTAAATGGGCAAAGTTAAGTAGTCTCCTGAAAAGGCATCTACTAAAAGTGGTATGTCAAAGAAGTAGTCTTCATGTGTTGCTATAGATCTGTTAATATAATCTCTGCATTCAACAATATCCTTGCTTTAACATTTATCCTTGCTTTGAATTTCAATGGTTTGCAGTGAGATTGATCTATTTAAACGCTGAATGACTTGGAAATAACCTGTCCCTTTGCTCAGGTTAATCAAGAAGTGGGGAGCCCTAGCCAGTATAAAAACCTTTTCGATTCCCAGTCGGGACACATAGCCATGTTTCTCTCTTTCTCTGTGTCCCTTCCTGTCTCTCTAAAATCAATAAAAATATATCCTTGGGTGAAGATTTAAAAAAAAAAAAGAAGTGGAGAAACAGTGCCCTTATTTTTCTAATATAATCCAGTCAATTTTCCTTTCCAAATTCACAGAACTCAATAAACCACAATGATATGAACATTCTCCAAAGTTGCTCACTCAAAAAGTAATTAATTACAGAAGGATGCTTTCAAATTCACCATACTGCCTTACAGATTTTTATCATTAATTTCTTCCTCTTCACATGAAAACTATGCATATCTCCAGTGTGACCATAATCCAGGCTATAAGAATACCCTCACCGATGATATATATGTGAACAGAAATAGCCATTGCTGTATGTTCCAAGTAATTTCTTAGACTTCAATATTCATCATGTCTAATCATTCTATGACCCTGAGGGCAAAGACTATTATTCTTATTCACCATTGCATTTCGGTACCTAGCGCAGTGCCTAGCACAGTGTATGGCTTTCTTGAATGGGACTAAGTAAATGAATGAAAGAGAAAGGAAGAAAAGAAGGAAGGAAGGAAGGAAGGAAGGAAGGAAGGAAGGAAGGAAGGAAGGAAGGAAGGAAGGAAGGAAGGAAGGAAGGGAGGGAGGGAGGGAGGGAAGGAAAGAACTAAATAACATCAGAGAGAGAGAAGAGAAGGGGGAGGGGGGAGAGAGAGAGAGAGAGAGAGAGAGAGAGAGAGAGAGAGAGAGAAGAAAGAAAGAAAGAAAGAAAGAAAGAAAGAAAGAAAGAAAGAAAGAAAGAAAGAAAGAAAGAGAAACTAAGTAACCACTACATCATTCCAATACTGTGGATGTTGTGGTGAAAAGCTGTGACAGGTTAAAGAACTGGACATCAGCCTCTACACAGGTAGAAAAATTGCCTACCCAGCCAATGTGATTTTAGAAGTACAGTGAAAAACCCCATAGTGCCTACCTGGTTCACTAAAGTGCCAGCAATCCCACCATTTGAGAATCATTCCTTTGCGATGAATGGTTTGCATTCTCCGATATAGTCTTTTGAAATCCAGACACCCTGAGGGGAGGATACCAATTTCCTTTACTCTTAACACAATGAAAAGAATTTGTTTATAGACTCAGCATCACTTAGGTTTAAGGACAGGACTTTGAATTTAGATCTGTCCATTCCTATAGGAGCTATGGAATATAAGCTGAATTCATTTCACTGACCCTCAGTTACCTTTTCTGTAAAATTAAGAAGGAAATATTTTCCCAGGGTTGTGAAAGTTAAATGAGATATTCTATGTAAATGTTATGCATGGAACTTGATGCTTAGTTAGCCATTGTTATTACAATAGTCTCCAACAAGCTGTCCCTTTGAAAACAGGGCAGAATGAGGAATTAAAGCCTGCTCTTTGGGAGAGATTCTGGGTCCTGAGAGGCACAAATTGGCACTGAGAGGCTGGAATGATGGTTTCTGAAAAAGAAGAGGAAGAAGGAACCAAATAAAACCTCTCTAGCCTGGCAATGTTATTTGAAATCAATCTTGTCCATTGAAGGCCGTTAGTCAGTGGTGATGAGATTGTTTTTGCTTCTCCATATGAGGCACTGGTTATTTTGGAGAGGTTTGTTTTGTTTTCTTTATATCCTATCCTGTCCACATAGGCAGTATTTTTACCCAGTAAAGACAATATTATGGGGGGGAAAAAAAGAGTGTATGGTCAAGAAGCAAAGAGGTTTGGAAATTAACAGTTTAAGGAGACACCTTCTGACTCAGTTGAGGGCCAAGATTCATACTTCTGTCACTGGTATTATACCTCTACCTTTCCACTAGTACCATGTATTCATATCACCTGGTTTTCCATAGTTTCTACTGGAGTTTGTAGTGTTTTAAGATAGGGACCACGCCTTATCTATATCCTCTATGCTTTACCACAGAGTCGGGCAGATACTGTCATCGTAGGTAGCTGGTTATTGATATAAAGAAGATAGCTAATTATTAATATAAGGAAGAAAGCAAAAGGGAACTCAATCTTAATAAACTGGGAAGCTGAAGTAGGCAGCAGGACAGCATTCCATCTTTTGTACTGGTAAACAGACTCATTCACACACTCCAGGGAACTGCCCCCTAGGAGATTTAATCCTGGAAACCAATAGGAAAATCTCCCCAGGGGTGCTAAAAGCCCAGTTCCAGAGGGAGAGGAGGAAATTACTCTGTTGGGCATGTGGGCAATAGAAACCAGATGACTTAATGGAACTTCTGGACATTCCAAATGAGAGTTAGGGTGATGAAGTAGAGGGGCAGGGCCTAGTCTGGGAACAATCAGAAGGGTAATCAGATTGGATAAAGGGCTTGAAACCCAAACAGCATTTGCTGGGAGGAGGGCCTAATCCACGCCCTGGAAAGTTAGAAATTTGGGTTGGATAGTTTGGATGATTTTTTGTTCTTTACCTGAACCAAGAAGATATATAGAGGATTAACAGGAGACTCTTTGCAATATTTTAGAGCCTGCCCACCCTCCATGTCTTTGAAGGTATATTAATTCCCTTAACTCACAATACAGTCTTAACATCATGTTTAAACTTCTCCATAGGTGTGCCTTTGAAATTCATTTCTCAAGACACCATAAAAGAACTCATTACTTTCACCAGAAACAATACTAGGTGCTCAATAAATATTTGATAAATTAAAGCAAACATGGTGAAATAAGCCAGTCAGAGACAGACAAGTATCACATGATGTCGCTCATATGTGGAATCTAAAGAGCAAAATAAACTGATGCACAAAATAGATCCAGAGACATAGAAGCATGGAACAGACTGTTGAATCTCAGAGGGAAGGTGGAGTGGTAGGTGGGAAGGGATTAACCAAAGAGTTTATATGCATATATGCATAACCCATGGAAACAGATCATAAGGGGATGAAGGCCTGGGGCAGGAAGGGGGGGTTAGGGGGTGCGGGCTAGGAGGGGTCAATGGTGAAAAAGGGGGACATCAGTAATACTTTCAACAATAAAGATAATTTTTTTAAAGAGTAATGTTTACTGTTATTCTGCAAAATTTTTAAAAAAGATATACAAATCAGTTTAAATTAGCTCTACCTTGATGTCTCCTGATTTCAGAGGGTGAAGGATGGATGTTATTTCTGAGAGTACGAAAAGAACCCCTATCATCATTAACTCGGGCTGCTGGAACAAATACCATCTTCTGCGTGAGCTCAACCACAAAGATTTATTTCCTCACAGTTTTTGGAGGCTGGGAAGTCTACCATCAAGGTGCCAGGAGTATGGGTGTTTGGTGAGAGGTCACTTCCAGCTTCCCCAGGTTACCTTCTTGCTGTGTCCTCACACAGGTGAGGGGGGGGGGAGAGAGAGAGAGAGAGAGAGAGAGAGAGAGAGATCTGGTATTTTAATCCAATTATGGGGGCTCCACCCTCATGATCTGATGGAAACCCAGTGACCTCCAAATACCTTCACAGAGGGGATTAGGGCTTCAATATATGAATTGGGGGGGGGGCACATTTCAGTCCATTACATTTACAATATGGTACCATGCCATGAACACCAAGGACAACATCATAATAAGGTGCTGATCTCTGCATGGCCATGTGAGTCTGTTTGAATGCACTCACTGCCTGCATTTTAAAACAGAAAACAATACTTGGTGGAGAGCTTCCTTACTATGTTTGTTTATGAATCAAGCACTTTGTTCACTTAGTAGAATTTAATATTCTTAATGTGCACTTTGATTCTTTATGCCTTTATCTTTGTTCTGAATTTTAGGGGAGTTTCCTTCTTTGGGGAACATCAGCTTTCCAGTGGATACCATTTCTGTTCTGCCTGGGGTATTCCATTTCATCTTGTTCAAGTGCTGCTTTTGTTCAAATAGTCTTTTTGCCTTGAAGATTTTTTTTAATCAAGCATTTTGCTCATTTTTTTTTATCCCTTGCAGGGGGTATGGATTAATTTATTTCCTTCCAGTCTCCTTTCTAGTAATTTTGAGTTAATCTTGGTCACACATGTTAAGCTTGTGTCTCACTGGTACTTTTCCAAATTCTCCTTTCATTAGCCTGTGGAGTGAAGAAGGTCTTTGAAAATGAGGAGGATGAACATTCACATAGCCTTGTATTTTTGAAGAAGTCACTCTTTTAGTCTATAGCGAACTGAATGTAATGGGAACAGAGCTATTAGTAAGACTAAATATTTCAGATAATTGAGATGAGCCCAGATAATGCATGCATATTATCATCAGACCTTGCTGTTTAACTCTACTGCTTTTCCATGCAAATCTGTCCAATTCTCCCAGTAGACCGCTGGGACCTGCAACTCACTTGCACAGTGATTCTTAATATCCCCTATTACCTGAAAATCTGAACTCTTTGCACTCAGATATTGGAAAAAAATTCTTTTTATTTTCTTTCTTTTATTTTATTTTATTTTACTTTTGGTTTGTTGTTGTTGTTGTTAATCCTCACCTGAGGATATTTTTCCATTGATTTTTAGGGAGAGTGGAAGAGAGAGGGAAAGACAGAAAGAAAATTGATGTGAGAGAAACACATTGATTGGTTCCCTCTTGCACGAGCCGCAACCAGGGCCCAGGTGGGGAGGAGCCTGCGACTGAGGTATGTGCCCTTGACCAGAATCAAAGCCAGGACCCTTTGGTCTGCACGCTGACACTCTATCCACTGAGCAAAACCTGCTAGGGCCGTGGTCAGCAAACTGCGGCTCGCGAGCCACATGTGGCTCTTTGGCCCCTTGAGTGTGGCTCTTCCTAAGCCTTAGGAGTACCCTAATTAAGTTAATAACAATGTACCCACCTATATAGTTTAAGTTTAAAAAATTTGGCTCTCAAAAGAAATTTCAATCATTGTACTGTTGATATTTGGCTCTGTTGACTAATGAGTTTGCCGACCACTGGGCTAGGGCAATACTTTTTATTTTTATTAGTTATACTAGAAGCCAGATGCACAAAGTTCATGCATGGGCTGGGTCCCTAGACCTGGCGGGAGATCAGGGACGATCTGTGAGGGGACCGGTGGGGGAGGGGGGTTCTGGCACCCACCTTGGCTGGCCTGTGGGCTGGGGGCAGCTCCTGCATTGAGCATATGCCCCCTGGTGGTCAGTGCATGTCACAGGGACCTGTCGTTCTGCAGTTAGGTCAATTTGCATATAAGGCTTTTATTATATAGGACTAGTGGCCCGATGCACTCGGGGGGTCCCTCAGCCCGGCCTGTGCCCTCTCACAGTCTTGGACCCCTCAGGGGATGTCCACCTGCTGGCCAGCACAAACGGGGACATAGCAACAAGTTCCCTTGTGCCAGAAGACCCAGAGTCAAGTCCCCACCCACTTGCTTGTGCCCCCTGGACACAGCATTCAGCCTCATGGAGGGGCTGACAGGCCCGGACACTGCAGCGGTGGTGGCGGCAGAGAGGCGAGACTGCATCGGCCCACCAGAGTGGGCAGGTCATGCCTTCCTGCTCGCCCCCGTGGCCCCGGCCAAGTCTAGAGGCCTGGACACTGCCATGATCGGCCAGCCAGAGTGGTGACAGGCCTTGACACTTCAGCAGCAGGGCTGAGGGGACTGGCTGCCGCCATCTTTGTGACGGAGTGACGAAGTGACAGTTAATTTCCATACTACTCTTTTATTAGATAGGATTATTGCCTTGCTTCTTTTTTTTTTATTAAATCTTTATTGTTCAGATTATTACATTTGTTCCTCCTGGAATCACATCACTAACGGAAACGTCTCTGAGGTGCACTGGAGAGCAAACTATGAAGCCATGAAAAGGCAACTGAAGAAAAAGACTGTTTCACTGATCTCAGGATGAGCAATGACCTTCCAGGCAAAGAAGAGATCAGATCAGACAGGGAAAGACATGGTTTCATAAACGCTGAAACTTCTGCACATGAAAAATATCTCAAAATTAAAGGCAAACCAGCCTCAGGAGAGTTTTTGCAACACTAAGGGTAACACCCTTAACACATTTTTTTACACGAATTGTCTTTTACTGTCCTTGCTGCTTCTCTGTTGGGAGGATTGGGGTGTTTGTTTATATCGTAAATAGAACAGGTTACTTATTTTGAACCCCTTGAATTTGGAACCTGTGAGTGTACTGTTTACAGAACTTTTAAAAAATGACATTTTAAATATAAATCAAAATATTTTAATCGATTCTATATAAATGATGAATGAAAATTTAATATATAAAGCATTCCTAAGGGGAATTTTTGCTACAGTCCTCTCAGCCCAGAGATCAGGGAAAGACAGAGTAAAGTTGACTAAATTTGCCTCCAGCAGCCCCACCCTCTGCTTTCTGCTTCCCTGTCCCACATCCAAGCACCCCCCTTTCAAAAGCTGCCCTCTCCTCACTCTTCCCCCACGTGGGGCACCCAGGACTCCCATCTCCTCTTTGTCTCCCCACTTTCCAGCCCCAGACCTTCACTTGGCCAAAACAGTCTGCAGCCTCTTCTCTGCCCAAGCCCCTCCGGACCCACACCCACCCTGGGGGAGCAGGTCCGATTTCTCTGAAGTGTTCTGCACAAGCTGGGAGAGGACTGGGCCCCTGTTATGAGCCCATTAGTCCCAGAACAGCCTCCCTGGCCCTCCCCCTGACAGCTGTGCTCCGCAGTCACCCTCACTGCTAGGACTCTGCACTGGCTCAAGCCTTCTCGTCTCCAGGCCTCCTGCCCATCTCTGCCCTCTCTTCTTGGCCTGGGAGAGTCAGGGAAAGGCAGAAAACTATGGACAGGCCCAGGTTGCCCTACAGGCTGCTGGTAAAATAAGGCTTAGTGGCTGGTCCCTGCATGGGATCCAGTGCAAGGGGGGCCTCCTAAGGCAGAGCCACAGCGCCACCTTGTGGTAGAGTGCCATCTGTGCAGCCAGGCCAGAACCAATCCAAGAAACTTCCTGGGTGCCTCTTCCTCAACTGTTTCACTGTCTAGCCTCAGGGTTCTTCCCTAGATCCTAGGAGAGCCCCAGCCCAGGGGCCTGAAGGACAACTGTCAGGCTGAGGTCCCTGCCATATCTCTGGCCTTCCCTGCAGCAGAACACCTAGAAAAGGCCTGGCCTTCTGTGTCAGGTCGACTCTGTCACTCCCGTCTCCTCTGAGCCTGCGCAATTACACAACCTCATGAGCCTCAGTGCCCTGCCTTTAAAATGGGAGCAATAAAAAGGCTGCAGAGGAAGAGATTGGGTAATAAAGCCCTAGAGCAGTGCTGGCTCATTGCACGTGTTCAAGGAGCCGTGGTTTCCTTTCCCTTTTGTCCGGACTAGTTGTCTGGGAGACCTACACTTGCTCAAAGGTAGGGCCGAGAGGACAGCCAAACCCAAGGCCGAGGATGAGAAGCATTTCCACTTCGGCTCCTCTGAGAAACCATTCTGAGCTCCTGCATCCTACTATTTGCCTCTCTGAACCCCGTGGGTTAGGGTGACCAACTCTCCTGGTTTGCCAGGGACTGAGGGATTTCCAGGGAGTGAGGGACCTTCAGTGCTAGAACTGGTGACGTCCCAGGCCAGCCTGGATGAGGGGGTCACCTATCCTTTCCTTTCCTTGCAGTCCAGCTCTAGAACTTCACAATCGCTGGGCATTAGCCCAGGAAGCTGCACCGTAACATCCCCAGGTGATTCTTATCAACACCACGTCACTGCCCCGGCACCCTCCGCGTTTTCTCTTAGGCTTCTCTGCCTTGCTTCTATGGTGAGTAGCACACATTGTATAAAAGACAGGTCAAAGTGGGAAACAAAATCCTGAATGAATTTTTTCATAGGCCCAATGTCATTTAAAAATGTATTCAATGGAATGAAAAAATCAGCAACAGATTTCCTAGGAAACTCCAAGGTGTGCCAGAGTCATAGAATATCAAAGCCACTTTTACAAGTGTGGAACTCAAGACCCAGAGAAGTAAGGTGATTGGATTCACATCAACCAGTAAATAAACTGCCAAGTTAGCATGTTTTTTACAAGCCTTAAGAATTCAAGTCCAGGGTTCCTTTAACCTTGCAAAGTGTGTGACGTGTGCACTGACACAGAGCCCAGTGCGCAGAAGAGATTCTTTTTTTAAAAAAAAAACTTTATTGTTGCCCTAGTCAGTTTGGCTCAGTGGATAGAGCTTCAGCCTGCAGACTGAAGGGTCCCAGGTTTGATTCCAGTCAAGGACACATGCCCCTATTTTGGGCTCAATCCCCATGCAGGAGGCAGGAAGCAGTCGATCAATGATTCTCTCTCATCATTGATGTTTCTCTCTCTCTCTCTCTCTCTCTCTCTCTCTTTCTCTCTCCCCCTCTCTCTCCCTCTTCCTTCCTCTCTGAAAGCAATAAAAATGTTTTTTTAATAAAAAAATATTGATTGTTGAAAGTATTACTGATGTCCCCCTTTTCCCCACCTTAATACTTTTTGATAAAGGGGTCCCCACATTTTCATGGGTATTACAACATCAAAACTCTATTGCTTAATAAAGTGGGATATTATGTTTATAGTTATGTTTTAATTGTCAAAATTATTTACATGTTTTTTGTTTAAGAATATCCAGTTTGTTGCACCTAAAAGTTGGAATGGGGTGTGTCATTTGGAAATCAGTTAGATCCTTCTAAAATGAATTGAGAGCTTCCTTAAGGAGGGAAATAGGAAAGAGGGGTATATTTATGGAGAGTCTATTCTGTGCCAGGTTCTAGGCTAAGCACTTTCCCCACATAATTTCTTTTATTCCCAATCAAATATCATTGATCACAGTAGCTCTCCAGCCTGCCCTATTGAGGGGATTTTGTCGTTGCACCAGAGCACTTTTAATGTCTGTTGCCTGTTGCATGTTTCTCTGCTCTATTCTGGGGCAATCTTACAGGTGTCCCCTTGATGCCCAATAGCACCCAGGGAGGCCAAGGGAGACCTCTACCTGATACTGATATTGAGGTCCGGGTTCTTGTCACCACACAAGAAAGGATTTGAGAGGGAGACAGAAAGATTTAGCAAATCACAGTAGATTTATTAAAGCAAAAGTGCACATTCAAGAAGTGAGAGTAGGCGATCTTGGAGAATGAGATGCCCTGATGGGGTCTGGGTGGAAAGATTTTATTCAACATAGGCAGGCCCTAGCTGGTTTGGCTCCTTGGATAGAGCATCAGCCTACAGATTAAAGGGTCCCAGGTTTGATTCCAATCAAGGGCACGTGCCCGGGTTGCGGGCTCGATCCCCAGTAGGGGGCATGCAGGAGACAGTTGATCAGTGATTCTCATCATTGATGTTTCTATCTCTCTCTCCCTCTCCTTTCCTCTCTGAAATCAATAAAAATATACTAAAAAAAACCATAGGCAGATGAGGAGAAGGTGGTCTTCAGCTTCTGATGCTGGTGGGGTGACAACCCACACTGCTCCTCATCATCACTTAAAAATATAAAAAAAACCATAGGCAGATGAGGAGAAGGTGGTCTTCAGCTTCTGATGCTGGTGGGGTGACAACCCACACTGCTCCTCATCATCACTCCTCTCCAGATAGCAATTTCTTTTTTTAAATAGATTTTTTTTTTTTGAGAGAGAGAGATTTGTTGTTCTACTTAGTTATGCATTCATTGGTTCATTCTTGTGTGTGCCCTGACCAGACATATTATTGTTTACATCTGCCCAAGACTAAGTTGAAAAATGCCAAAAAATTAAATAATGCATTAAAATACTTAAGATATACTTTGGTTTTACTTTCATCACTGAATATGATGTGACACAAAGCCATAATGCTTCCTATGTGTTGAAGATGTTGTCAATGGAAACTTGAAGCCAACAATGTAGATTTTAAAAACATAGCTCAATTTGAAAAGACAAGGAAATAACCAAGACTTGAATTTGCCTCAACACAAAAGCTTTTCTAGTATTTTCCTATAAGATTGCTTGTCATTTTGCCAGACAAAAAAAAATCCACATATATTTTGAGGGATTTGGTGCTCTGGAAAAGGCTGAACTGGATTGTGACTTAGAGAAAACAAAGAAAATACACGCAGTGTTTCTATCAAATCCATTGACTCTATAATTGATGATGTTTTTCTAATATTTTGAAATGGGACATGAAGAAATAGCAGGTAAAATATTTGCTTCTAGCAAGAACTGGAACTGGATATAGCACCACTCATATCTCTCAGTGTAGATTGCATCTAGTATTTATGTTATATGCATACCAATGCCATAAAATAATTCCTGTTTGGTGAGCTCCTTTAAAAAACTCAAATATTGATGTAGTCCCAAAAGCTTCTGCACAGCAAAAGAAACCATCAACAAAATGAAAAGGAAGCCCACTGTATGGGAGAATGTATTTGCCAATGATACAACTGATAAGGGGTTAATCTCCAAAATATATAAAGAACTCATACAACTTAACAAAAGGAAGATAAACAATCCAATTTTTAAAAACTGATAAAGGACCTGAATAGATACTTCTCCAAAGAGAACACACAGATGGTCAAGAGACATATGAAAAAATGCTCAAAGTCACTAATCATCAGAGAGATGCAAATTAAAATGACAATGAGGTATCACCTCACACCTGTCAGAATGGCTACCATCAACAAATCAACAAATGACAAATGCTGGCAAGGATGTGGAGAAAAGGGAACCCTAGTACACTGCTGGTGGGAATGCAGACTGGTATAGCCACTATGGAAAACAGCATGGAGTCTCCTTAAAAAATTAAAAATGGATTTGCCATTTGATTTAGTGATCCCACTTCTAGGAATATATTCTAAGAATCCTGAAACACCAATCAGAAAGAATACCATGGTGCAGGCACCCCTATGTTTATAGTAGCATTATTTACAATAGCCAATATCTGGAAATAGCACAAGTGCTCATCAGTAAATGAGTGAATAATAAAAGGCTCTTGTACATTTACACAATGGAATACTATGCAGCTGTAAAAAAGAAGCATCTCTTACCCTTTAATACCACATGGAGGGACCTAGAGAGTGTTATTAAACATCTATCAACAATAAAGATAAGTTTTTTAAAACCTCAAATATTGTTGACGTCTTAAAATGGAACTTATTTGCCATGCAAAAGTTCAATAGGGAAAATATATTAGTACAGTATTCTTTCTTATCTGAGGAGAATACATTCAAGACCCCTAGTGGATGCCTGAAACCACAGATAGTACTGAACCCTATATATACTGTGTGTTTTCCTAAACATACATACCTATGATAGGTTAATTTATAAATTAGGCACAGTAAGAGGATAACAACAATGACTAACAATAAAATAGAGTAATTACAACAGTACACTGTAATAAATTTTGTGTGGATCTGGTCTTTCTGATAACTGAGACAGCTACTAAGTAACTAATGAGCAAGGAGCACATACAACATGGATATACTGATCAAGAAGATGATTCACATCCCAGGAGGGAAGGAGCAGGACTGCATGAGATTTCAACATACTACTCAGTACAGCTTGTAATTTAAAGTGTGAATTTTTGGGTGATCGACAAAGACTTGACTTGGGTGGTAAGAATACAATACAGTGCACAGATGATGTGTTATAGAGTTGTGCACCTGAAACCTGTATAACTTTGTCAACCAGTGTCACCTCAATAAATATAATGAAAAGGAAAAGAATCAAACTTATGAATCTTTTATTTCTAGTATTTTCCATTCAATATTTTAAGTCTGAGGTTGGCTGTGGGTAACTGAAACCACAGGAAGTGAAACCACAGGTAAGGGGAACTACAGCAATCTTCCTTCCTTCCTTCCTTCCTTCCTTCCTTCCTTCCTTCCTTCCTTCCTTCCTTCCTTTCTTTCCTTATTTATTCTTTATTGTTGAAAGTTTTACATATGTCTCCTTCCCACCCTTGACCTCTCCCCACCTGCTTCTGTCGCCCCGCACATGCCCCCACCCCTCTACTGTCTGTGTCCATTGGTCATGCTCATATGCATGGATATAAGTCCTTTGGTTGATCTCTTATCCCACTCCTCCAACCCTCCCCTGCCTTCCCTCTGAGGTTTGATGGTCTGTTCAGTGCTTCTTTGTCTCTGGATTTATTTTTATTCATCAGTTTATGTTGTTCATTACATTTCACAAATAGTAAATATCACATGATCTCACTCATTTGTGGGATACAGCAGTCTTTTCTACAGTTGAACTAGCTTCAGTGCTTGGCCATACTTCTGGTATTCCTCAGCATCATAGTCTAGGTGGCATATAAACAACAGGAATTTATTTCTCACTGTTCTAGAGTCTGTCCAAGATCAAGGCACCAGCAGATTCTACTTCTGGTGAGGTTCTCTGTCTTGCTGTGCCCTCACATGGTGGAAGGGTCAAGAACTTTCTCAGAGGGGTATTTATAAGGAACTAATTCCATTCGTGAGCGCTCTGTTCTCATGACCTAATCACCCCCTAATGATCCACTTCCAAATACCATCACACTAGAAATTAGATTTCAACATATGAATTTTAGAGAGACACAAACATTCGCTCTCTAGGTATACACTGTTACATCAAAGTGAAGTTGGTATCTTTGTGGTACCCTTGTAAATTAGCACCAGAACATGTATCCTCTGTCCTTTTTTTTTTCTTGACCTATGGTATGGTAGAATGCTTCAACTTCTCGAAAGCCTGAACCTTGATTCACCTTTTTAAAAAAGAGGCTTTGTGAAGAAATGAGCACAGAATTTGAATTTTTTTTCTATACTGGATTTTGCTAGTTTAAAAAAAAAAACAAGTCCTAAAGTGCTTGATTGAAATACATGAAGTTAAAATTATTTATTTATGACTTACAGAATGATGGTTTGGCTTATTTGATGATTTTTGGCCATGGAGATAAAAATAATCTTTTAATTCAAGGTCCTGAAATCACCAGTATGGTTGCCATGAAAAAAAACTTACAAGTTTTGTTGCTTTTGTTTTTGCCAAGCTTTCTATTCTAGAGCAGGGGATTGGCAGCAGGCAACTCTACAAACTTTCTAAACTTGGACAAACTATTTCTACTGGGTAGAGCCCCATTGCCAAAGCTTGGTCATTTTCTGTGGGCAGAAATTTGTACATACCTAAAGCCATTACCAAATTACTTCGAAGATCTTGTTCAGGTAATGTTTAAAGTGAAGCATTGATTTATAAACACTCCCTTAGTAAAATGGGCAGTATCAACAATGGAAATTCTGACAAAAGATGACTTTATTTGCTTTAGAACAAAGGATATGTTGTGACAGGATTTCAGTTGGAATAATCTTGGACAATTCTGAGGCTCATTGACACACATTTACTCTCATCTGGCAAAACTGGGTGATTCAAATTGTTATCCTATATAATTTTGTTAGTCAAAGTTTTTAGCACTTGTGGCCATCAAAAGTTATTTGGTGACTCAAATTGCATGTGTTGTCACCTAAATTGTAAACTCTTATTCAAAACAGGTTTTCTCATTGAAATGCACTTTGGAGGAAAATTAAAATTTGCTTGTGGTCTTATCTTTAAAATTTGAATTTTTCATGAGTGAGAGAGACATACTTTTAAAAAGATTATGTTTATGTGAAAGAAACTATGATTGTTAGCATTTTCTGAAAGAGGGCAACATTTCTATCAGGTTCTCAGAGATATCTGCAAACTCAAAGAGGTTAGAAATCTCAGCATTACATTTTCTTGTTTAAAAAAATAATTTTTATTCACTCAATAGTTCCACATCTAAAAATTTATCCTGAGGAAGTATTAAGAAAATTGTACAGAAATTTAAATATCAAGATGTTTATTATAATGTTATTTATGACAATGGAAAATTAAGAACAACTTAAATTCTCAATGTTACAGGAAGCACAGAGACACCAGAAAAGGTGTTATGGGACTGCCCCCTGAGTCAGAGGGCAACGGCTGTCCCCAACCTTGTCTTCTCTAAACGAATTTAAATAAGAGACTCTCATTGTATTGTTATAAGCCATTTATTAAAGCAATTCTCCTCATTGACCTTCCTCCACTTTTGTCTTACCCCCTCCCCAGGCCTTTCTAGAACTATTGTTTGTTCATGGGCTTTGAATATATGCATATAAATTCTTTGGTTAATGTCTTCCCTCCCCCCCACCTTTCCCTCTGAAATGTTAGTCTGTAGCAGCGGTTCTCAACCTGTGGGTCACGACCCCTTTGGGGGTCAAACAACTCTTTCACAGGGGTCGCCTAAGACCATTGGAAAACACATATATAATTACATATTGTTTTTGTGATTAATCACTATGCTTTAATTATGTTCAATTTGTAACAATGAAAATACATCCTGCATATCAGATATTTACATTACGATTCATAACAGTAGCAAAATTACAGTTATGAAGTAGCAACGAAAATAATTTTATGGTTGGGGGTCACCACAACATGAGGAACTGTGTTAAATGGTCCCGGCATTAGGAAGGTTGAGAACCACTGGTCTGTAGCATGTTTCAATGGCTTTTCTGTTTAGGGAGTAAAACTGCCCTTTTTTTCCTTTTCCCTTCCCCACCTTCTTTCCTGCATTCTCTTGTTAGGGAGGCTTTTAACCATTTGTTCTCCTGTCCTTGGTTGGGGAAGAAATAGCTTGTTATTTGCAGGCCAGCTACAAATTGCCCACACTGTTTGGCCTGGTTTGAACTTTCCTGTCTCAATTTCCCTATTCCTCCTGCCCTGGAATTTTCCTAGCTTCTTATTATCCTATAAGATTTATTTTAGGCGAATACATACAAATTTATGGAATGTCCTTAAGATAGAATATTACATAGCCTTTTACTATTATATTTAACTTTTAAAAAATAAGATACTCATAGTATAATCTTAAGTTAAACTGATATAAAATTATATCATATTACAACTATATAAAATTTATAGAACTATTGGGAAGATATTTGCTGAAATGTTAACAGTGATCATCTCAAGATGGTAGGTTTATGAAAAGACCATTTGTTTCTTTATACATTTTTACTAACTTTACAAAATGATTATATGTGACTTTAAAAATTAATGTGGAAAACATTTAAAAAATAATCTACACAAGAAGGGTTTGGCACAGCAATCTTCTTGTAACATGTATGTTATTTTAAATATCTTTTCAATTCAAGAAATAATGTGTTATAAAGAAACAGTAATTCCAAAGATAAATTTTATTCATCCTTTAGCATTAGATAATCATTTAGACACTGAGACATCAAGCTCTGATGTTTTTTCAGGATTTTGTGACAGACTCATAAGAAATTCTGGTTTTCAGGTGCTGCACATTAGCAATGAACACACAGAACTCATAGATTTTTGTTTGCTTGTTTTCAATGCAGGTTTAGGATACTTTGGAATTCAAACTCCTCAAATAACCTGCAGTCAGTTGCCACTGAAATATGGAAAGAAAAGTGTGGCAAGTATCTATTTTTAAATCACTGCAATTCTTCCTGGAGCATTTCCACTGAAAGCATAAAGGACATAGAAATCTAAGTTAAGCACATTTGGAATACAGAAGAATCTCAAGCAACATAGTCTCTCATCAGCTAGATGTGTTCAGAAAGGTTGGTAGAATTTTGCCTATGGCTATATGAGCTGTTTTGCCCCAGGGACTTCAATTTCAATTCTCTCTTTGGGATTCACTGGTATACAAAGTCCTTCAGAGGATTCTTTTCCTCCATAGAAATACTTTCTCTTCTTTACCTACCTCACCTCTATTCCTCAAAAATCTAAGCCACACACCTGTAATTTTCATAAAACTTGATAGTGAAAAGAGTCCAAAAACTGTCATGGAAGAAATGATATCACTAAACAATGAAGACACTTTTTTAGTTATATAATCATTTAGAACATGGAGATGTGTAATTTAAAGAAAATACAATTGACGAGGGGCACAATGATATATTAACATTTAATAAAAGGCATGAAAAAATAAATCAACTTAAATCTCATGATAATGTTGTCAGTGATTGACTTCAGCTCTTCACATTCAGTTTCAATGTTAAAAATAACTTTATTTTATCCTTCAAAAATTCTGAACTTGTGATTAAGTTTATATAGTGACAGATGATTACTAGAATTAGTGGGGTGATCGCATTGTAAGGTATAATAATGTCAAATCACTATATTGTACACATGAAACTAATATAACCAATATATGATTGTTTACCAACTATCCTATATAATAAAAGCCTAATATGCTAAGTGTCTGGTCATCCGGTCAACCAATCAAAGTGTAATATGCTAATGATATGCTAAGGCCACTCAACCGCTCACTATGACGTGCACTGACCACCAGGGGGCAGACACTCCGACTGGTAGGTTAGCTTGCTGCTGGGGTCTGGCTGATTGGGACTGAGCAAAATGGGCCTGACACGCCCTGGAGCCCTCCTGCAGTCCCTCCCTGGCTGGCCAATCTCCCTCATCCCTCCTGGGCCCCGATCGTGCACCGGTAGGGTTCTCAGACTGTCCTGTTCCCTTTTGCAATCCAGGCTGAGGGACCCCACCCCCCCGAGTGCACACATTTCATGCACCGGGCCTCTAGTACTTAAATAAAAATACATTTGTAAAAAACCCTGATCTTATAATCTTTATGGATCACCACTGAATGGCAGTGGTACATTAGTTACATTATAAACAAACAAATGAAACTATAATGCATATGATTTGTTTGATGTCTATTTGGAATTCAAAGTGAGGGAAGACAAATCAGCCCTGCTGACTGGAATTTAGTGTTATAGTAACTGATTTGGATCAGCTCAGGGAGGATCAGACCTTTTTCTATGTAGGAGTGGATGGGTGTGTAGAAGGTAGGTAGTGGGTAAGGTATACCAATCTCTAAGGGAATTCGACTAGAATGGTACCATCAAATGAAAATCATTCTATTATTTTTTATAAAAGCCTCTCTTCTGAGCAAAGAGCTGGGGAGACAACTCATTGAACAGTCTAAATACACAGTGATATTCACATAAGCGGTACATGAAATATGAAGGCAAAGAAACCAAGAACCAGGAATATAGAGACAACAGATTGAAAAATCAAGTATAATTAAGGCCACTCAAGAGTCATGCCTAGGTAAGTTATACTGTGGAGAGGGGGTGGGCTGAGAACTGAATCATCAGAATAGAGATTCAAAGACAGAATATATATTGCTATGCACTGAATTTTTTAAAATTGCATTTACCAATATATTTATGAATTCGTTGTTTGCTTCTTGTATGTGCCCTGGCCAGAAATCAAACTTGCAACCTTGGCATATGGGGACAATGCTCTAACCAACTGAATTACCCAGCCAGGGCTGCACTGAATTTTGTCTCCCCCAAATTCATATGTTGAAGCCCTAACACTCATCATGACTATAATTGGAGATAGGCTTTAAGGAAGCAATTAAGTTTAAATGAGGACATAAGAGTGGGGCCCTAATTTGATAGGACTAGTGGCATTTTAAGAAGAGGAATTAATCCAGTCTGCCTGGCTCAGTGGTTGAAGGTCGACTTATGAACCAAGAGGTCATGGTTCAATTCCAGGTCGGGGCACATGCCCAGGCTTTTGGACTCAATCCCCAGTAGGGGAAGTGCAGAAGGCAGTAGATCAGTGATTCTCTCTCATCATTGATGTTTCTATTTCTCCTCCCTTCCTTTCTGAAATCAATAAAAATATATATTTTTAAAAAGAATAGTAATTACACACTAAAGATCATGCAGAGGAAAGCCATGTGAGAATATAATGAGAAGGTGGTCATCTACAAGCCGGGAAGAGAACTCTGTAGGAAGAGAACTCTGGCACCTTGATCATTGGACTTTCAGCCTCCAGACTATAAGAAAATATATTTCTGTTAATCCACCCAGTCTGTGGCATTTTGCTATGGCAGCCTGATCAGTCTGCTCCTAGAACTTGAGCAGCTAGAGAGGAGCCAAAGTGGTCATTTATTCCATGCTGAGTTCATCTGAAGTACTGAGTTGGGGGCTCTTACCTCTGGCTCTTCTGGACATGTTAGGTGGGTTCTGATAGTTAGCTTATTAGCATTCTTCTAACTCTGAGAACTGAGCACTTTTAAAATAAGTTCTTATTTATTGGATTTAAAGTGATGTCATGATAGACCTAAACGTAGCAACAGTTAAAGGGAGAGAGATTAGAGCAGAAGTAGATATATTTTTGTGAAGAACATAGACATTAAGGATGTGAAAACGGAGATGAGAAAATGTTGTTTGTCACACAGATAGAGAGCGGCACTAAGAACCTGCATAATGAGCTCCAGAAGAATTAGATATTATAAAGAATGACAGAAATCATTTTCTAAAGAATAGTTTTAAAATAGTCCTACTAAATGAAATTGGCACTCTAAGGAGAAGGAAACACAATTAGTAAAGTGAAAATTTTCCTTCCCTCTGTAGATATAAAGGCACAAAGAACTCCGTTAGAACAGCAATTACAGCAATTCTTCCCAGAACATCAGTTTTATGATTTACCAGAACTCATTCTGACCCTTAGAGAAAAGATTAGCACCTTTTGTAATATCAAGAATTGAAAATTCAAGGCTAAATGAATACATACTCTATGTAGAAAAGGGATTGGGGGAAAGAATAAAAATGATAAGGGTTCTGGCAATCTCAGTCATGACCATGATTAAAAGACAATACATAGCATCTTTTGTATATGAAGATGGCATTTGTGGCACATTTATTGAAGTGTTGTTTCTCTCCTAGACAATGGGATACTCTGTTTTGAACCCACTATATTCCCTTAAGTATATGCATTTGGTCAGTGACTGATAAGGGGTATAGCCTGTGACAAAGGATAAGAGATTTTCTCTCTGATTACCAAACAGCCTGTAAAAGGAACAAATTGGCAATTCTGTACTCTAGTTTATGTTAAGCAGATTAACCAGTCCAGACTAAGTGTAAGAAAGTCCACTGGTAAGAATATTTAGGAATATAATATTAAAATTAAATATTATCATAATATTTTACCATATCAGCTTTTCCTTCTCAGGCATGAATTACTTTTATGAACATAGGAACTACATATTGAATAATTAATATATTTAACTAAAATCTCTTTCATCTGCATAGTTTGTATTATTCACAACTTAAATAAATGTGTACACTCTATTTTCCATGCTCCTAAACATAAATTGCTACCTTCTGATTAATTAGAATAAAAAACTGATATTGCTTTGTTTACCACTTGTACCAAGCACAGTGCCAGCAGGGCATAAAACCCAAACAGGAAGAAATAGACCATAATATATATGGTCTAAGATTGTATCACTATGCAGTAATGTATTATTCTAGGAAAGAGGCAAGAAAAAATAAATTATCAATTTCACCTCTAGGCTTTCATCTTGAAATAGGCCAGATGTTTCTATAATCAACCTAAATGAGAAGATACATAATAAAAATTATTCTAATAAGGATAGTCTAGCATTTAGGGCCAGGCAAGTTTCAAACTTGATTTCTTAACATTATTTGAAAATAGGAAGTGGTGTGCAAGACAGGGTAGTTCTGATATACTAGAGGCCCGTTGCACGAAGAGATTCACGCAATAGGCCTTCCTTCGGCACCCAGGACCCAGGCCTTTGGTCCGGCCGCAGCGAGGCTCGGTTTCTCCACTGTGGCTGCAACAAGGCTTGGCTTCTCCGCTGTGGCTGCAGCGGAGAAGCCAAGTCTCTTCATTCTTCATTCTTCAGTCTTCAGTCTTGTCTTCAGTCTTCAGTCTTCAGTCCACAGAAGCCTTCAGTCTTCACTCCAGGCCTGCGTATACAAATTAACCACCATCTTTGTCGGGTTAATTTGCATACTCATCTGATTGGCTGGTGGGCGTAGCAGAGTGACACCAACTTGCATGTTTCTCTTTTATTAGTGTAGATACAATAGTGCCCCTTTTTATAAATATATTTTTATTGATTTCAGAGAGGAAAGGAGAGGGAGAGAGAGATGGAAACATCCATAATGAGAGAACATCATTGATTGACTGCCTCCCACACACCCCCTACTGGGGATCAAGCCTGCTACCCAGGCATATGCCCTGACCAGGAATCCAACCCTGACCTCCTGGTTCATAGGTCAATGCTCAACCGCGGAGCCACACCGGGTCGGGCAGATAGTGCTCTTTTTAAGAGTAGAGCTTAAATGGAAGTTCTTTACTCTTCACCTTGCAAGCATTTTGCCATTCACTTTGTATGAGAGTATATATTGCTTTTGAACTTTACTCTTGTTTTACATGTGTTAAATGCAGAATGTAAAATGATATTCTAGGGCAATGATTTTTGTTTTACTAACTGGTATTTTTCAAGTGCTTTAGAATAGAGCCTGGCAAATAGACACTTAATAAATATTTATTGAACAACTTAAGTCTATGTTTCTTGTCCCAATTAAGTATAAACTCGTCAAGGATAGAACTTGTATGAAAGTATTTTGATAGATATGTAAAGACATTGTAAATACTATAATCATCATTATTCTATGCCTTTGTATCTCCAAAGTCAAGTACAAGTCACTGGATATATACAGACAATCAATCAATGATGGTAAAGGTTTGGAGGTAACATATTCCTTCAGGAATCTGATCAAAGCTAAACAATGATCCCCCCTTATCCACAGTTTCACTTCCCACAGTTGCAGTTACCCATGGTCAACCACTCTGAAGATATTAAATGGAAAGCCCCAGAAATAATTAATCAATTTTTAATTGTGCACTTTTCTGAGTAGCATAAAATCTCCCGCTGACCTGCTCAGTCCTGTCAGGACGTAAATCATCCCTTTGTCCAGCTTATCCAAGTTGTATATGCTACTCCTCCATTTGTTGGTTAGTAACCTTCTCAGTTATCAGATATACTGTTGTGGTATCACAGAGCTTTTAAAGTACAAGAGTAGTGATGCTGGCAATTCGGGTATGCCAAAGAGGAACCTTAAAGTGCTTCCTTTAAGTGAAAAGGTCTGTACATATAGGAAAAAACATAGTATATATAGGGTTCAGTACTAGTTCAGGTTTCAGGCATCCCCTAGGGTTCTTGGTCATCTGGTAAGATATAAAGCAGAATATTCCCAGAAGGCTAATTGTTTGGATTCTTGGAAGGTGGCCAGATTTCACCCCCTTTTCTCCTGAAAAAGACAGTCTGGGGTACCTATACACTTTGCCGAGTGTCCTACTCTTTCAAGGGTTTATTTGACCTATTTTGTGGCAGTCACCTCATCCTAAGCAGTATTCTAGTTTCTCCATTCTTTGGCACCTGACATATGCTTGGAAATAGACTAAGTATATATGTAAAGTATGTCAGTCTATAAGTACAAATGTGACTGGAAAAACTACTGGAAAAGAATCATTGTCTTATTGCTATTGTTCAATTTTATTCTTAGCAATCTGTCAATTCTGATCTGGCATGTTCTGCCCCTTCTGTGTGCATTCATCCTTATGGCTCTTTGATAACTACTTTTTCTTTTAAATTTTCATTGTAAAGTCTAGTGCTTTCTCCATCTGCATGGCTGATGCAATATTTTTTAATTCTATAATGTTAAACAATGAAACATACTATTTCAGTTAGAGAGAATACAAACTCAAGTATGAAAATGTAGTTCCATATTTTTAAAGATAATAACTTATTCTTAACTTTTATTGATCAATTTCAATGGTTTACAGTATTGAAATAGACCATGTACAACCAGAATTTAAATATTCAATAAAACAATGAATTTTCATCCACCAAATATGATAATCAAAACAAAGGCTAACATCCAGTAATATAAATTAATAGCAAACTTTTAAATTTTTTTGTTGCTCTGTCACTCATTTCTCTATACCATTTCAAGCTCTTGTTTTCTTCAAAACAATATATGTACCCAGATGGGAGCTAATGCATGAGATAAGATCAAAAGATCTTTCTGGCAAGACTGGGGAGATGCGGGGACAATGGGGAGATAAAGACACATTTGTAATACTTTAATCAATAAAAAATTTTTTAAAAGTGATGGTACATATATACAATGGAATATTTTTAAAAAATCTTTCTGAATTATGTTTGTAGCCAATCTGTTATTGTCATTTTATCAGGAAAATTTGAGACAGAATGAATGACTAAATGAAGCCACACTATAATTCCTCTGACCTAAAAGCCATTTTTCTCAATGAATTTATAAGTAGCCAACATTTATTTAGTGTTGACCCATCCTCCTCACCCCCTCTACTAATAGTCTCTTCTACCTGTACTACAATGAATTTTCTACTTTTGAAAGTATACAAGGAGAAAAAAATTATGTTCCGTGAAGAAGAAAGGAATCTGTTAATGGATGGAACTTAAATTTACTAAAAGAACAAAACTCAGCCCAGCCAGTGTGGCTCAGTGGTTCAGCAGTGACCTATGAACCAGGAGGTCTCAGTTTGATTCAGGTTCAGGGCACATGCCCTGGTTGCAGGTTCAATCCCCAGTGTGGGGTGTGCAGGAGGCAGCCAATCAATGATTCCCTGTCATCATTGAAGTTTCTATCTCTCCCTCTCCCTTCCTCTCTGAAATCAATAAAAATATATTTTAAAAATAAAAATAATAAAAGAACAAAACTCATACCTCAGTTAACTGCCAGTTTAGAAAGAGCCATAGGTAATATTTGCAAATTGCCTATGTATCAAAAATTCAGTGCTTGATTAGAGGAAGAAAATGTATCCTTTAGAATAATGTTGAAGGATATGTCAAAATAAGGAAGTTAAGCCTTCATTAGAAAACAAACAAACTGTACTTCATCTTTTAAGGAAGTTTTCAGGAGGATTTGAAAAGAACCAACAAATCTGGAAACAACTGCATTCTATTCTTAGCTCTGTGTGGTGTGATTCTGGGTATGTCACTGACTTTCGATTCCCTCTCCTGTAGAGGTATAGAATCAAGGGAGATAATGTTTAAGGTTAGTAAGTCCTAAAATTCCTTGATTTTAGGAACTAGAATTCCAAAATGATCCAAGTATCAGAAAGCTTGTGAGGATTTCTAACTTGATACATTGATTTGGGCAAATTGTACTTCCACAGACTGATTTGGGCAAATTGTAAACCAAATTTCATTCATCAAAATATAACACTGATGATATAATTTAGCATAGTTAGGCTTATGTCCATTATATGGATTTGGTTGGGGACATTATCATTGTGTAATATATTATAAACTCAGGAGATCGTCTCATCTGATCCAAGTCTCAAGTAAAATTGAACTTCTAAATAATTTGTCCATTGTTATATAGTGAATATTAAGATGGAATGAATTGTGGAACTGATCAGATTTCCCTCTTTGCATTGATAACTAGAAAACTAGAGCTTGTCTGTAATATATGTATTTATGGTATGCATTTTTGTATTAAACTCATTCTTAGGTTTCCTTGATTTGCTTTTTTCCTCTTTTCTGCCTACATTTAATTTATACTGCCTTGTTTTATGGTTTGCATCCTTCTATGATACTTCACCGTTTTACGAACAAAGCAGATTATAAATAAACTAGAGGCCCGGTGCACAAAAATTTGTGCACTCGGGGGGGGGGGGGCCCGCCCGGCCCGGGCC